>NC_088417.1:25823830-26173830 GCF_034236695.1 Oncorhynchus nerka
TATCTATCTGCATCTGTTCATGTGTCTCTGTGCATGTGTGAATATATTTGTGCATGTGTATTCCTGTGCGTGTGTGTTGGTTACTCACAGGTATTTGCCGTTCCCTTGGGGATGGGTAGATAGGAGCCTGCGCTCCACGTCCTTCCCTGGTAGTTCCTCTTACAGCGGCCACAGTCCGGCCCCGTGGTGTTGTGCTCACACTCACAATTTAGCGTCTCTTTGTCAAACACACAACTATTGGCGTGAAGGTTACACTTGCACCTGTCGAGGAGGAAGGAGAACAGAGAAAAGAGAAATCAACACCTGTGGAATTTTCACTTTCAATTCCTGAGCTAAAATGTGGGATTGAAAGAAAAGAGCATGACAGAGAGGGAGGGAGGGAGGCAGGCAGGGAGGGAGGGAGGGAGGGAGGGAGGGAGGGAGGGAGGGAGGGAGGGAGGGAGGGAGGGAACAAAGAGTAAGTATTTGGACAGTGCAGAAGGGCAGGGTTTCCTTGAGGATGATTTGCATGTGAACACAGAAACAGAGACAGAGGTATTCTCAGCTTCAGGAGAACAACTTCAAACAGCACACACAGCGCCAAGGATTCCTCAAAAGAGTCTGCATCATTATTTTCCCTCTTTCTTCTGCCATGAAAGATGACTTATTTATAATTGTCTCACTGGAGGAAGTGTAATTGCAGTAAGGTCACATTTAACTAAGCGAGAGTGAGAGAATGTGAGAAAGGGGAGAGAGAGATAGATAGAGAGAAAGATCAGAGAGAGAGAGAGACTAAATGAAACAAGTATAGTGGAATTGTTCAACAAACCGGAGGGAAGAGACTTGTAGTCACCCCCCCCCCTCCCCCTTCTCTCTCTCTGAGTTTGTACACATCAGCTGCTTCAAGGACCAGTCTTATTTTGGCAAAGAAAAAAAATCTAGGTCTTTAAAAGAGGCTCAGGCATTCACATAAACAAACTAGCGAATTCCTATTCTCATCCCACTACAATTGTAATATTACAGCACAACAACATAGTCATGTCTAGTCAATACTCAAAGTGACCACTGGGGACATACAAACTTTATGCCAAGTACGCATCTCTAATCCTGACAATGGCACTTGACACAGAGGAAGTCTAAAAACAGCTTGCATTGATTTTGTTGCAACGAGTCAAGGAGGTTGCAATTGCGTTTTGCGATACACTGTGATCTCTATCCATCCTAGGAGAAAGAGAAATGGAGGTGGTAGTGTTGACTTGGAGTACTGGCGTTGGGAGGTAACTCTACTCCTCTGCTGGGACTGTGTGCACAAGGTAATATCATGTATGTGTTGGTGTCCACGTGCGGCCTCACCCTTGGCCTCCCATCGCAGATGAGAGGAGAGTCGTCGTCACTCAGCTCTCACTATTCATGTCTCTACAGCAATATGAGAAGGCATACTTCCAAAAACTATTGACAGCAGTTTCATTTGGATTGACATTCTGAAAAATACCATTATTTCAAAGAATATCATTACTCAGCGATGTACCATGTAGAGACAGGAAGAGCCTCCCAAGACTGTCAGCTATAAACACGACATGAAAACGACATAAAAAGGAATCATGTGAATTGGTGTTGCTCTGATGGGTTCATATCAGGTGAAAATACTGTGACTCTTAATGTCCTTCTATTGTGAGCAGGGCTACAGTTTATGGATTGGTGTTGCTATCATGGCTGCATATCTGGTAGAACAACAATATATATGTATTTCTATTGGGAACAGATCTCTACTAGGAGCAGTGTGGAGGGTGTTGTTGAGGAATGATCAGCCAGGGACAGCTCAGCCTACCCTTCCTAACACTAACAACACGGTGAGAGACTGCAGTGACAGCTGGCAGTGTTAATCCCTCCACCACGACTCACTGCGCCAGCTCTAAAAACGCTAAGCCTGATTCACCAGATAAATATGAGGACTCACAAGGAACAACACTCCTAAACCAATCAGCCGACTTTGATCTATCTCAGCAGCTCTCCGCTCATCTGCTGTGGCGGTGGAGGAATGGCTGATTCCTCATGCTCCGATTTCAGGCCGCCTCGCCGTCACCCACCGATTAGGGCCACAACGCTTTCTCGTCATGTTTGTCCCTGGCTATGTCTCTCTCATTCTCTCTCTCTCTCCTCTCCCTCTCTCTCTCTCCCTCTCACTCTTTTCTGAAGTCCTATAAGATCACCCGTCCCCCCTGCATGAATATGGGTGCCCATTATTAAACCTATTATGGCGCGGCATGTCGGGGGGAACGTGCAGCGCTGTAGCGTTGTGGTGATGTTGTAGGAACTGATGTGCATCATGCTCTAAAGTGCTTCAGGGTGATGAACGACACCGCCATCCCCGCAGGTATACACGCTCAGCATAAATGATGGGTCATTATTTTCCTCAGGCTCCCCGATTTGCATCTCATTACCCAGAAGGCTGCTGGGTGGCAGTGGCGACAGGGGACATCGCTATTACAATGTGCCTCACACTGAAGAATCAACAAGCAGCCTTGACAGATAATAGACACCTATTTGTCTGTCTGTCTCTCTCTCTCTCTCTCTCTGTCTCTCTGTGTCTTTCTGTCATTCTCTCTCTCTGTCTTTACCTGTCTGTCTGTCTGTCTGTCTGTCTGTCTGTCTGTCTTTCTGTCTGTCTGTCTGTCTGTCTGTCTGTCTGTCTGTCTGTCTGTCTGTCTGTCTGTCTGTCTGTCTGTCTGTCTGTCTGTCTGTCTGTCTGTCTGTCTGTCTAGCTGTCTGAGCATATGCTACATAACCAAAATGTTAAATGCAGTGAGGTTGTGAGCCGGTTAAACTGTATTACTTGACATTCTGATGAGGCAGCTACCTTTCTCTGTTCTCCTCTCTGTTCTCCTCTCTTTCTCTTCTCTTTCTCTCTATAACTGTCGGGGGGTCTGAGACTTAGACTCCATGGAGAGGAGAGCCTTTTGTGCTGTAACCTTCAGGTCCCCTCAACACCGGAGACATTTTAATCATCGGGCAGAAATGATATCGTCACGCGCTGCTGGCATAATGAAGAAGAGGCCGGGCGGTGGGCCCATGGGTCTCCCAGCCCTGTGTGTATGTATGTGTGCATGTCTGTGTGTGTGTGTGTGGAGCCATGGCCCATGGATCTCTTAGCTGTTGGCTCTGTCGTGTGGAAATCAGACCCAAGCCCCGGGTGCCGGGGGAGGCCCTAGGAGAAGGGGGACGGCTTAAGCGAGTAATGCTGTAAACATGCATTTAATGACAAAGCTCCTCCCCTGGGCACTCTCACTTTCACTACCTGTCTTCAATTAATGCTAGTCACCGCACTTTAGTGTAAAGTCTGCGGATATGGGTGCAACAGTGAAAGGAAGTCTCTCTATCGCTCTCTCTTTCAGACTTTCTCACTTTCTGTCTGTCCCTTTCTCCCACTCTTTGTCCTCTGTCTCTTTCTCTTTCTGCTCCTATGCCTTGCCTCAAATTAAATATTCATAGTGGTTAGGCAATGTTTTGTTTTCGTGTGGTACTTTCAAAGGGCTATCGCTCAAGGCGAGTTTGGAGAGCCAACCACTGTCTGCTGCTCTGCTAGAGGTCATGAGGATATTTATTCATAAAATTACCCAGGAGGCTGTGTGCTCATTGCTCAGACAGGTTAACGTGCTCAAGTGGAGGAAAAAAAGAAAGGGAAAATCAATGCTGGGTTTTGCCTTTTTTGTCTGACTTCAGACTTCCAGTCTTCCACCCACACTTTCTTACATCTGACAAAAGGTTTGACGTTCTCCTTGAGATGGAGGAGACAGAATACATTGTACAGCTCTGATTTATTTATTTATCTTTTCCAAAATAGACAAGCGGCAGAGACGTGCGATGATGCGAGCGGAGTGGAGCTTTACACCCAGCTCGCCTGAAGCACCGGAGACTCTGACCTCCAAAGTAATGGAATTCTGATTGACAATGAGGGACGAGACGGCATGTTGTGCACTCTCCAAACCAATGTTATTAGCAAAAAGAAGAACAACACAACACAAGGCCTAGTTTCCAGGGAAATTGCTCTTCCTTTTTTTATAATTTTATCTATAATCTCTTTCGAAAGACACCGGCTATCTCATTATAACCAAACAAGCACTTTTCCCTCATCCAGCATTTTCTTACCGTGCCTTTGTAGCTAGACATATCAGTCGCTAATTAATCATAATTACACACAAACGAAGCCCACACATGGCCATGTAACGGTGCTGATCCTACCAAATTGAGCAGCGTGAATGAAACACGGCCCTTAAGTGGGTTCATTAAGTGAAGCAATTAAATTCAATCAAACGTGCAGGTGTTATTGTAACCAAGCGAATAGGGTTAAATACGCATTCTGTCTCCTGTAAGTGAGCAACAATAATACAATGGAGGGGAGGGGAAAACGATCCAGATCCGACTCCATTATGCAAAGGCCAAATTGAAATAGAATCCCTGGAAGGAATACTAACAAGGCCTGAAGGTGTCCACAAGTAATGTGTCTGGGTAGAACGGAGTCCGACCGTTACTGAGAGCCTTATCAGGGACCTAACCACAACTATTTCAAACATTGTGACTCGCAGCAATAAGCAACAACCCCTCCTCCCTGAAGCTGCAATGATGTTGAAGGGTGACATTGAGCCACCCTCCCCTCACATCACATCACATCACACACACACACACACACACTCACGCACGCACACACACACACCCACACCCTTTCTTGACACTTCAGCTCACATTAGATCTAAACAGATCTCCCTCTTTCTAGCGTGTTAGCTGCTAATTGCCTCCTGATGAAGGAGTTGTACAGCCTTCTTCTGGCCTGCAGTGCAGTGTAGGAAGTGAGAACCAGGCTCTGGCTCTCCTGAGTAGCCCTTTGCTAACAAACACACACACATACACACATGCACACACACACACACGCATGCACGCACACACACACACACACACACACACACACACACACACACACACACACACACACACACACACACACACACACACACACACACACACACACACACACACACACACACACACACACACACACACACACCCCTTAACAGATTTGACAGGGAGAGAAGTGGAGTTCGGGGCTATCCTTCGAATGCCTGATGACTATAAATCCTTCTGCTGCTCTGTCATTCGCTACATACGTTAATCTGAGGCTGCCATCATTGAAGTCCTTTGTGGTGACAAGGGGGATGACGGGCATTGTACAAAACAAAGTCATCAGCGATTGGATCAGAGTTTCAGAGTATCAAAGCCAATGACAAATTTTCAAACCTCTGCTTTATTCACATGTGTATTGGCTCTGGTCCAACCCATCGGTTTCTGGACCAATCAGACATGTGTTCACATTCGCTGAAGGGTCGGGGAGGTACCTCAGATCCAGACTCATTACGGAGAAGAAACTAACGCCCGTGGGCGTGGCGTAGCATTTGGCTGGAGCAAGGAGTCTGGGTATCCAGTGAAACCCTCCTCCTCATCGTGACCCGAGGGGAATGAACCACTCTTATCTGCCTTGCCACTGCCAAGCCTTCAACAGCCTCATCTTAGTGGAGCTCTGGGAAAATCCACAGATCTGGATCTTTCAGTGACAAAGGTGTCGAGACACAGCAACCTTTCAAGCATGTTATCAACTCTAAATTGAAGTTGGCCTATGTACTGTTGTCTCATGGAGTTGAGGAAATGATTGAAATGGCTCAAATATATACTCCTTATACGGTTGACTAATATAAGACACAAGTTACCCAATAGCATGGCCTGGTACAGCTCATTATAGGAATATTACATTTGCTCCATTAGTAATGCGATACGCTTAAGTAGCCAATTAAGTTGTGAAGTGGAATACAAGTGAACGACCCTGCAGCTGAACTGTGGCACTCAGCATAAGACGTGGTCATCCAAATGATCTTAATGAACGCTTTAAGTAGGCGGAGAGGAGGACAGACAAGGGGGTCAGACTTCAACATGAACCCTAATACCTCATCTTAAAACGTAGGGTTTGCTGGTATGAACGCTGAAGTAATTCAATGCGAGGTGTTCCTCTACGTTTTTCCCATCCACTGTGAATGCTGTGAGGGCTGTGCCATTACTAATGCATGCTGGCTGACATGTTATCCAAGCAGGAGTCAATCAAGAGGGCTTTACTGTGGCTGACATGCCAACCCAGGTCAATAGAATCGAGTGGTTGGCGACTCTGATACCCCACCCCCCTTTCTATTGGATTTAGAGCTGCTGGGGACAGAGGAGAGGAGAGGACGCACCAAGGGGGTAAGGACCAATACCAATAACATTGGAGAAAGCAGAATAGGATTTCAAGGCAGGAAGTCAATGCTCCTTGAGTACCAAATGTGAGTGAGCTTGTCATTTCAACAAGCCACATAGAAGCAAAATCAAAAGAGAGAAGAGGCATTGATCAGTTTGGGTCTGTAGGCCAGAGAGCCTGTCATTGGACACACTGACCTATGTGTCACGCCTGCTCCCTCTCTTCCCCCCTGGCTCTCGAGGGCACCAGGCTCCCCAGCATTGCGCACTCCTGCCACCATCATTACGCGATTATTGGACTCACCTGGACTCAATCACCTCCGTCGTTACCTTCCAACATTTTCCACCATAATTTGCAAATAAATTCATTAAAAATGTGATTTTCTGGATTTTTTTTCTCATTTTGTCTGTCATAGTTGAAGTGTAGCTATGATGAGAATTACAGGCCTCTCTCATCTTTTCAAGTGGGAGAATTTGCACAATTGGTGGCTGACTAAATACTTTTTTGCCCCAGTGTAATAAATATTAGCCTAAAGACAGGATTTCATTGACAGAGAGGGGAACAGGTCCTCCTACAGAGTCACATGCAGGTAAGACTATTTGATTTCTATATAGTAACAGAAAGAGGCATCAAAACACTTACAGTATCTTTGCCAAATAACTCTCAACATTGAAGAGATGAGCTGTATTTCAAAATATAAAATATAATCCATGTTCCATGCCCTGTACACCTGAGCATGTGGCAGCAGATAGCCTAGATCAGTGGTTCCCAAACTTGTTATAGTCCCGTACCCCTTCAAACATTCAACCTCCAGCTGAGTATCCCCTCTATAGCATTAAGGTCAGCATACTCTCAAATGATGTTTTTTGCCATCATTGTAAGCCTCCCACACACACTATTTAATACATTTAATGAACATAATAATGAGTGTGAGTTTTTGTCACAACCTGGCTTGTGGAGCTCTTATAGGACCAGGGCACAAATAATAACATACAAATAATCAATCATTTTGCTCTTTATTTAACCATCTTACATATAAAACCTTATTTGCTCATTGAAAATGGTGAAAAACTCACCACAGGTTAATGAGAAGGGTGTGCTTGAAATGATGCACATAACTCTGCAATGGTGGGTTGTATTGGAGAGTCAGTCTTAAATCCTTTTCCACACACAGTCTGTGCCTGTATTTAGTTTTCATGTTAGTGGGGGCCGAGAATCCACTCTCACATAGGTGCATAGTTACAAAGGGCATCAGTGTCTTAACAGCGTGATTTGCCAAGGCAGGATACTCTGAGCGCAGCCCTATCCAGAAAACTGGCAGTTCACAGAACCGCTTGTTGCAATTTTGATGGGACTCTCTTGTTCAGATATCGGTATGTGGACTGGAAGCAGGGCATGAAAGGGATAATAAATCCAGTTGTTTGTGTCATCCGTTTCGGGAAAGTACCTGTGTAATTGCGCACCCATTTCACTCAGGTGCTTCGCTATATCACATTTGACATTGTCTGTAAGCTTGAGTTCATTTTCACACAAAAAATCATACAATGATGGAAAGACCTGTATGTTGTATTTGTTAATGCAGACAGAGAAGAGCTCCAACTTCTTAGTCATAGCCTCAATTTTGTCCCGCACATTGAAAATAGTTGCGGAGAGTCCCTGTAATCCTATATTCAGATCATTCAGGCGAGACAAAACATCACCCAGATCACAAGTCTCAACGTCAACCGTGAAGAGGCGACTCCGGGATGCTGGCCTTCTAGGCAGAGTTCCTCTGTCCAGTGTCTGTGTTATTTTGTACTTTTCTTTTTATTGGCAGGTCTGAGATATGGCTTTTTCTTTGCAACTCTGCCTAGAAGGCCAGCATCCCGGAATCGCTTTTTCACTGTTGATGTTGAGACTGGTGTTTTGCAGGTACTATTTAATGAAGCTGCCAGTTGAGGACTTGTAAGGCATCTGTTTCTAGACACTAATGTACTTGTCCTCTTGCTCAGTTGTACACCGAGGCCTCCCACTCCTCTTTCTATTCTGGTTAGCGCCAGTTTGCACTGTTCTGTGAAGGGAGTAGTACACAGCATTGTACGAAATCTTCAGTTTCTTGGCAATTTCTCGCATGGAATAGCCTTCACTTCTCAGAACAAGAATAGACTGACGAGTTTCAGAAGAAAGTTATTTGTTTCAGGCCATTTTGAGCCTGTAATCGAACCCACAAATTCTGATGTTCCAGATACTTTACTAGTGAAAAGAAGGCCAATTCTATTGCTTCTTTAATCAGAACAACAGTTTTAAGCTGTGTTAACATAATTGCAAAATGGTTTTCTAATGATCAATTAGCCTTTTAAAATTATAAACTTGGATTAGCTAACACAACATGCCATTGGAACACAGGAGTGATGGTTGCTGATAATGGGTCTCTGTACGCCTATGTAGATATTCCATTAAAAATCAGCCTCTTCCAGCTACAATAGTCATTTACAACATTAACAATGTCTACACTGTATTTCTGATCTATTTGATGTTATTTTAATGGACAAAAAATTTGCTTTTCTTTCAAAAACAAGGACATTTCTATGTGACCACAAACTTTTAAAAGGTAGTGTATATCACACAGTGGCTGAGGAAGGCACTACTCCCAATATAAGTGAACCCCAAATCAAGAAACCATCACTGGGGCGGCAGGGTAGCCTAGTGGTTAGAGCATTGACTTAGTAACTGAAAGGTTGCAAGTTCAAATCCCTGAGCTGACAGGGTACAAATCTGTTGTTCTGCCCCTGAACAGGCAGTTAACCCACTGTTCCTAGGCCATCATTGAAAATAAGAATTTGGTCTTAACTGACTTGCCTAGTTAAATGAGGGTTAAAAAACAAAAAAATAGTTCTCATCATATTGTGTTATTTGAAATACATTTTTTCATATTCATGGGTTATCCAAGACCATAATAAACACAACCAAAGGATACTTTTTCTGATAGCATACAGGTATATGAAATGTATTTACTGTTAGAATGTTGCAGTCGAAATGACTGCTCATTGGCTCAAAGTGGGGTCCCTCGAGCCCCGGCTTTTCTATTAGTAAATGTACATACATACTGTCAGTGTTAGTGAACAAGTCTTTACTATACTCCTGATGGGGAGAGAGAGAGAGAGAGAGAGAGAGAGAGAGAGAGAGAGAGAGAGAGAGAGAGAGAGAGAGAGAGTAAACTCAGGGAGAGTTAAAGGTCATTGAAAGCCCAGATGATCATGGTGCTCTGAGGACTGGGAGGCCATCTGCTTGGCTGGGAGACACAGTTCCATTGAGTAAGTGCGGGGTTGCACTCCCTGTCACAAGATTAATTAATTAATGAGATCAGAGAGAGAGAGAGGTAAAGAATAGCTCCGAGGGGTGTGTGTGTGTGTGTGTGTGTGTGTGTGTGTGTGTGTGTGTGTGTGTGTGTGTGTGTGTGTGTGTGTGTAATTCAGATCTACAGACTCAGCAGCTGTCCATCTTGTTGTTATGTTGTCACACAGTGTTTTATTATCGCCATTACTACTCCAGCCAGGGTTCAGCTGACAGAGACTGTCAGTAACCTTTACTCCAGCCAGGGTTCAGCTGACAGAGACTGTCAGTAACCTTTACTCCAGCCAGGGTTCAGCTGACAGACACTAAGTCAGTAACCTTTACTCCAGCCAGGGTTCAGCTGACAGACTGTCAGTAACCTTTACTCCAGCCAGGGTTCAGCTGACAGACTGTCAGTAACCTTTACTCCAGCTGACAGAGACTGTCAGTAACCTTTACTCCAGCCAGGGTTCAGCTGAAAGAGACTGTCAGTAACCTTGTACCAAGGAAGGTTCTGAGAATACCATGATATCTTTGTTCACTGTTTAATTCTTCTCTCTTGTTACAGTCCCAGTCCTATTGTGTGACTCTGTTCTGCTTGAAGGCTAAAGCGTTGATGGATGGACATACATAATAACTGTGTGTGTGGTTGTTATCTGATGCAGCTGAGCTGAGCTCGCTCTCTTAAATTCTGTTTTCATGACTGAACGATCACATTATTGAACGGCTCAATATTCTCTCAGGAAGTCTGGAAGTTTTTTTGTTTTTTTTACCTTTATTTAACTAGGCAAGTCAGTTAAGAACAAATTCTTATTTTCAATGACGGCCTAGGAAGAGTGGGTTAACTGCCTGTTCAGGGGCAGAACGACAGATTTGCACCTTGTCAGCTCGGGGGTTTGAACTTGCAACCTTCCGGTTACTAGTCCAACGCTCTAACCACTAGGCTACCCTGCCGCCCCAACTGTCAGTAACCTTTTTTTGTTGATCTGAGTAAAATCTGAATCAGGTAGTAACTGACCGTCAATGTAATCATACTGTGCCATCAGCACAGTCGGTGACTGTGTCTTACACACACAGACACACATAATGACAATCTCAGCTCATATGCAAGCAAAGCATTGTGCCATATGGCTTTTTCTTCCCTGACATCTAAGGAGAGAAATCCTCTCATATTATCTACCGTGTCATGTTGATGCAGCCAGATTGGGTTGGCTGGACTGAGCTGCATTGAGCCGGGCCAAGTCTATCTGTCTTTGATGATTAAAGAGTAAATCCATGGTCACGATCTCCAAGATAGATAACTATGATAGAGAGATCCAGGTGTACAACAACTCAGCATCCAACAGCTAAGTTAATCGGAGATTGCATCACAAAATGGGAAAAATGTATGTGTCTGCATACTGTATCTGATCTGTTCTAATGAGTGTTGTGGGTGTGCGGTCGTCTCAGACACATGCACACGAGCACGCACGCACACACACACACACGCACACGCACGCACACGCGCGCGCACACACGCGCACACGCACACACACACACACACACACACCATATCTGCCACTAATCAGCGGAGGAGAGGAGAATGGTGGTAGAAGTGAAGGAGAGGTCAATGAGGGTATTACTCATGAATATCTGACAGCAGGACTATTATGAGGGGTGAGGCAGGCTGGAGAGGAGGGAGAGGCAGGGGTGAGGATGGAGGGAAGAGACAGTAATACATCTGAAAGGGGTCAGGATGGGATGAGGCATGGTAGGGAGGCAGGGGTGAGGCATGAGGGAGAAGAGCTACATGTCTAAGAGGGCTATCCATTCATTAAATGGGTCAGCAGCTGAATGTAATCAAATCAAATCAAAATGATTTATATCGCGCTTCGTACATCAGCTGATATCTCAAAGTGCTGTACAGAAACCCAGCCTAAAACCCCAAACAGCAAACAATGCAGGTGTAGAAGCACATGTAGAATGTGTTGAATGTGTGCCTCAGACAAGAAAGAACAGAGAAAATAGCCGGAGATACGGCTGGCTTCTGCTCCATGCCCCCATAGGACACAATGGAGAAAATTGACTGTCTTAGTGTGAGAATAAAGGGTATTACAGGAAACCAGACTGAAAATGGCTGCACTGTAGGCTACAGTATACGTTCTGGCTGAGGTTTACCCTGCATAACTGAAACTAGTCATACTTCACGTATTTAAATATTCATTCTAAGTTCCGGGTCGGTAATGTTGATGGCCCTGTCCAGTCTACGTTTCTCAGTTTGTTCAAGTCTTTTAGAGGAGTGGTCCCACAATGAAATAAGGAGAGTTTAGGGGGGACTTTAGGCTGTTATGGGTTCATCCCAATTGGCACCCCTATATTGTGCACTATATTGTCCCTGGTAGTAGTGTTATAGGGATTAGGGTGCCACTTAATTCATGCTAGATTCATGCTAGATCTTCCCTCACACACATCATGATCCACATTGTTTATTAGACAACATATTGCTCTCAAACCCCGTGCTGTCAACTATGTGGGAGGACTTGTCATTCGAGGCACACTTGAGCCTCTCAACACCCAAACCCAAGACAGACAAATTCAATTACATTGTCTGTGTGAGCCGCAAATTTTACAGTGCCCTATCCCATAACAGAGAATACAATGGAGGGGGAAAAACAACAGCTCTACTGTGCTCAAATGATCATTAGTGGTATTTGTGATGGATCTCATTAAAGAAGCAAAAATAGATTTTGGTAGGATTGTTTTTGTCTTCCTTATTGAAAGGCATGGCGGGGAGGGAGGGAAGAATGACTGAGCACAGTCCAAATCCAGCTAGCTTACTGTTCATGGTATTGGTATGTGAGAGAGAGAGAGTGCTGGAAGGAGGGGAGGAGGGAGGAGAGGAGTGGAGGGAGAATGGAGGAGGGCAGAGGCTAGTGAGAGGAGTGAGGGGAATGCCAACTCTATCTCGTGTGCTGGCGAAAATACCTGAATGTTTCCCACCAGAGATATTTGGTGTCATGAAGCAGTACAGCAGTTCTGTACCACAGTGAGGCTGAGAGTCACCTCTACAGGCCCAATACAACAGGGAACAAGATAATAGTCATGATAGGCAAGCATGATACGAATCTACTGTTTTCTACTGTTTTCTGAATGGTCAACCTCAAGATATATTAATTGTAGGGTCATATCAAAATGTACTGCACCCCCTACCCCAAGTTAAAAAAGTATTTTCACATGAACCTCCCTTCGTACTATAAAATCAATTAAACCACAAATAACAATAATTGTAGCAACCCTGTGTTTATAAACATGGATATCTACTACTTGGGGACCTATTTCCATTATGGCCCCTACATTTGCTGCAGCATATGATACAGTAGTATAAGGACTGAATGCACATCTCATTTACACATCTCCATCTGGCTTTCAAGGGTCCTCTTATTTTTTAACATACAGTATATTCAGAAAGTACTCAGACCCCTTGACTTCAGCGACTTTTTGTTACGTTATTGCCTTATTCTAAAATTGATCAAATAAAGGTCCTCATCAATCTACACACAACACCCCATAATGAGAAAGTGAAAAAAGTATTTTAGAATATTTTTCAAATGTGTATAAAAAAAAACTGAAATACCTTATTTACATGATTATTCAGACCCTTTGTTATGAGACTTGAAATGGAGCTCAGGTGCATCCTGTTTCCATTGATCATCCTTGAAATGTTTCTACAAATTGATTGGACTCCAACTGTGGTGAATTCAATTGATTGGACATGATTTGGACGCTGGGCCAAACAGCAAGCAATGCAGATGTAGAAGCAGGGTGGCTTGGAAAAACTCCCCAGAAAGGCAAGAACCTAGGAAGAAACCTAGAGAGGAACCAGGCTCTGAGGGGTGGCCAGTCCTCTTCTGGCTGTGCCGGGTGGAGATTATAACAACATGGCCAAGATGTTCAAATGTTTATAAATGACTAGCAGGGTCAGATAATAATAATCACAGTGGTTGTAGAGGGTGCAACAGGTCAGCACCTCAAGAGTAAATGTCAGTTGGCTTTTCATAGCCGATCATTCAGAGTTAGAGACAGCAGGTGCGGTAGAGAGAGAGTCCAAAACAGCAGGTCTGGGACAAGGTAACACATCCAGTGAACAGGTCAGGGTTCCATACCCACAGGCAGAACAGTTGAAACTGGAGCAGCTGCATGACCAGGTGGACTGGGGACAGCAAGGAGTCATCAGGCCAGGTAGTCCTGAGGCATGGTCCTAGGGCTCAGGTCCTCAGAGAGAAGAGAGAGAGAAAGAGAGCGAGAAAGAGAGAAAGAGAGAAAGAAAGAGAGAGAGAGAGAAAACAAGATTCTCTGGTCTGATGAAACCAATATTGAACTCTTTGGCCTGAATGCCAAGCATCACGTCTGGATGAAACCTGGCACCATCCCTAGGGTGAAGCACGTTGGTGTCAGAATAATGCTGTGGGGATGTTTTTCAGAGGCAGGGACTAGGAGACTAGTCAGGATTGAGAGAAAGATGAACAGAGAAAAGTACAAAGAAATCCTTGATGAAAACCTGCTCCAGAGCGCTCAGGACTTCAGACTGGGGTGAAGGTTTACCTTCCAACAGGACAATGACCCTAAGCACACAGCTAAGACAATGCAGGAGTGGCTTTGGGACTAGTCTCTGAATGTCCTTGAGTGGCCCAGTCAGAGCTCGGACTTGAGTGGCGCAGCGGTCTAAGGCATCTCTGTGCTTGAGGCGTCACACTAGGCATCGAATCCAGGTTGTATCATAACCGGCCATGATTGGGAGTCCTATAGGGTGGCAGCACAATTGGCCCAGCGTCGTCCGGGTTTGGCCGGGGTAGGCCGTCATTGTAAATAAGAATATGTTCTTAACTGACTTGTCTAGTTAAATAAAGGTAAAAACAATATCTCTGGAGAGACTGGAAAATAGCTGTGCAGCGATGCTCCCCATCCAACCTGATAGAGCTTGAGAGGATCTGCAGAGAAGAACGGGAGAAACTCCCCAAATACAGGTGTACCACGCTTGTAGCATCATACCCAAGAAGACTCGAGGTAGTAATCGCTGCCAAAGGCTCTTCAACAAAGTACTGAGTAAAGGGTCTACATACTTATGTAAATGTCATATTTCTATTATTTTTATACATTTGCAAACATTTCTAGAAACCTTTTTTTGCATTGGCATTATGGGGAATTGTGTGTAGATTGTTGAGGGAAAAAAACTATTGAATCAATTTTAGAATAAGGCTGTAACGGAACAATATGTGGAAAAGGTCAAGGGGTCTGAAAACTTTCCGAATGCATTGTATGTGGCCACATTATTATAGGACGAAGTGGAAGAATGATGATCTGCAACATTGTCCCTAAACAAGATCAATAGGGGAGGTTTTGCGCTGTGTGTCGCATGCCTTCACTGTTCTTTCATGCTGCACCTGGCCTTTCCACTGCCTATCAGCTATTACTATTTGTTCTTGTCGATTCATATAAAAAAAATGGATGCAGCTTTGAATGTTTTTATGTGTGGTATGATTGCTAGTTAGCCTATTGCAACAAACGATCCACCTACCACCACTATTGTCACTCTGAATGGTGGATAGAGGGCAGGATAGACCATTAGACTGGCAGAATGTACTGACCTGTGGTATGCACTACCCTCCCCTATGCCAAATAAAAACCCTTCCCGAAGGGTTGTGAAGTTGGACAACACTCTATTTTGGACCCCCCCCCAGTAAATTGCGATCTGGCCCTTAAGAAATGTTATATTTTAATCTAAAGAACATTTGACCTTTCTGCATAGCGTTTAGCTCGATTTGAAATGGTCAATTGTCATTTCTCACCAGAGGTGTAGATGGGCTCTAAGGTGAAGATTACAGCAGTCCCGCCAAGAGGCTTCAATTGGCCTCCTTGACAAAGGATTCATCCCATTCATTGAGGTGCTTTTAAATCCAGCTTTTACTCCTGCTGTGCCTGAGTGATATGCTGAATTACATGTGAGCCGAGCTTCACGTCTAACACGAGAGAGAGAGAGAGAGAGAGAGAGAGAGAGAGAGAACACAGAATGTATGATGATGTGACAAAGAGGCTTTCCGAGTGTAAATAGAATGCCCGGGTAGCTTTTCAACTTCCTAATTCCATTTGTAGTAAAAGTATTATTTGGTCATTACCGTGTGACGCAATACATCTTGGCAAATTGCTTTTGTCTGGGTTCAGTAATGAGTCTGGCTCCAAATTCTCCCTCTTGGTTGTTATGATAACATAATCACCTAATTCAAACAGGCCTTTTACAGCCCATTCCAAAAGTAGACAGAGGTCTATTCTGAAGTTGTATATATTCCTAGCACTGAACCCTTGCTAAAATAGCCAAGATGTAGTTGGTAGAACACATGATCAGATTAGGGATTGCATCTTAGTTTGAGATTATTTATCGTTGACAGGAGTCTAGGGAGGCATTCGGGTTTTGGACACAAGGGTAGTAAGACTGGTGGACAAAGAGTTTTCCAATGAATAATGTTTTTCAAGATGCTCTTGTTTTGTCTTTGGCTGGCAGGTTCTTGACAGTTAATAATTTAGACCAGTGGTGTGCTCCCACCGAAGCCTTCCTCTTGCGCCTAGCTGGTTTAGTGGAACCACCCAGGTCACAACACTGACAGAGCACTGAAATGTGTGTGTGTGTTTGGTGTGTGTGTGTTTGGTGTGTGTGTGTGTGTGTGTGTGTGTGTGTGTGTGTGTGTGTGTGTGTGTGTGTGTCACGTTCTGTCCATCGTTCGTATGTGTTTTCCTTGTTTTAGTGTTGGTCAGGACGTGAGCTAGGTGGGCATTCTATGTTGTGTGTCTGGTTTGTCTATTTCTATGTTTGGCCTGATATGGTTCTCAATCAGAGGCAGGTGTTAGTCATTGTCTCTGATTGGGAACCATATTTAGGTAGCCTGTTTTGTGTTGGGTTTTGTGGGTGATTTTTCCTGTCTCTGTGTTTGCACCAGATAGGACTGTTTAGGTTTTCACTTTTTCTTGTTTTGTATAGTCTGTTCATGTATAGTCGTCTTTATTAAAAACATGAATAACCAGCACGCTGCATTTTGGTCCGCCTCTCTTTCACCAGAAGAAAACCCTTACAGAATCACCCACCAACCAAGGACCAAGCGGCGTGGTAAACAGAGGCAGCAGCAACAGCAGCAGCAGGAGAAGCGACAGGTGCAGCAGGAGCAACAGCAGCAGCAGCAAAGGCAGCAGCAGGAGAAGCAACAGAGGCAGCAGCAGCAGTGGGAGAGGCTGCACTATTTGGATAAATGGACTTGGGAGGAGATCCTTGACGGAAAAGGACCCTGGGCGGAGCCATGGATGGAATTGGAGCTGTCGGCGAAGCAGAGTGCTTAGTCTGAGAGTGTGGAGGATGTATTGGACAGAGTAGAAAGAAAGCTGTTGGTTTGGCATAGCATGCACGGCATACCAGTGCCAGCACCACGCATCAGGCCTACAGTGCGTCCCGCCTGTCCAGCGCTGCCGGAGCCTTCCTCCTCTCCAGCGCAGCCAGAGTCTCCCGCCTGTCCGGCGCTGTCAGAGCTACCGCCCCTCATGCCAGAGGCACCAGTGCTCCTCAGTCCAGCGCTGCCAGAGCCTTTTTCTCCAGTCTGCCCAGCGCCGCCAGTGCCGCCGGTCTGCCCAGCACCGCCAGTGCCGCCAGTCAGCCAGGATCCGCCAGTCGGCCAGGATCCATCCGCCAGTCGGCCAGGATCCACCAGTCAGCCAGGATCCGCCAGTCTGCCAGGATCCACCAGTCAGCCAGGATCTGCCAGATCCGCCAGTCAGCCAGTATCCGCCAGTCGGCCAGTATCCGCCAGTCGGCCAGTATCCGCCAGTCGGCCAGGATCCGCCAGTCGGCCAGGATCAGTTAGATCCACCATTCAGCCAGGATCCACCAGTCAGCCAGGATCTGCCAGAACTGCCAGTCAGCCAGGATCTGCCAGAACTGCCAGTCGGCCAGGATCTGCCAGGATCAGTTAGATCCGCCATTCAGCCAGGATCCACCAGTCAGCCAGGATCCACCAGTCAGCCAGGATCCGCCAGAAGTGCCAGTCAGCCAGGATCTGCCAGAACTGCCAGTCGGCCAGGATCCGCCAGTCGGCCAGGATCCGCCAGTCTGCCAGGATCCGCCAGTGTGCCAGGGTCAGCCAGGATCCGCCAGAACTGCCAGTCTGCCAGGATCCGCCAGTCTGCCAGGATCTGCCAGGATCTGCCAGTCTGCCAGGATCTGCCCGTCGGCCAGGATCTGCCCGTCGGCCAGGATCTGCCAGTCGGCCAGGATCCGCCAGTGTGCCAGGATCCGCCAGTCAGCCAGGATCTGCCAGAACTGCCAGTCAGCCAGGGTCTGCCAGGATCCGCCAGTCAGCCAGGATCCGCCAGGATCTGCCAGTCTGCCAGGATCCGCCAGTCTGCCAGGATCCGCCAGTCAGCCAGGATCCGCCAGGATCTGCCAGGATCCGCCAGTCTGCCAGGATCCGCCAGTTGGCCAGGATCTGCCCGTCGGCCAGGATCTGCCAGTGTGCCAGGATCCGCCAGTCAGCCAGGATCCGCCAGAACTGCCAGTCAGCCAGGGTCTGCCAGGATCCGCCAGTCAGCCAGGATCCGCCAGGATCTGCCAGTCGGCCAGGATCTGCCAGTCGGCCAGGATCCGCCAGAACTGCCAGTCGGCCAGGATCCGCCAGTCGGCCAGGATCCGCCAGTCGGCCAGGATCCGCCAGTCAGCCAGGATCTGCCAGATCCGCTAGTCAGCCAGGATCCGCCAGTCGGCCAGTATCCGCCAGTCGGCCAGTATCCCAGTATCCGCCAGTATCCCAGTATCCGCCAGTCGGCCAGTATCCGCCAGTCGGCCAGGATCCGCCAGTCGGCCAGGATCAGTTAGATCCACCATTCAGCCAGGATCCACCAGTCAGCCAGAACTGCCAGTCAGCCAGGATCTGCCAGAACTGCCAGTCAGCCAGGATCCGCCAGTCAGCCAGGATCTGCCAGATCCGCTAGTCAGCCAGGATCCGCCAGTCGGCCAGTATCCGCCAGTCGGCCAGTATCCCAGTATCCGCCAGTCGGCCAGTATCCGCCAGTCGGCCAGTATCCGCCAGTCGGCCAGTATCCGCCAGTCGGCCAGGATCTGCCAGTCGGCCAGGATCCGCCAGAACTGCCAGTCGGCCAGGATCCGCCAGTCGGCCAGGATCCGCCAGTCAGCCAGGATCCGCCAGTCTGCCAGGATCCACCAGTCAGCCAGGATCTGCCGGAACCACCAGTCAGCCAGGATCTGGTAGATCCATCAACCTTCCTGAGCTTCCTCTCACTCCTGAGCTTCCTCTCACTCCTGAGCTTCCTCTCACCTCTCACTCCCGAGCTTCCTCTCACTCCCGAGCTTCCTCTCACTCCCGAGCTTCCTCTCACTCCCGAGCTTCCTCTCACTCCCGAGCTTCCTCTCACTCCCGAGCTTCCCCTCGGTCCCGAGCTTCCCCTCGGTCCCGAGCTTCCCCTCGGTCCTGAGCTACCTCAGTCCAGTGGGGCCCGTTGTTAGGTTTCCTAGGCCAAGGTTAGCGGCGAGGGTCGCCACTCAAGGGACACTAAGGAGGTGGACTAAGACAATTATGGAGTGGGGTCCACGTCCAGCGCCAGAGCCGCCACCGCGGACAGATGCCCACCCAGACCCTCCCCTATAGGTTTAGGTTGTGCGTTCGGAGTCCGCACCTTGGGGGGGGGTTCTGTCACGTTGTGTGTCTGGTTTGTCTATTTCTATGTTTGGCCTGATATGGTTCTGATAGAGAAATTCTAAATGACTCTATGCTTTAATTGCCAAAACCAATTTCACACTCGTTTCTATTCATTAATGAGGTGTAAGTTCATTAATTATGCATGAAGTAGATCGAGACCAGTCTTAAAAGCCAGGTAAAGAGCGTTTAATTCCAGAGAGTACTGAATGCTTACACACATTTCCACAGGTTATAAACTGAAAATGACGTCAGCGTTTTCCAAACGTTCCGTTTCACAAACAGAGGGCCCCTCTAACTTTCAAGCCTCCGCGTTATCAGCACGAAGTCAAGGCCAGTCAGCATAAATCAACATTCCCGACCATTTGGAGATGGCCCGTTCCCACCACCTGGAGATTTGTACAACTGAATGAACTAAGGAACAGACCTATTATTGTTACTAACTCCTGACTACATTATATACAATTGGGAAAGGGAGCAAGAGGGATAACTCACATGTACCGTACATTATAGCATTTGGACTAGTCAGTTTCTGATTGGAATGTATACATAATTAGTCATTTCAACCATATTTTCCTCTATCAGGTTCTCAATCAGAGGCAGGTGTTAGTCATTGTCTCTGATTGGGAACCATATTTAGGTAGCCTGTTTTGTGTTGGGTTTTGTGGGTGATTGTTCCTGTCTCTGTGTTTGCACCAGATAGGACTGTTTAGGTTTTCACTTTTTCTTGTTTTGTATAGTCTGTTCATGTATAGTCGTCTTTATTAAAAACATGAATAACCACCACGCTGCATTTTGGTCCGCCTCTATTTCACCAGAAGAAAACCCTTACAGTGTGTGTGTGAAACATGTCCAAAGAGAGAGATCCTGACATAGCCTTCAAAATCATTTAAATAAGATACATAAGCACACTTTACACACATGTTTTAAGTACCTGACTAACGAGATTTAAATTGATTTGCATCGCATGACTTTAGAAGTTCAAACGTTAAAATGTGTTGGCTGAAAATTGTCTGATGTTGCCACTTCGCACTGAAAAAGCAAGTCGAATGCCACTCCATCCCTCAGCAACACACTCCCTCCCTCAGCAACACACTCCCTCCCTCAGCAACACACTCCCTCCCTCAGCAACACACTCCCTCCCTCAGAAACACACTCCCTCCCTCAGAAACACACTCTCTCCCTCAGCAACCCACTCCCTCCCTCAGCAACACACTCCCTCCCTCAGCAACACACTCCCTCCCTCAGCAACACACTCCCTCCCTCAGCAACACACTCCCTCCCTCAGCAACACACTATCTGACATTAGCTGTGTTTTTTTTAAGTCTATTTATTTTTAGTGCAAAATGTGATAGATGTTGATATCTCACCTCGGGGAGAGTTGATGTATTTTCTCCCTGCAATATCTCATCAATAATTTACCAAACAAGAAAAGAACGAAAGAACAGAAAAAATGTGAGAAAAAAACTGCCAGCCTTCTTTAATGACAGCTAATTAACCATGTGAACTGAGGAATGATTGGCAGGGAACACGTCGGCATGTGACACGCATCTGCTCTGACACACAGGAATAGGCCGGCCCCCTTTCAGGGCCTGATAGCAGCGCCAGGCAGGACACAGACAGACACAGACGCCAGGCGGCGGCCCAACGACGCCCACAGCCATAAGCAGATGACTAGTGACTGGCAGCTGGAGCTCCTAGATATGGTGTGTGTGTGTGGGTGGGGGGGTGTACTGTGTGTGGGGTGTGGGGGTGTGTGTGTGTGTGTGTGGCAGAGCGTGTACGTGTGTACTACGCTCTGGTGATGGTGCCAAGCGATAGACCTCACATTCCCCACCTCCTCCTCCATTCCCTTCTTCCCTCTCCTGCTCCCCTGTTCTTTCTCTACCTTCATGGTTCACAGGTGTAGTGCTTCAGGACGTTTCCATGCAGGGAATATCCAATTAGAGAGCTGGGCTTGTGGATGACAGCTACGCTATTAAAGTCTCTCCCCACAGATACATACGAATCGTACATAAGCAGATCTGGATATTAAAGCAACGTCTATGTGAGTAAATAATGGTGAATGGTATGACTGAGCCAGGGGGTACTGCAGAGGTTTTCTTATTTGTAAACTGGCACTTTGCTTCCATTATTGTGTGGAGAGACAGAGAGAATCAGGAAAGAAAGAGAGGGAAGGCGGGAGGGAGGGAGGGAGGATAAAAACTCAGCAAAAAAAGAAACATACCTTTTTCAGGACCCTGTCTTTCAAAGATAAAAATCCAAATAACTTCACAGATCTTCATTGTAAAGGGTTTAAAAACTGTTTCCCATGCTTGTTCAATGAACCATAAACAATTAATGAACATGCACCTGCGGAACGGTCATCACTTACAGCTTAAAGAGGGTAGGCAATTAAGGTCACAGCTATGAAAACTTAGGACACTAAAGAGGCCTTTCTACTGACTCTGAAAAACACCAAAAGAAAGATGCCCAGGGTCCCTGCTCATCTGAGTGAACATGCCTTGGCATGCTGCAAGTAGCCATGAGGACTGCAGATGTGGCCAGGGCAATAAATGCAATGTCCGTCCTGTGAGACGCCTACAACGTCGCCTATGGGCACAAACCCACCGTTGCTGGACCAGACAGTCACGGTTTTGTCTCACCAGGGGTGATGGTCGGATTCGTGTTTATCGTCGAAGGAATGAGCGTTACACCGATGCCTGTACTCTTGAGTGGGATCGATTTGGAGGTGTAGGGTCCGTCATGGTCTGGCGCTGTGTGTCACAGCATCATCGGACTGAGCTTGTTGTCATTGCAGGAAATCTCAACGCTGTGCATTACAGGGAAGACATCCTCCTCCCTCATGTGGTACCCTTCCTGCAGGCTCATCCTGACATGACCCTCCAGCATGACAATGCCACCAGCCATACTGCTCGTTCTGTGCGTGATTTCCTTCAAGTCAGGAAGGTCAGTGTCCTGCCATGGCCAGCGAAGAGCCCAGATCTCAATCCCATTGAGCATGTCTGGGACCTGTTGGATCGGAGGGTGAGGGTTAGGCCCATTCCCCCCAGAAATGTCCAGGAACTTGCAGGTGCCTTGGTGGAAGAGTGGGGTAACATCTCACAGCAAGAACTGTCAAATCTGGGGCAGTCCCTGAGGAGGAGATGCACTGCAGTACTTAATGCAGCTGGTGGTCCCACCAGATACTGACTGTTACTTTTGATTTTGAGCCCCTCTTTGTTCAAGGACACATTATTCCATTTCTGTTAGTCACATGTCTGTGGAACTTGTTCAGTTTATGTCTCAGTTGTTGAATCTTGTTATGTTCATACAAATATTTACACATGTTAAGTTTGCTGAAAATAAATTCAGTTGACAGTGAGAGGACATTTATTTTTTTGCTGAGTTTATAACAACCGCTCTGACAGACAATGTATCGTTAGAGAATGGGATGGAAGGCAAGCCGATAGCTGTGTGTGTTCGAAGAGATGGAGCCGTTTGCTACTTGCTGAGGCCTCGTAATAAACCCTTCCTGGAAGACAGAACAGACAGGCGGTAACTGGGCTGACACGCACACACACACACACACACCCACACACACACAGTACACTCCCCACACCCCACACACAGTACACCCCCCCACCCACACACACACACACACACACACACACACACACACACACACACACACACACACACACACACACACACACACACACACACACACACACACACACCTGGGGCTTATTGTGTGTGACTTTTTCTCTGCTGGTCAGGTGTAGAACCGGTGGAAAACAACAACACACAGAACGAGGGTCAGAAGCAGTTTAGATGCTCTCTCATGTCGGTCTGTGTTTGCACAACAGATTATCAGCCCAACGTCCTATTCACTTCACACTCAACGTTTGAACTCTGCATTTACCAGTTTTCTCTAATCCATCTCAACTCCTATCACCCACAGATAGGTTTTTAAATCTTCACCTCAAATAGGACCCAGATATAAAAGAGAGGTAGAAAAAAATCCTCCCTGGTTCAAGGTGAAAGGTTTGTTTTGAGCCCAGAGCCTGGCGGACCCAAGCAGTGAGTAGTGAGGGTAACACAGGGTAAGATCAAAGGCAATGCAGCACAGAGGGAAACCATCAGTGCAATCAGCCCGCAGGATTAAGAGGGGGAGTCAAGGTCAACATTTGCGTGAATTTTGATGCAGATTGACAGAAGCGGACAACGAGGTGGAGGGAGGAGGCCAGCTGAGACAGGTCACACAAACTGACTGGTGTAGAGAGAGAGAGAGAGAGAGAGAGAGAGCGCAATCACAAAGTGTATGATAGTAATCTTGCCAGCAGCAGGCTGACCCAAGAGAGAGTACACCTGGTAAGAAGGTAATTCCTTCACCCCCTTTCCGGTTAAATACACAAATATTCCCCACTAAAATGATTTTAATACGTTCTTTGAAGTGTGCTGAGCCTTGCGTGTGTGTGTGTCCGTGTGTGTGTTTGCGTGTGTAGACTGGGGATTTAGGAGGTGGAATCAGTTCTTCCTTCCTCTCCTCTCACCGTCTCTCTAATTTCTCTTTCTTCCCTTAGAGAGATTGCATTACATCAACACCTTACACACTGTCTAGGTTAAGTGTATATTTATACATATTAAATGGTTTCCTACGCCGAGCTGACATATGGAAATAGTGTTTGTGGATAAGGAGATGACGGATGATAAATGAGGTGACAGAACCAATTGGGCGTGTGATTACGCATCATCCCCAGGCCTTACCCACGATCCTCCTTGATGAGTCACCTCAGACGTAGACAGGATATGCATTGCCCGCTAATTGTCAGCACTAAATAGAGGACATCTATAATATGATAACAAGATACACCAATACAACACGCATGCAAGCACAGACACACAAACACACACACTAGTGGTGCGTGGGTCAGCTGTTTGTTCACCCGCACACATAAATCCCATCTGTAACCGCCCGACTATATATGAAGAAAAAAAAGTACAAATCTGAGGCCTGGCACCTGACCGTAACCCGGTAATATAGAAAATGTGCTGTAGGCTACAGTCAGAGATGGCGTAACTATTTTCTGAAAGGGTGTAGTATCTTTTTTTTGCCTGATTTAGGTATGTTGCTTATAATTTCAGCCATTTTGGTAAGCTATCTGTTAGTCAACTTTTCTATAATTAGATAGGCCTACATGCAGATTCTCTTCTGTCATTATATGAATACAAAATAAAACCTTGCTCCCCAGAAAGAGGAAATCACTAGAATGAATGCGTCAATCTAGTTGACGTCGGTAAAGTTGACATCTGTGCAAAAAAAGACATCAGTTTGACCGGTTGTCAGGAAATAGAACGCTGTGAAAATAACCCAACCTGTTTCTGATCACATTTCAGTTCGGCTTGAACACATATTATATGTGGTTGAAATCAGCTTTTATGAAGCTGATAAAGATAGCACCTCTACAGATGGTATCTAACTGCACATTTGCATTCTCTCAAAATAAAAGAAAGAAATCATATTTCTCCACTCCTGTTCCCGAGTCAAAATGTTGCCTATAATTGGTGTATCATTTTACTGCAGGAAATGCTTAGTTCATATTTAGGCTATGTGAGAGGTTATAGACCTACAGTCAGTGTCCAGATTTCAGCTTCCATTTAACCAATTACAGTCTAAGTCCTGTCTAAGACCGGGAGGAGGGAGGCCCTTGAATTATAAAATATATATAAAAATGATGGATACATTTTTCATTTGGCCTTACTGCTATTAGCCCATACAAACTCATTGAATAATAGATTCACTACATGGAACAATAGATAAACCCCCCATAAAAATCTAAAGGAAGTTTGCTCTGAAGTGTCTGAGAGATATAAGAAATATCAGGAAACAACTACAGCAGAAGGAGCCTCCCTCCCTCTGATGTAACCCAAACGGTTTGGACGCTAGACAGAAGATGGCACATCGTCTGTACCGAATTCAGACGAGTCCCTAGACGCTTGTGGGGGTTGTTGAGCAAAACGGAGAACACCATCGTGTTCATGAGAGTCTCATCTTTCCATAGGGGGATGTTTGGGATGTCTCACACCACTCTAGCTCTGTCACCTTTCACAGCAGATGGGATGTCTCACACCACTCTAGCTCTGTCACCTTTCACAGCAGATGGGATGTCTCACACCACTCTAGCTCTGTCACCTTTCACAGCAGATGGGATGTCTCACACCACTCTAGCTCTGTCACCTTTCACAGCAGATGGGAGGTCTCACACCACTCTAGCTCTGTCACCTTTCACAGCAGATGGGATGTCTCACACCACTCTAGCTCTGTCACCTTTCACAGCAGATGGGGTGTCTCACACCACTCTAGCTCTGTCACCTTTCACAGCAGATGGGGGGTCTCACACCACTCGAGCTCTGTCACCTTTCACAGCAGATGTGGTGCGACATATTCAGTTGCGGTGGATTGAGATGCATCCAATGCTAAAAAACAGATCTCCAGCTTAAACTGACACATTTGTATGAGGATGTTTTTATTATGCTAATTCGATTTCCACGGGGGCACGGACATCGACTCTAGGTTTTTATTATCAGCCTACAGTTCCTATGACGTGCCATAGGCCTATTTGAAGTTTACATCTTGTGACTGTCCAATTTGTGTAGCGCCACAAAATCCTTCACCAAATCTTTCACAAATATGACTTTTGTCTTTATTTTCAACTCTCCACTTCGCAGCTTTCCTCTCATTGAATTAAACTCCAACATTTTGCATCAGTGGATCAACCTTACATGTTTCTGCCTGTTCCCAAAAGCGTTAGGCGATTTGCTTGTAGGCTATTTGGCACAAGAATGATACATTTATGGATTTTTTTAAGTATTGTTTTCCCTTTATTCAACCACCTGCCGCCCACCTGCCCTTAATCCACATAATATTGCATAACCCTAAACCTGCCCCACCCCACCGATATAACTGGGGGGACTTCAGGTTATGAGTCAACCCGCACATCACTACCACACACACACACGCACACGCACGCACGCACGCACGCACACACTCACACACACACACACACACACACACACGCACGCACGCACGCACACACGCACACTCACACACACACACACACACACACCAACTCCAATTGAGCAGATTTACGGTGAACATAACCTATCATTAATCAATAAAATCACACCCATGTGATTATATTGTAACCATGTAAATGTTTCCCCAGATGTGTTATTGATTGCTATGTGAAGTAAGGTGTAACTGATAACCCATTCTGTGGTCTTGTTGTCTTCAGAATAAAACGACTAATGAAAACTGCTGATGCTAAAAAGCTGAAATGCAGACTACAGCACAAGGTGAAGGGGTAGAGAGAGAGAAACTGAGAGAAAGAGGGAGAGGGAGAGAGAACTGAGGAAGAGAGACATGTGGAATGACTTATTCAGCGGAGGAAGTGGGCAGGCAGAAACATGAAATTAGCACAAATTGATTATCTGTCCACCATGGGCAGGGCTAAGAGCAAGCCAAGCAGTGGATTGACTTCTCAATCGGTGGCTGGGCTGCTTACTCTGGCGTGGTGAAATAGAGCCATCACTCTCTGTGCTGTTGGTCCATGGGTGAAATGGCTGTATTCAAACTACAGGCCTATTATTATTAGATGAGAATAACAGAGTAATAACGGTATTAAAAGCTATATCGATTTCATGCTTTTTAAGTTTTTCAGTGCATAAATCATGCAATAGCCCACCAGCTATTAAGCCATTCACTCATTAAACAACTCTAGTTATTCACTATGTATTAGTGCAGTAACAAAATGATCAAAGCTGTAAGACATGGGAATATGACTTAAAATAATTGAACTCACAGTAATCTGACAATGATTGTGTGTACAGTGTAATTATATTTGGCACTAATTTTGGACTTTGGAAAACACGAGGTCCAGATTTCAGGGCGTTTGCCCTAAAATAACATCTCTTGGCTTTATCCCTGCTTTAAAACCAAGGAGTCTGTCCCATCATCCGTTAGGGGCACACTGCTCAGCAATGTGCTGTTTCAGAGATAGAGGGGTTCATTGTGCAGTAGATAGGGCTGGGTTAGGACAACATTTGGCACACACACACTCTCATAGACACACACAGACACACACAGACACACATATGCACACACACACACACACACACACACATATGCACACACACACACACACACACAAAGACAGACAGACAGACAGACACAGACAGACAGACAGACAGACAGACAGACAGACAGACAGACAGACAGACAGACAGACAGACAGACAGACAGACAGACAGACAGACAGACAGACAGACAGACAGACAGACAGACAGACAGACAGACAGACAGACAGACAGAAAGACAGACACACACATACACACACACACAACCTCTTTAATGCATTACAGGATACTAGGACAGATAGAAACAGTTCTGTCTGTCTGAATTACCTGTCTACCCCAGCATAACGGTTCTGAACCTCCCGGTCTTTACTGACCTTCCTTCCCATACTGCCTTGCAGCAGATGTCTGGGTGGGAAATTGAATTCCAACTCCCAGGGGCTGGGTGGCAAATTGGGCAAACCAACATATTTTTTTCTCCTGGTCCAACTTTTTTAAGAGGAATGATGTTGGTTAGAGAAACGGTGCAAAATATCAGGTTAGAGGTGTGTTTAGTTTAGGGGCTGCCCGATTCTTTAATTCACTGACAGTGGGGAGTCAATCGCGGAATCAGATGCTGGCTTCTCTGAAAGACTGAGCTGTTTATTGGAACCTGTTGTGTTGATCCTTTCCGGTAAGCAGTAGCCATATGACAGTGGTGGGTTGTATGGTTTGTGGCTGGATGTATTGGTGGGGTCTGCGGTTCAGTGATGGGGGGGAAGAGAGGGACGGAGGGGGAAAGAGGGACGGAGGGGGAAGAGAGGGACGGAGGGGGTGAAGAGAGGGACGGAGGGGGTGAAGTGAAGGATGAGGTGGTGGTGTGTTTTCATGTATAATTCAGATGAGGGATCGAGGGCCATCAGAGTGTTACATAAGACCGCCACCCTCCCTCTGCTGTTCCCTCTGCTGAGTAATACACCTACCCCTCTGCTGTTACAGGCAACAGCTACCCTCCCTCTGCTGTTACAGGAGTCAGCCTCGCTCCCTCTGCTGCAGTACAAAGATCCCTCCGAAGACTAAAACCTCTATGCCTTTAATTACAACCTATTGATCACAACATAGGAGAGAGAGAGAGTGAGAGAGAGAGAGAGAGAGAGACACAGAGACACAGAGACAGACAAAGTGCATGGAGAGAAACAAAGAGAAAGATAGAAAAATACCTAATATGTCAGTCAGGGAGTACGTAATTAGAAAATGTCCTTCCACCTCTTCTCTCCTCTCTTTGCCCACAAGTATTTTCCTGCTGGTGATACAGTAACATTGCAAGGGTGACAAATTAATTTCAGTCAATCGCCGGCATGAATTATTCACATTATCTCATGACTCCACGCTTCGTTTTGATTCTGAATGTTGTGTATCGATCCTGCCTCCTCAACGCCTTTGGTCTCGTTGTCATTCATAATTAAATATAATGAAAACCAGCCATGAATAACGCATGCTGTATCCACCAAACAACTTTTAGTATGCATTGCAGAACCAGACAAGCGGTGCACTTCTCCAACCATTCTCCCTGTTCTCTGTTTCGTTCTCTCGTTCTCATTCTTCCACTGACCTACTTTGGCAGCTTGTAATATCGCTCTATTCCTTTGTCTCTCAGTGTGCTGGATTTAAAAAAATACTGGGATCTCTCAGGTCTCTCCCGTCTCATCCTAGCGACTGGAGAAGTCCATCCCAGTGACTGACGTCACATGGAACCAACCTCCCTGGCTCTGCAGAATCGCTCCCACTGTGTCCCGCAAGACACCTTAAGTTCGCATTTAATTATTAGTTTAGATGTCTCACAAGTGGAATAGGGCCATCTTCCGTATCGTACATGCTCTCCGAAGCCAGGCAGTCTCATGTATTAACCTTCAGAGAGACCCACACTGAGGACAGTACGTGCCAACGAAGGTGAAGTGACGTCTAGTTGGTAGAACCTCATGAAAGTATGAGGGGATGCCCAACAAGCCGGATCGCAAATCTCCTGTAAGGAATGCCCTTGAACAGAGCCCAAGAGGTAGACATACTTTTGGTGGAGTGAGCCCTCAGGACATCTGGAGGCTGGAACCCCTTGCTATTATAGGTCAATTTAATAGCTTCCACGATCCAATGTGACAACCGTTGACGAGGAAAGGGGCCTCCCCTTGCAGAGAGACGCCCGGGACACAAAGAGTCGCATGCGCAAAGCTCTTGTCCTCTAACCGGAGGCATAAATGCAGGGTTGGGCAACAAGGTAGCCTTGGAAAAGCTCAAGGAACACTGGAGGCATGACTTGGGAACTGACAGTGCATGTAGCTTGCTTGCTTTGCTGACACATGGGTGACCAGTATAGTGGTCTTAAATGAGAGATATTGTATCTCCATGCTTTCCAGCAGCTCAAAAGGCTGAAATAGCCTCAAGTGCAATAGAAAAATCCCATGATGGGACTAAAGGCTTGGGAAATGGACATAAGAAACCCTTCATGAAACAACATAATGATGGGTGTTTTCCCACCGTGTTCTTGTCAAAGCCTATTTAACAGGCTAAGATATAGTTGAAGTCGGAAGTTTCCATACACCTTAGCCAAATACATTTAAACTCAGTTTTTCACTATTCCTGACATTTAATCCTAGTCAAAATTCCCTGTCTTAGGTCAGTTAGGATCACCACTTTATTTTAAGAATGTGAAATGTCAGAATAATAGTAGAGAGAATGATTTATTTTAACTTTTATATCTTTCATCACATTCCCAGTGGGTCAGAAGTTTACATACACTCAATTAGTATTTGGTAGCATTGCCTTTAAATTGTTTAACTTGGGTCAAACTTTTCGGGTAGCCTTCACAAGCTTCCCACAATATGTTGGGTGAGTTCTGTCCCATTCCTCCTGACAGAGCTGGTGTAACTGAGTCAGATTTGTAGGCCTCCTTGATCGCACATGCTTTTTCAGTTCTGCCCACTTGGGCTTTGTGATGATCACTCCAATACCTCAACAAGGACTTGTTGTCCTTTAGCCACAATTTTGGAAGTATGCTTGGGGTCATTGTCCATTTGGAAGACCCATTTGCGACCAAGCTTTAACTTCCTGACAGATGTCTTGAGATGTTGCTTCAATTTTTCCACATTATTTTCCTCCCTCATGATGCCATCTATTTTGTGAAGTGCACCAGTCCCTCCTGCAGCAAAGCAGCCCCACAACATGATGCTGCCACACCCGTGCTTCACGGTTGGGATGGTATTATTCGGCTTGCAAGCCTCCCCTTTTTCCTCCAAACATAATGATGGTCACTATGGCCAAACAGTTCTATTTTGTTTCATCAGACCAGAGGAAATTTCTCAAAAAAGTATGATCTTAGTCCCCATGTGCAGTTGCAAATCTTAGTCTGGCATTTTTATGGCAGTTTTGGAGAAGTGGCTTCTTCCTTGCTGAGTGGCCTTTCAGGTTATGTCGATATAGGACTCGTTTTACTGTGGATATCGATACCTTTGTACCTGTTTCCTCCAGCATCTTCACAAGGTCCTTTGCTGTTGTTGTGGGATTGATTTGCACTTTCACTTTCAACAAAGTACATTCATCTCTAGGAGACAGAACACGTCTCCTTCCTGAGCGGTATGATGCCTGCGTGGTCCCATGGTGTTTATACTTGCGTACTATTGTTTGTACAGATGAATGTGGTACCTTTAGGCATTTGGAAATTGCTCCCAAGGATGAACCAGACTTGTGGAGGTCTACAATTTCTTTTCTGAGGTCTTGGCTGATTTCTTTTGATTTTCCCATGGTGCCAAGCAAAGAGGCACTGAGTTTGAAGGTAGGCCTTGAAATACATCCACAGGTACACCTCCATTTGACTCAAATTATGTCAATTAGCCTATCAGAAGCTTCTAACGCCATGACATAATTTTCTGGAATTTTCCAAGCTGTTTAAAGGCACAGTCAAGTTAGTGGATGTAAACTTCTGACCCACTGGAATTATGATACAGTGAATTATCTGTCTGTAAACAATTTTGGGAAAAATGTGTCACACCCTGACCATAGTTTGCTTTGTATGTTTCTATGTTTTGTTTGGTCAGGGTGTGATCTGAGTGGGCATTCTATGTTGTGTGTCTAGTTTGTCTGTTTCTGTGTTTGGCCTGATATGGTTCTCAATCAGAGGCAGGTGTTAGTCATTGTCTCTGATTGGGAACCATATTTAGGTAGCCTGTTTGGTGTTGGGTTTTGTGGGTGATTGTTCCTGTCTCTGTGTTAGTTTACCCCAGTTTAGGCTGTTTCGGTTTTCACGTTACGTTTATTGTTTTTGTATTGATCGTGTTTCATCTTCATTAAAGATGTATCTAAATAACCACACCACATTTTGGTCCGCCTCTCCTTCACCGCAAGAAAACCGTTACAGAATCACCCACCACAACAGGACGAAGCGGCGTGGTAACGGGCAACAGCAACAGCGGCGCAAAGAGGAATGGACATGGGACGATGTATTGGATGGCAAGGGTTGCTACACATGGGAGGAGATCCTGGCGGGAAAAGATCGCCTTCCATGGGAACAGGTGGAGGCAGCTAGGAGAGCAGATGCAGCCGGAGAGAGGAGCCGGCGATATGAGGGAACACGGCTGGCAAGGAAGCCCGAGAGGTAGCCCCAAGAATTTCTTGGAGGGGGGCACACGGGAGGTGTGGCGAAGCCAGGTAGGAGACCTGAGCCAACTTCCTGTGCTTACCGGAGGGCGAGAGAGACCGGGCAGGCACCGTGTTATGCGGTGGAGCGCACAGTGTCCCCAGTGCGGGTGCATAGCCCGGTGCGGTACATTCCAGCTCCGCGTATCGGCCGGGCTAGAGTGGGCATCGAGCCAAGTGCCATGAAGCCGGCTCTACGCATCTGGTCTCCAGTGCGTCTCCTTGGGCCGGCTTACATGGCACCAGCCTTGCGCATGGTGTCCCCGGTTCGCCTGCATAGCCCAGTGCGGGGTATTCCACCTCGCCGCACTGGCAGGGCGACCTGGACCATTCAACCGGGTAAGGTTGGGCAGGCTCGGTGCTCAAGAGCTCCAGTGCGCCTGCACGGTCCGTTCTATCCGGTACCACCTCCACGCACCAGCCCTCCGGTGGCAGCTCCCCGCACCAGGCTTCCTGTGCGTGTCCTCGGCCCAGTACCACCAGTGCCAGCACCACGCATCAGGCCTACAGTGCGCCTCGCCTGTCCAGCGCTGTCAGAGCCTTCCTCCTCTCCAGCGCTGTCGGAGCCTCCCGCCTGTCCAGCACTGCCAGAGCCTTCCTCCTCTCCGGCGCTGCCGGAGTCTCCCACCTGTTCAGCGCTGCCAGAGCTCCCGCCCCTCAGTCCAGAGGCGCTAGAGCCCCTCATTCCAGAGGCGCCAGAGCTACTCAGTCCAGCGCTGCCAGAGCCTTCCTCTCCAGCGTTGCCGGAGCTTCCCGTCTGCCCAGCGCCATCAGAGTCGCCAGTCTGCCCAGCGCCATCAGAGTCGCCAGTCTGCCCAGCGCCATCTGAGCTACCCGTCTGCCCAGCGCCATCAGAGTCGCCAGTCTGTCCAGCGCCGCCTGAGCCACCCGTCTGCCCAGCGCCGCCAGTGCCGCCAGTCTGCCCAGCGCTGCCAGTGCCGCCAGTCTGCCCAGCGCCGCCAGTGCCGCCAGTCTGCAAGGAGCCGCCAGTGCCGCCAGTCTGCAAGGAGCCGCCAGTGCCGCCAGTCAGCCAGGGGCCGCCAGTGCCGCCAGTCAGCCAGGGGCCGCCAGTCAGCCAGGGGCCGCCAATGCCGCCAGTCAGCCAGGGGCCACCAGTCAGCCCAGAGGCGCCAGAGCCCCTCAGCCCAGAGGCGCCAGAGCCCCTAAGCCCAGAGGCGCCAGAGCCCCTCAGCCCAGAGGCGCCAGCGCCCCTCAGCCCAGAGCTTCCGCCCCTCTGTCCAGAGCTTCCGCCCCTCTGTCCCGAGCTTCCGCCCCTCTGTCCCGAGCTGCCCCTCTGTCCAGTCGGGTCATTTAGTAGGGTCACCGTGGTTAGGAGGCCACGGAAGCAATGGTGAAGTGGGGGCCACGTCCAGCACCAGAGCCGCCACCGCGGACAGATGCCCACCCAGACCCTCCCCAATAGGTTCAGGTTTTGCGGCCAGAGTCCGCATCTTGGGGGGGGGGGGGGGGGGGTACTGTCACACCCTGACCATAGTTTGCTTTGTATGTTTCTATGTTTTGTTTGGTCAGGGTGTGATCTATAGTGAACTATAGTTTGTTAACAAGAAATTTGTGGAGTGGTTGAAAAGCAAGTTTTAATGACTCCAACCTAAGTGTATGTAAACTTCCGACTTCAACTGTAGCTGCTAGATAGACCTTAACAGTGGAGAATGTCTTCCCTCTGTCCAAAAGGTCCTGCAGAAAGCATTGGATACAGAGCCTTGGTAAGGAATTCTGTTTTTGGTCACACCACTTCTCAAAAACACGGTTGATGTATGCCACCACAGTAGTATTGGCTGTTCGGATCAAGACGTGACACTTCTGAAGAGAGGGTAGAAAGTATTTCAGTGAAAGAACCACTGTCAGCAATTCGAGGTAATTTATATGGGCAATGCAGAGTTGTGGGGTCCACACTCAGTTTATAGCATTTCCCTCGTGCACTGCGCCCCAGCCCGTGAGTGACACGTCCATTGTTACTACTTTCCTCATTGCCTCTACCCATTGGGCAGTGCCAAGAAAGAAGATCGAGGGACTCTTCCAGTGACAAGACATGCGGAGGTCACCTTTATCTGATGATTGAGGTGACGCCGTGTACACAGACGTTGTGCAAACGCCCAGCGCTGAAGCCTCTCATACTCAGTGCTCTGTGTCCTTGGCATGACATCTGGATGTTGCAAAGGGCAGTGTTGACACACTGGCACCTGGGGACAGTGCTTGGTGGCGATTCCCTCCGTCTTCCTTGTGAGTGAAAATGCGTCGCTGCACAAAGGGAAAGGTTTTAGGCGCACAGATGTGTGTGTGTGTGTGAGGGGGGGGGGGGGTGGTCTATGCTCCACCAGGTCAGAAAATGGGATGAACTGTTGGCTGCCACTCCCTGCTGCAGGTGACGTACCCCTACGTCGGGCGCCCCTTCTTCCCAGCAGAGGAATCAAATGGGCAGGACCTAGGTGCGTCTGCTTGGTTACCCAAACAGTGAAGTCGATGCCCGCTGCGTCGCTGGATGCTTCCTGCGGATAGCCCTGGTGCCAGTGAATTGCCCTTTCCCTACCACGAAGCCTTGGCTCATGGAGAGGTAGGCTGGGTAGCCATGATTTCTGGGTCTACGGGGCAGGCGGAAGTCGAAGGCTTCACCCTACTTCTTTCAAAGCTTGCACTTCTGCCGCGTGGCGGCGAAAGCTGGCTCAAACAGTTCCTTCAGCCCGACAGAAGCATCAAGGCGCTCTCCCGTACCACTGGAAGGCTCATGGCACAGCATGGAGGCTAGAGGCTTGGAGGTTGAGGTCTTTGACGACGCAGATCACATCCCAAAGGTCTAGGTTAGGCTAGTCGATCGATAGGAGATTATGCATCTCTAGCATCATGTTCAACGTGCAGCAGACACATGGACCTTTCGGTAGATAGACGCAGAATGACGAGGCACTGGGTTTGAATTGGTTGGTCAGTGACGGCTTGACCACCGGTGGATTTCTGAGGCCCAGCTCCTCCATGTCCTTGCCATTGCGTTTGGCTTCCGCCACGCAAGCTGGGATAGCTTGGAAGAGTTGCTTGCATAGGACGGTGCAAGAGGGGAGTTTCCTCCCATCGTAGCAGTCCCTCTCTACGTTGCCGCCGCCTGCTGGTTCAGCCCACTCAATACGTAGTCTGGTCGCTGCCTGTTTGCAGAAATCAATGAGTAAATATCTGTCATCTACCAGCGGTTACGGCTTGTGCTGGAGGAGGTCGGTCATAATCTCGCCATCGTCTTCGTCGATGACGAGGTCCCCTTCCCCCTCCTCCGGGGCCAAGCTCTGGAAAACTGGGTGAAGGTCCTCGGGATAGCGAAACTATTGTGTCTGCCGATGAGGAATGAGTCTACTAGGCAGTCTCCCCGCTCAAGTAACCTTTCTGGTCACACACCAAAAAGAGTCAGAAATGCAATTTCCTATGTAAGACATTCAATATCACACTCACTTACAGCACATGGCTAGGCTACACGGCCAGGCTACACGGCCAGACTACACGGCCAGGCTACACGGCCAGGCTACACGGCCAGACTACACGGCCAGGCTATATGTACCACTAGATCACTAGAGTGAGCTACAGAGTACCCTGCTTTCTGTTTCCTGGAATTCACTATTAAACTGGTTTAAATGCTTTTAAGCACACCAATGAGAATCACTATAGGTGCCATACTTCACAGTACAGTTTAAAGTCTAAATAATGAGGCACCCACTTCAATATCCAATAGCAGCCGTTATGCTCCAGTTCCACTGCTCTGCGTACTTCTCTGTGATCCGTCATGCAATTAAGCATTTGTTTCCCCTTTAACCATAGTTAAGTTAAGTTGTAGAGCGTAATTAAACCATGGAGTGTAAAACAGCTGTTCAGTCAAAACCCCAGCAACTCTTCAACTATTTTTACTGCATAAAGACACAGGCAAAACATTGTGTAGCTCTGTAACTCTGCTAACAGACTAATATGATTTTGTGTTTATGTCGTTGTATGCCTCTCCGGAGACATCATAAATCAAACACTAATTAGAACCAGTGTGGTGACCCGACACGTTCCGATGCTTCTACCTCTGATCTACCTTCCATCAGCTAATAAACAGCTGAGCCGGTTGCTGCTCTCCAAATTAAAGTAGTGTGTTAGCTAGAGAGCTGAGAGGAACTTTGTTAATTAAGGAAGCTGACAGCTGTAGAACACTAAAGATCATTAGATGATCATTATCAGCCTGAAAACGTCACCCTGGCATGTTTTTGCAAAAAGGTTAACTGTCACAGTAGTTTTTCTCAGTGCATTGCAGTCAATGGGAAAAGATGAGTGTCACAGGGTTGATGTTTTTCTCAATTCATTGCAGTTAATGGGAAAAGATGAGTGTCACAGGGTTGATGTTTATGTCAACACATTTATGTCAATGGGAAAAGCAACACATTAACCAATTTAATGTTATGTCAATAAATTGTAGTCAATGGGAAAAGATTAGTGTCACGGGATTAATGCATTAGTGAATACAATGCATTTAATGGGGGAAGATTAGCGTCACAATATGGATGCATAGAGAATAGCATCACAAACATGACACCCTCCTTACTCCCACCTCCATTCTATCACCCTCCAATCCTCTCGCTCCCATCTCTCTCTCCACTTTATTTAACTAGGCAAGTCAATTGAGAACAAATTCTCATTTTACAATGACGGCCTACCCCGGCCGAACCCGGACGACACAGGGCCAATTGTGCGCCGCCCTATGGGACTCCGAATCACGGCCGGATGTGATACAGCCTGGATTCAAACCAGGGACTGTAGTGACGCCTCTTGCACTGAGATGCAGTGCCTTAGGCCACGGCGCCACTCGGGAGCCCACTTTCCCAACTCCACAGACAGGATATTGACACATAGATACGCATTAAGGATATTTGGCGCATAAATGAATACCTTGCATTCAAGTCAAATGTTGGTGATAGAGCTGCAATGGATAAATTGTTGAAAGACTCAGACAGACAGACATATCCACTCACAGACCAACAGACAGGGAGACACGACAGACAGGCAGGCAGGCAGGTAGACAGACACACTTTAAACTGAACCCTAAACCTAACCTAACTCTAGCTTCATGTCCACATCTTGGTTTAAACCTAACCCTAGCCATAACCCTAACACTAACTTCTTGTCCACATCCCGGCCCCACCCTAACTCCAAGAGCTGGGCCAAGATGAGGGCTAGGGTTAGGGTTATGGCTAGGTTTAGGGTTACACCGGGTTCTGGACATGAAGCTAGGGTTAGGGTTAAGGTTGAGCCGGAAGTTTATATGAAGCTAGGATTAGGGTTAGGGCCTAGACATAACCCATTCATCCAATTAACAATTGGGACCCGTTTCAGAAAACTAGGCCTATGTCGCGGGTCACCACTTCACACGAGAGCCATTTGAAAGTAATCTTATTATTTTTTCTCAAAATGCGTTTTTTGGGCAGAAATGCCTTCTGGAATATGTGAACTTTCATGTGCCTTTATAACAAACTGTATGCCATCTGTAAATACGAATAAAATTGTTAAATTACGAGCCTAGTCGGTTATGCCACAGAAAAAGTCAGCAACCTTCCCTCTAGCCATGATTGACTGAGAGAATGAATGGGCCTGACATTCCCGAGAGATGTGGTCGGATTGGTCTGCCATATAGCACGCTTCTGTCTATTTGTAAGTAATCCTGTCAAATACGGCTTTAAAAAAATCTATATTGCTTAGTAGAACAGCATAAGTGTTGCTCTCCACTTTCTGGAGAACCGGGTTTTGAAATCAGTGGAATTAGAGTACGATAGCTAAGGAGATGGAGAAAACACCTGTCTCCGGATTACATCTTCAAACTAAGGGCAACCATGGCATCTGTGACAGGGAGAAGCGTCCAACCATGATGTAAGATTGTCTAGCTAGCTACATTTTCAGATATTACACGTTTCTAATTTTGACAGAAAGTTGTTTTCATTTCAAGTTAAAGTGTACAATTAGATACCTAGCTAACGTTAGCTGGCTGGCTCGCTAGCTAACGTTACATGTATGATCTTATTATTCATATTTTAGAGACAAATGCAGTGTATGATATGCCATTTTGTAGCTCTGTGTCTCTGCTATTATCCAATGTAAAAAATAAAAAAATAAAACATTTTGCTACACAAGACCGAATCAAGGCGGTCGGTCACAATTAATTAATGTACCTCTCCTCCCACTACATGGCAGAAAGGTATGCCTCATTTGAAGCCTGGACTATAGTTAATGTGCATTTGAGTGACATCAACAGACGCTCCTGAACGCGAGCCTACATCCGACTATGTGAAATTAACATTCACAGTGGAAACTTAACCATGCCCTCGCATAACCATGACTGCAATTGAGCTGTACGATGTACGACCAGTAGGTCATACATTTAATTTCCTGCGATTACAGGAAATGGCTTAATTGGGGGTCATATGGGCAGTTTGTAAGTGATAAAAAGGTTTAATCTTCCCAAATTTTGTTATCAATTTTCCCTGGGACCAACTCTGTCTGGAACTGTGAGGAGTAACATCGTAACCTATGTTGTTACCATGACAAAGACCAAAGCCGGCGGAAGTGCCATTGACGAAGGTGGTGTCTCTCTATGACAGGTTAAGGGTCTTTTAAACGAACAAAAATAGTTCTAAAAGCAGTAGTTACAACAACAAGAAAAGAGCTTCAAGTGTTTTGTCCAAATACTGGTGGAGTCAACTAATACAAGAATGGACGACTGGCCAGAAAGGTCCAGGACCTGAAGAACAAGTTGCAGCTCAATGAGTTTAAACAGGAGAATGGCAAGAGAGAGGACATAAAATCAAATCATTTACATTTTACATTTACATTTAAGTCATTTAGCAGACGCTCTTATCCAGAGCGACTTACAAATTGGTGCGTTCACCTTAAGACATCCAGTGGAACAGCCACTTTACAATAGTGCATCTAAATATTTTAAGGGGGGTGAGAAGGATTACTTTATCCTATCCTAGGTATTCCTGAAAGAGGTGGGGTTTCAGGTGTCTCCGGAAGGTGGTGATTGACTCCGCTGTCCTGGCGTCGTGAGGGAGTTTGTTCCACCATTGGGGGGCCAGAGCAGCGAACAGTTTTGACTGGGCTGCGCGGGAACTGTACTTCCTCAGTGGTAGGGAGGCGAGCAGGCCAGAGGTGGATGAACGCAGTGCCCTTGTTTGGGTGTAGGGCCTGATCAGAGCCTGGAGGTACTGAGGTGCCGTTCCCCTCACAGCTCCGTAGGCAAGCACCATGGTCTTGTAGCGGATGCGAGCTTCAACTGGAAGCCAGTGGAGAGAGCGGAGGAGCGGGGTGACGTGAGAGAACTTGGGAAGGTTGAATACCAGACGGGCTTCGGCGTTCTGGATGAGTTGTAGGGGTTTAATGGCACAGGCAGGGAGCCCAGCCAACAGCGAGTTGCAGTAATCCAGACGGGAGATGACAAGTGCCTGGATTAGGACCTGCGCTGCTTCCTGTGTGAGGCAGGGTCGTACTCTGCGGATGTTGTAGAGCATGAACCTACAAGAACGGGCCACCACCTTGATGTTAGTTGAGAACGACAGGGTGTTGTCCAGGATCACGCCAAGGTTCTTAGCGCTCTGGGAGGAGGGACACAATGGAGTTGTCAACCGTGATGGCGAGATCATGGAACGGGCAGTCCTTCCCCGGGAGGAAGAGCAGCTCCGTCTTGCCGAGGTTCAGCTTGAGGTGGTGATCCGTCATCCACACTGATATGTCTGCCAGACATGCAGAGATGCGATTCGCCACCTGGTCATCAGAAGGGGGAAAGGAGAAGATTAATTGTGTGTCGTCTGCATAGCAATGATAGGAGAGACCATGTGAGGTTATGACAGAGCCAAGTGACTTGGTGTATAGCGAGAATAGGAGAGGGCCTAGAACAGAGCCCTGGGGGACGCCAGTGGTGAGAGCGCGTGGTGAGGAGACAGATTCTCGCCACGCCACCTGGTAGGAGCGACCTGTCAGGTAGGACGCAATCCAAGCGTGGGCCGCGCCGGAGATGCCCAACTCGGAGAGGGTGGAGAGGAGGATCTGATGGTTCACAGTATCGAAGGCAGCCGATAGGTCTAGAAGGATGAGAGCAGAGGAGAGAGAGTTAGCTTTAGCAGTGCGGAGGGCCTCCGTGATACAGAGAAGAGCAGTCTCAGTTGAATGACTAGTCTTGAAACCTGACTGATTTGGATCAAGAAGGTCATTCTGAGAGAGATAGCGGGAGAGCTGGCCAAGGACGGCACGTTCAAGAGTTTTGGAGAGAAAAGAAAGAAGGGATACTGGTCTGTAGTTGTTGACATCGGAAGGATCGAGTGTAGGTTTTTTCAGAAGGGGTGCAACTCTCGCTCTCTTGAAGACAGAAGGGACGTAGCCAGCGGTCAGGGATGAGTTGATGAGCGAGGTGAGGTAAGGGAGAAGGTCTCCGGAAATGGTCTGGAGAAGAGAGGAGGGAATAGGGTCAAGCGGGCAGGTTGTTGGGCGGCCGGCCGTCACAAGACGCGAGATTTCATCTGGAGAGAGAGGGAGAAAGAGGTCAGAGCACAGGGTAGGGCAGTGTGAGCAGAACCAGCGGTGTCGTTTGACTTAGCAAACGAGGATCGGATGTCGTCGACCTTCTTTTCAAAATGGTTGACGAAGTCATCTGCAGAGAGGGAGGAGGGGGGATTCAGGAGGGAGGAGAAGGTGGCAAAGAGCTTCCTAGGGTTAGAGGCAGATGCTTGGACTTTAGAGTGGTAGAAAGTGGCTTTAGCAGCAGAGACAGAAGAGGAAAATGTAGAGAGGAGGGAGTGAAAGGATGCCAGGTCCGCAGGGAGGCGAGTTTTCCTCCATTTCCGCTCGGCTGCCCGGAGCCCTGTTCTGTGAGCTCGCAATGAGTCGTCGAGCCACGGAGCAGGAGGGGAGGACCGAGCCGGCCTGGAGGATAGGGGACATAGATAATCAAGGGATGCAGAAAGGGAGGAGATGAGGGTTGAGGAGGCAGAATCAGGAGATAGGTTGGAGAAGGTTTGAGCAGAGGGAAGAGATGATAGGATGGAAGAGGAGAGAGTAGCGGGGAGAGAGCGAAGATTGGGACGGCGCGATACCATCCGAGTAGGGGCAGTGTGGGAAGTGTTGGATGAGAGCAAGAGGGAAAAGGATACAAGGTAGTGGTCGGAGACTTGGAGGGGAGTTGCAGTGAGGTTAGTGGAAGAACAGCATCTAGTAAAGATGAGGTCGAGCGTATTGCCTGCCTTGTGAGTAGAGGGGGAAGGTGAGAGGGTGAGGTCAAAAGAGGAGAGGAGTGGAAAGAAGGAGGCAGAGAGGAATGAGTCAAAGGTAGACGTGGGGAGGTTAAAGTCGCCCAGAACTGTGAGAGGTGAGCCATCCTCAGGAAAGGAGCTTATCAAGGCATCAAGCTCATTGATGAACTCTCCGAGGGAACCTGGAGGGCGATAAATGATAAGGATGTTAAGCTTGAAAGGGCTGGTAACTGTGACAGCATGGAATTCAAAGGAGGCGATAGACAGATGGGTAAGGGGAGAAAGAGAGAATGACCACTTGGGAGAGATGAGGATCCCGGTGCCACCACCCCGCTGACCAGAAGCTCTCGGGGTGTGCGAGAACACGTGGGCGGACGAAGAGAGAGCAGTAGGAGTAGCAGTGTTATCTGTGGTGATCCATGTTTCCGTCAGTGCCATGAAGTCGAGGGACTGGAGGGAGGCATAGGCTGAGATGAACTCTGCCTTGTTGGCCGCAGATCGGCAGTTCCAGAGGCTACCGGAGACCTGGAACTCCACGTGGGTCGTGCGCGCTGGGACCACCAGATTAGAGTGGCCGCGGCCACGCGGTGTGGAGCGTTTGTATGGTCTGTGCAGAGAGGAGAGAACAGGGATAGACAGACACATAGTTGACAGGCTACAGAAGAGGCTACGCTAATGCAAAGGAGATTGGAATGACAAATGGACTACACGTCTCGAATGTTCAGAAAGTTAAGCTTACGTAGCAGGAATCTTATTGACTAAAATAATTCAAATGATACAGTACTGCTGAAGTAGGCTAGCTGGCAGTGGCTGCGTTGTTGTTGTTCTATCTCTCTATAGTGCTGTTTCTTGTATTATGGTCTCTTGTTTCTTTAGAGGTATCACTTTGTTGTCCTTTTTCTTTCCTTTTTCTTCTGTCCTTATTTTGTCTTCCTTTCTTCTGTTAACTAGATATTTTTTGTTGTTATTCTTTGTAAGCTAGCTAGCTTCTTCCAGGAGAGTCCCTAGCAACTGCTTAGCAACAAGTAAACAATTCAGCTAGCAATTCAGCTAGCTAAGATAACTGTACAATTTTATGAAAAATAGTTACTTCTTCAAAAGCCTGTCTTTTTGGTTTGTTCCTTGTTTTGTCTTCTATTGAGTCTTGCAGTTTTCTCTTGATTTTTTCGATGTACTTCACTCTAAAAAACCATTTAAATCTCAATATATACAGGAGCTCATTTTTCAGCAGCTGCTCAAACAGACAGATTATTTCACTGTATCACAATTCCAGTGGGTCAGAAGATCAAAATCAAAATGTATTTGTCACATGAGCCGAATACAGCAGGTGTAGACCTTACAGTGAAATGTTTACTTACAAGCCCTTAACCAACAATGCAGTTAAGAAAAATACCTAAAAAAAAAGAAAAAAAAGTAACAAATAATTAAAGAGCAGCAGTAAAATATCAATAGCGAGGCTATATACAGGGGGTACCGGTACAGAGTCAATGTGCTGGGGCACCGGTTAGTCGAGGTAATGGAGGTAATACATGTAGGTAGAGTTATTAAAGGGACTATGCATAGATAATAACAGAGTAGCAGCAGCGTAAAAGAGGGGATAGAAGCTGTTTAGAAGCCTCTTGGTTTAGACTTGGCGCTCCAGTACCGCTTGCAAATAAATTCATTAAAAATCCTACGATGTGATTTTCTGGATTTTTTTTCTCATTTTGTCTGTCATAGTTGAAGTGTACCTATGATGAAAATTACAGGCCTCTCATCTTTTTAAGTGGGAGAACTTGCACAATTGGTGGCATCTGGCCCTTCTTTGGACACTGTGTTAACAAACCTCCAAACGAGCTTCAATGCAATACAACATCTCTTCCGTGGCCTCCAACTGCTTTTAAATGCTAGTAAAACTAAATGCATGCTCTTCAACCGATTGCTGCACTCACCCGCCCGCCCGACTAGCATCACTACTCTGGACGGTTCTGACATAGGATATGTGGACAACTACAAATACTTCGGTGTCTGGTTAGACTGAAAACTCTCCTTCCAGACTCATATTAAGCATCTCCAATCCAAAATTAAACATAGAATTGGCTTCCTATTTCACAAAAAAGCCTGCTTCACTCATGCTGCCAACACACCCTTGTAAAACTGACTATCCTACCGATCCTTGACCTCGGCGATGTCATTTTCAAAATATCCTCCAACACTCTACTCAGCAAACTAGATGTAGTCTATCACAGTGCCATCCGTTTTGTCACCAAAGCCCCATATACTACCCACCACTGCGACCTGTATGCTCTTGTTGGCTGGCCCTCACTACATATTCGGCGCCAAACCCACTGGCTCCAGGTCATCTATAAGTCTTTGCTAGGTAAAGCACCGCTTTATCTCAGCTCACTGGTCATCATAGCAGCACCCACCCATAGCACGCGCTCCAGCAGGTATATTTCACTGGTCATCATAGCAGCACCCACCCATAGCACGCGCTCCAGCAGGTATATTTCACTGGTCATCATAGCAACATAGCACACGCTCCAGCAGGTATATTTCACTGGTCATCATAGCAACATAGCACACGCTCCAGCAGGTATATTTCACTGGTCATCATAGCAACATAGGACACGCTCCAGCAGGTATATTTCACTGGTCATCATAGCAACATAGGACACGCTCCAGCAGGTATATTTCACTGGTCATCATAGCAACATAGGACACGCTCCAGCAGGTATATTTCACTGGTCATCATAGCAACATAGGACACGCTCCAGCAGGTATATCTCACTGGTCATCATAGCAACATAGCACACGCTCCAGCAGGTATATTTCACTGGTCATCATAGCAACATAGGACACGCTCCAGCAGGTATATCTCACTGGTCATCATAGCAACATAGCACACGCTCAAGCAGGTATATCTCACTGGTCATCATAGCAACATAGGACACGCTCCAGCAGGTATATTTCACTGGTCATCATAGCAACATAGGACACGCTCCAGCAGGTATATCTCACTGGTCATCATAGCAACATAGCACACGCTCCAGCAGGTATATTTCACTGGTCATCATAGCAACATAGGACACGCTCCAGCAGGTATATTTCACTGGTCATCATAGCAACATAGGACATGCTCCAGCAGGTATATTTCACTGGTCATCATAGCAACATAGCACACGCTCCAGCAGGTATACTTCACTGGTCATCATAGCAACATAGCACACGCTCCAGCAGGTATACTTCACTGGTCATCATAGCAACATAGCACGCGCTCCAGCAGGTATATTTCACTGGTCATCATAGCAACATAGCACACGCTCCAGCAGGTATATTTCCCTGGTCATCATAGCAACATAGGACATGCTCCAGCAGGTATATTTCACTGGTCATCATAGCAACATAGGACACGCTCCAGCAGGTATATCTCACTGGTCATCATAGCAACATAGGACACGCTCCAGCAGGTATATTTCACTGGTCATCATAGCAACATAGGACACGCTCCAGCAGGTATATTTCACTGGTCATCATAGCAACATAGGACACGCTCCAGCAGGTATATCTCACTGGTCATCATAGCAACATAGGACACGCTCCAGCAGGTATATTTCCCTGGTCATCATAGCAACATAGGACACGCTCCAGCAGGTATATCTCACTGGTCATCATAGCAACATAGCACACGCTCCAGCAGGTATATCTCACTGGTCATCATAGCAGCATAGGACACGCTCCAGCAGGTATATTTCACTGGTCATCATAGCAGCATAGGACACGCTCCAGCAGGTATATTTCACTGGTCATCATAGCAACATAGGACACGCTCCAGCAGGTATATTTCCCTGGTCATCATAGCAACATAGGACACGCTCCAGCAGGTATATCTCACTGGTCATCATAGCAACATAGCACACGCTCCAGCAGGTATATCTCACTGGTCATCATAGCAGCATAGGACACGCTCCAGCAGGTATATTTCACTGGTCATCATAGCAGCATAGGACACGCTCCAGCAGGTATATTTCACTGGTCATCATAGCAGCATAGGACACGCTCCAGCAGGTATATTTCACTGGTCATCATAGCAACATAGGACACGCTCCAGCAGGTATATTTGCCTGGTCATCATAGCAACATAGGACACGCTCCAGCAGGTATATCTCACTGGTCATCATAGCAACATAGCACACGCTCCAGCAGGTATATCTCACTGGTCATCATAGCAGCATAGGACACGCTCCAACAGGTATATTTCACTGGTCATCATAGCAACATAGGACACGCTCCAGCAGGTATATTTCACTGGTCATCATAGCAACATAGCACACGCTCCAGCAGGTATATTTCACTGGTCATCCCCAAAGACAACACTTCCTTTGGCCGCCTTTAGTTCCAGTTCTTTGCTGCCAATAACTGGAACGAATTGCAAATATCACTGAAGCTAGAGTCTTAAATCTCCCTCTCTAACTTTGAGCATCAGTTGTCAGAGCAGCTTATCAATCATTGTACCTGTACACAGCCAATCTGTAAATAGCACACCCAACTACCTCACACCAATATTGTTATTTATTCTCTTGCTATTTTGCACCCCAGTATCTCTACTTGCACACCATCATCTGCACACCTATCACTACAGTGTTAATGCTAAATTGTAATTATTTCGCCTCTAAGGCCTATTTATTGCCTTACCTCCTTACTCTTCTACATTTGCACACACTGTAAATAGATTTTTCTATTATGTTGTTGACTGTAAGTTTGTTTATGTGTAACCCTGTGTTGTTGTTTTTGTCGCACTGCTTTGCTTTCCCTTGGCCAGATCGCAGTTGTAAATGAGAACTTGTTCTCAACTGGCCTACCTAGTTAAATAAAGGTGAAATAAAATATATAATTTTTAAAAATCTTGGAGAAACTGAAGATGGACCACAGGAAGATTGAGGTGGAGCGCATCCACAAATGGAAAACCCACCACCGGCCCAAGTTACAGGCCTAGGCCAGTACTGGTCAAGTTCCTGTCTCAACATCACCCGTCTCAAAGTCAACAGTGAAGAGGCGACTCCGGGATGCTGGCCTTCTAGGCAGATGTCTTCTGTCCAGTGTCTGTGTTCTTTTGCCCATCTTATTCTTTTCTTTTTATTGGCCAGTCTGAGATTTTTCTTTGCAACTCTGCCTAGAAGGCCAGCATCCTGGAGTCGCCTCTTCACTGTTGATGTTGAGACTGGTGTTTTGCGGGTACTATTTAATGAAGCTGCCAGTTGAGGACTTGTGAGGCATCTGTTTCTCAAACTAGACACTAATGTACGCGCTGTTCTGTTAAGGGAGTAGTACAAAGCATAGTACAAGATCTTCAGTTTCTTGGTAATTTCTCAGATGGGACAGCCTTCATTTCTCAGAACAAGAATAGACTGATGAGCCATTTTGAGCCTGTAATCAAACCCACAAATGCTGATGCTCCATATATTTAACTAATCTAAAGAAGGCCAGTTTTATTGCTTCTTTAACCAGCACAACTGTTTTCAGCTGTGCTACTATAATTGTGAAAGGGTTTTCTAACGATAAATTAGCCATTGGAACACAAAAGTGACGGTTGCTGATAATGGGCCTCTGTACACCTACGTAGATATTCCATTAAAAAAATAATCAGATGTCTCCAACTACAACTTCCTGACTGATGTCTTGAGATGTTGCTTCAATATATCCACATCATTTTCTTTCCTCAAGATGCCATTTATTTTGTGAAGTGCACCAGCCCCTCCTGCAGCAAAGCACCCCCCACTACATGATGCTGCCACCCCCGTGCTTCAGGGTTGGGATGGTGTTCTTCAGCTTACAAGCCTCCCCCTTTTTGCTCCAAACATAATGATGGTCATTATGGCCAAACAGTTCTATTTTTGTTTCATCAGACAAGAGGACATTTCTCCAAAAAGTACGATCTTTGTCCCCATGTGCAGTTGCAAACCTTAGTCTGGCTTTTTTATGGCGGTTTGGAGCAGTGAATTCTTCCTTGCGGTGCGAACTTTCAGGTATGTCGATATAGGACTCGTTTTACTGTGGATACAGATACTTTTGTACATGTTTCCTCCAGCATCTTCTCAAGGTCCATTGCTGTTATTCTGGGATGGATTTGCACTTCTCGCACCAAAGTACGTTCATCTCTATGAGACAGAACGCGTCTCCTTCCTGAGCGGTATGACGGCTGCGCGGTCCCATGGTGTTTAGACTTGTGTACTATTGTTTGTACAGATGAACATGGATCTTCAGGCGGTTGGAAATTGCTTGTAGATTTGTGGAGGTCTACACTTTTTTTCCTGAGGTCTTGGCTGATTTTACCCTATCAGAAGCTTCTAAAGCCATGACATAATTTTCTGGAATGTTCCAAGCTGTTTAAAGGCACAGTCAACTTAGTGGATGTAAACTTCTGACCCACTGGAATTGTGATACAGTATAAGTGAAATAATCTGTCTAAACAATTGCTGGAAAAATGTCCTAACCGACTTGCCAAAACTATAGTTTGTTAACAAGAAATTTGTGGAGAGGAAAAACTAGTTTTAATGACTCCAACCTAAGTGTATGTAAACTTCCAACTTCAACTGTATATAAATAAGGTATTTCTGTTTTTTATTTTTAATAAAAGTGCAACATTTTTGAAAAACCTGTTTTCGCTTTGTCATTATGGTGTATTGTGTCTAGATTGCTGAGGATTTATAAAAAATGTAATCCATTTTAGAATAAGGCTGTAACGTAAAACAAACTGTGGAAAAAGTCAAGGGGTCTGAATACTTTCCGAAGGCACAATTCATTTGATGATGCAGCAGCAACAATACAAGGATATAACATCTATAGAAGAGACAGACAGGTGTGCCTGTAATGCCTAGAGATATTACTGTATGTGTTTTGTAAAGTCATTCCGCTGCTTCACTCCTTGTTTTATTAGAAACATTAATGTGCTGGAAATTCCTAATTGTTTGGATAGTCATATGGAATCATGTAGTAACCAAAGGAGTGTTTAACAAATCAAAAATATATTTTAGATTTTAGATTCTTCAAAGTAGCCACCTTTTGCCTTGATGACAGCTTTGCACACTATTGGCATTCTCAAATATAAAATATATTTTGATTTGTTTGACACTTACTACATGATGCCATATGTGTTATTTCATAGTTTTGATGTCTTCACTATTATTCTACAGTGTAGAAAATAGTACAAATAAAGAAGAACTTGAGTGAGTAGGTGTGTGCAAACTTTTGACTGGTACTGTATGTGTGACTGCTAGATGGACACACACACTACATGTCAATGTTTTTCAATGTATGTAAATTGCCTTTTGTCTGTAATGTATTTTTCGTTATGTGTCGGACCCCAGTAAGACTAGCTGTCGCCGTTGGTGTCGGCTAAATCAAATCAAATCTGCCTGTCTGCCTGTTGGCCTGTCTGCCTGTCTGTTGGCCTGTCTGTGGGCGAGACGGGGGAGAGAGAGATGAGGTGGGGAAGGCAGGGAAAGAAGGAGGGAGACAGAATAGAGGGGAAGGAGAGGGAAAAAAGTGGAGAGTGAGGGGGGAGGGAGAGGGTGAAGGAGGGATGGGGAGAGAGGGGAGGGAGAGAGAGGAGGGAGAGGAAGGGGAGGGACGGAAAGAAGGAGTGAGGGAGAGGGAGAGGGAAAGGGAAAGAGGAGAGGGAGAGGGTAAGGGAAAGAGGAGAGGGAGAGGGTGAAGGATGGGAGGGGAGAGGGAGGAGGGAGGGGAGAGAGAGAGAGTCGACTGACCGATAGGTGGGAGAGAGGAGGGAGAGAGAGAAGTGGGAGGCAGGGAAACAAGGACGGAGAGAGAATGGAGAGGGGGAGAGAGAGAAGGGTGGAGTAAGGGAAGGGGAGACAGAGAGGGAGGGAGACGGTGAAGAAGGGATGGGGAGAGAGAGGAGGGAGAGAGAGATAAGAGGAAGGGGAGGGACGGAAAGGAGTGAGGGAGAGGGAGAGGGAGAGGGTAAGGGAAAGAGGAGAGGGAGAGGGTGAAGGATGGGAGGGGGAGAGGGAGGAGGGAGGGGAGAGAGAGTCGACTGACCGATAGGAGGGAGAGAGAGAAGTGGAGGGAGGGAAAGAAGGAGGGAGAGAGAATTGAGGGAGGAGGAGGGAGAGAGAATGGGAAGAGGGTGAGAGGGTGGAGGGGGCGAAAGAAGGGGAGGGAGAAAGGAGAGAATTAGGGGGGATAAAGAGGAGGTAGAGAGTGAGAAAGACAGAGACAGCCAGTCAATTGGTTGACGTGTTTCTTTTCCCATTGACTGCAATGTACTGAGAAAAACATCAACCCTGTGACACTCATCTTTTCCCTTTGACTGCAATGTATTGAGAAAAACATCAACCCTGTGACACTCATCTTTTTCCATTGACTGCAATGTATTGAGAAAAACATCAACCCTGTGACACTCATCTTTTTCCATTGACTGCAATGTATTGATTAAAACGTCCAGCCTGTGACACTCATCTTTTCCTATTTACTTCAATATATTGAGAAAAAACCTTCTAGCTACACGTCTTCTATTTCTGCTCCTGACCAAGGCAGTTAACCCACTGTTCCTAAGCTGTCATTGTAAATAAGAATTAGTTCTTAACTGACTTGCCAGGTTAAAAAAAGTAAGTCATGCAACATCTCAAGCTAGAGAAAATGTGCTATTTCATTATTGGATCTGCAAATACATGTTATGATATCTGGCGCCCTTTCCTTTCTTTTTAGGAGACATGGACCGAGCTAATTTCACAGCGCCATAAAATAACCTAAATTAGAATTTGTGTCACTATTTTTACTCTTCTTTCCTTTCTGTTTGATTGTATCTTTGTTTTTCGTTATTTGATTATATTGCTCCAGTTCTATGTCATGCCTCTTTACGTCTGGTATTGGGGTGGGGCTCTGTTGGACCATGGGGGGTTGTGGTGGGTTTGATGTGTTAGGGGATCAGTGTGGGTTCTGCCCTCTACTTGTTTGTCTGTATTGTCTCTCATAAAAAATACCAAATCAAAAAAACGTTCTAAAAAATAAACACCTCCCTCTGCAACTGGATCCTGGACTTCCTGATGGGCCTCCCCTGAGTGGTGAGGGTAGGCAACAACACATCCGCCACGCTGACCCTCAACACAGGACCCCTCGGGGTTGCGTGCTTAGTCACCTCCTGTACTCCCTGTTCCCCTAAGACTGTATACCCGCGCACGACTCCAACACCATCATTACATTTGACGGTGATAAGCCTGAACACCGACAACGATGAGACAGCCTACAAGGAGGTGGTCAGAGACCTGTTAGTGTGGTGCCAGGACAACAACCTCTCCCTCAATGTCAGCAAGACGAATCGACGGTTCTGTAGTGGAGCGGGTTGAGAGGAATTATCATGGTCCACACACACCAACACATGAAGAGAACATGACAATGCCTCTTCCCCCTCAGGAGGCTGAAAAGATTAATGGGCCCTCAGATCCTCAAAACGTTCTACAGCTGCACCATTGAGAGCATCTTGACTGGCTGCATCACCACTTGGTATGGCAACTGCTTGGCATTCAACTGCAAGGCGCTACATAGAGTTGTGTGCACGGCCCAGTACATCACTGCGGCCGAGCGACATTCCATCCAGGACCTCTATACCAGGCGGTGTCAGAGGAAGGCCCAAAATATATTCAAAGACTCCAGCCACCCAAGTCATAGACTGTTCTCTCTGCTATCGTACGGCAAGTGGTAGCTATGCATCAAGTCTGGAACCAACAGAACCCTAAACAGCTTCTACCACCAAGCCATAAGACTACTGAATAGTTAGTTAAATAGTTCAACAATAGCTACCCGGTCTATCTGCATCGACCCTTTTTACACTAACTCTTTTGACTCATCGCATACGCTGCTGTTACTGTCTATTATATATCCTGTTACCTAGTCACTTTACCCCTACCTATATGTACAGTACATATCTACCTCAATTACCTTCATTTGTATCTAAATGAATCCTGCTGTATCCCATCCTTCTGTCCAGAACCACACATTGCATTAATATGCACTCATTCAAGTGCAGGAAATATAGCTTGGCAATAGTGACTTGATACTAATATGCACTGCAGCCACATACCAAACACATAACATAATAAATAGCATGTGAACCCAGTCAGCCTCTGCTGCGATGGAAAACAAAGTAATACAAATGTATTGTGAGAGCTTACCTTCCCTGGACCTTGATGTCAGAGATGGCGTAGAAGTATCTGGACAGGTTGTTCTCGTCTACCATGGTGGCCCCTGTGGCTGGTCGGAGGAGCCGGACCCTCAGGTCTGTAATGGTGAAGAAGTCTCTCAGGTTCTTGGTGGTGTCTAACTGACCGTAGAGGGACGCCATGTTGTGGAGCCGTGGTCCGGCGAACAGTGCAAAGCGGTCCTTGATCTCGAAGCGCACCGTCTTGTCATACTTCCACACGTAGCCCCTGGAGTATTCCTCGGTGCAGATGATGTCTAGGAGAGTGTGCTGGGTCAGGTCCTGGACAGTCTTGGCATCCATGGTGAAAGCGTCCAGACAGTCTGTGGCGTAGAACTGGTAGGGTTGCCAGGTCTTACCGTAGTCCAGAGACTTCTCCAGAACCATCTGTTCCGGGCGGCCTGACTCGAAGGTGACCACGATGTCGTCGGTCAGCTCAATGGTTTTGCTCCAGGACAGTGTGATGTTGACCAGGAGGGCCTTGGGGTACTTCTTCCAGGAACTGGACTGCCAGAAGGTTGTGGGATTGCGGCCCTCGAAATCGAACATGAGCTCCGGTGGGTGGGCCAGGTCCTCGTTTTCGGCATCACATTCATTGTTACACATGTACGGGTTCTCCTGAAAGAGAGGGGAAAATAAAGACAGAGAAAGAACGACATTAAGGAATTGAAATGGTAAACAATAACACAGGTACCCAAAGCTTCTTGTTACGAGCCTTGAGTTCTGTGTGTAGCCATACAGCACAGAGACCTAGTACGACCATGACTCTGCATAATTTGAATAGTATTGATGTGATGTTGGGTCCAGGGCTCCAGCTGTGATACTAAATGAATCTAAATGAGGGGCTAGCCTATTAGAAAACACCCGGAGACACATTCATGTTTTATGGGGCCGTTTCGAAGAAGTCACCCCTCCACCACGGACTTACAACACCCCTCTTCTCATAGCCAGACTGCAAGAACCAAAGGGGCTCCTGCGTGGCGCAGCGGTCTAAGGCACTGCATCGCAGTGCTGGAGGTGTCATTATGGACCCTGGGTCAATTCTAGGCTTAACACAACCGGCTGTGATTGGGAGTCCCATAGGGCAGCACACAATTGGCCCAGTGTCGTCTGGGTTACGGTTTGGCTGGGGTAGGCTGTCATTGTAAATAAGAATTTGTTCTTAACTGACTTGCCTGGTTAAATATAATTTTAAAAATCTGTCAGGATCTTGCATTTGTATCTCATATCATCTTCCCTGTATCATTTATGGCTAAGCACTATCACCAACAACATTATAAACACCAGTAGATATAGAAGTCCCGAGGGGTGGAGAGAAAATAACAAGGAATACCTTGTGCCTAATGTCCTCGTGAGTAGCAGGTATAACATGAAGGTCAATCTAACAAGAGGAGAAAAGCCCGCCATCTTTCCACAATCATTTTTGTTGCATGAAGCCTGGCTCAATCTGAATTTAATGGCTGGGAAACTCAAGAGGTGTGCCTTTTGTCAATTCCGTCTTTGAAGGATGAAAAATATACCATCCAACCTCCAGTTCAAAGTCAAGGGTATCAAGCCAGAGAGAGGGAGAGCAAAGGAAGGCAGAGAGCAGAACTTAAAGGACCTCTCTCCCCCTCTCTCTTTCCCTCTCTTGCTCTTTTGAAAAGAGGCAGACAGGCAGGTGAGCAGGCAACGCCTCAGATTCATCAAGACCCTTTCCTCTAGAAAACAGCCTCCTCAAAACATTGGTACGGTTTTCCACAAATCGTTACACCGCCATGTTCTTCCTTCCCCGGGGCTACAGCCTGCTGTCTGCCGCTGGACTAAGGGGAGGGGGTACTTCAGGAAGGACCTTTCAACAGAGATGCTCCTCCAATTTACCAGGACAAGATAATCCACCACTTGATTAGGTGGGAGATGTCAGTGTCTGGGTGGTTCTGTGGCCTGGTTCTGTGGCCAGGGCGATATAAGAGGGGAGGCGCTCTCTGTCCGGGTGATGTAGGACAGGAAAAGGAGGCAGGAAGACAAAAGGAGAGAGAGAGAAAGAGAGATACAAGAAAAAGGAAAGAGAGAGAGAGAGAGAGAGGGAGAGAGAGAGAGAGAGAGAGAGAAAGAGAGATACAAGAAAAAGGAAAGAGAGAGAGGGAGATAGAGAGAGAGGGAGATAGAGAGAGAGAGAGAGAGAGAGAGAGAGAAAGAAAGAAAGAAAGAAAGAAAGAAAGAAAGAAAGAGAGATACAATAAAAAGGAAAGAGAGAGAGAGAGAGAGAGAAATATATATGTTCCTGCTAATAAGCTTTGCCGTTTTTTCTTGTCCTCCAAGGCAAGGTGAGGATAAAACATGTCTGTGCCGGGCATTTAGCCTTCTAACTGGCCCAGAGTCACATTAATATCCTGTCTAGCCAATCCCCCACAGTCCTCTGAGCGCTGGACAAAGGGAACCAGGGAGTGAGCAGTAGGCTGTGAGAGGAGGGCTGGCAGCGGAAATTTCCACTTGGGTTTCAATGGGCTACACAGTCAGGAGGTTAGGGCTGCCATTACCTGCCATCTGCTACCCTGTACTGTGTCTACAGAGGGCTCGTTAGCTGTAGGTTACTGGGACTTTGGGGATTAGAAAAGGACTATAAAGGAATTGTGGGATACCATCCTCTGGATGCCCCTGGGCACATTGGACTGGATTATTCAAAAGAAGTGGAACACTCAGGTTTCCATAGTTAAGGTAGATAAAAAACAACGTGGCATTATGTACTCGATCTACGGGCAGCATTTTTCGGAGTTTTGTAATATTTACTAGGTCGAAACCTAAATCTCATGAAAACATGTGTTACTTTGGCGGGACACACACACACACGGACACACACACACATACACACAGACCTCCAAACACATTTAGTCTAATCAGACAAAGATGTATCCTTATCAATTTCTTTCACCAGAGGCTGGAAATCTGCAGCGTAGCACCTGGCAACCTTGGCTAGCCGTGGAGATCTCCAAACACACAGGTTAAAACCTTTCATTACTGTCTCCTCCATACTCACAAAATACAGCCTTATGATAATCAATACCCTCACTCTCCGGTCTCGCTGTACGGGACCACTCCTTCCTTCAGAGAGGAGATAAAGCCCTGAGCACTGCAGCCCAGTGGAAATCAATGGGGAGACTTCTGTTTTATTTCATGGCACTGACAGCTCTATTAGCCGATAAATGGTTTGGCGAAACATTATAATAATTGACACTGCAGCTAGCGAGCTTCGCTGCTACACAGCTCCACCCTATCCAGACGTAATTACCAAGGATGTTTCTATTAATCCTAATCTGATCAACTAGCAGCAGCAGACGAGGGACAAGACAGCAGCCATAGATTACAGTGATGACTGACTGGAGCTGCTATCTGCTGGATGGAGGTAGTGGAGCGGAGAGGTCACGCTAAATTGGTGCTAATGGTATCAGCGACCCCCCAAAACACACTAGGTTAATCTAATCCCTGGTGTCGGTGATGAAGAGAGATAGGAACGTGTAGGTGTGTGTGTGTGTTGGGGCAGGGGGGGGGGGGGGGTTGGTACTATCTTCGTGGGGCAGCTCTAATTGTTGCTGTGTCTATTTACAACGTTCTGCCTAATTTCACCTCCTGACTGAGACAAAAACAGCCCCGTAATGAATCACAGTAATTCCAGCCTTTCTTTTCTTTCGTTCTCTTGTTGTTCTCTAGACAAATGTTGTTTGGTTGGGTCATCGTCGGGAAGTGGTTTTCTCATGGTTGGCCAACCAAGGCTTTCCCAAGGAGACACATAACAGATAGAGCAATTTGGCTAACACACACTGGGGAGAGATGGAAGAGGTGGTTTCTACTATTTGAAACGCTTTATTTGTTATGTCTATACCAATCAGGTTAAAACGGTTCGTCTCTATTTCAGCTAGCAACGCAAACATTCACTTGACAAAATAACACATGCTATTGTGTAAAAACCCAACCAGTATTATTCCACAAACATCCCACCAAAATGAGCTTATCTGTATCTCATAATCAAACATATCTATTATGTCAAAAGACGGAGAATAAAACAATATACATCTAAAAGACAAAGAATATAATGATTCTATAATGATCAAGAGTATAGGATTAGTACGAGCGAGACTATACACCAATAGGGGCAGCAGGTAGCCTAGTGGTTAGAGCATTGGACTAGTAACCGGAAGGTTGCAAGTTCAAACCCCCAAGCTGACAAAGTACAAATCTGTCTGAACAGGCTGTCATTGAAAATAAGAATTTGTTCTTAACTGACTTGCCTAGTTAAATAAAGGTAAAATAAAATATAAAAGTTCTCCCACTTACAAAGATGAGAGAGGCCTCTAATTTTCATCATAGGTACACTTCAACTATGACAGACAAAATGAGAAGAAAAAAAATCCAGAAAACCCATTTTTATGAATTTATTTGCAAATTATGGTGGAAAATAAGTATTTGGTCACCTACAAACAAGCAAGATTTCTGGCTCTCACAGACCTGTAACTTCTTCTTTAAGAGGCTCCTCTGTCCTCCACTCGTTACCTGTATTAATGGCATCTGTTTGAACTTGTTATCAGTATAAAAGACACCTGTCCACAACCTCAAACAGTCACACTCCAAACTCCACTATGGCCAAGACCAAAGAGCTGTCAAAGGACACCAGAAACAAAATTGTAGACATGCACCAGGCTGGGAAGACTGAATCTGCAATAAATAAGCAGCTTGGTTTGAAGAAATCAACTGTGGGAGCAATTATTAGGAAATGGAAGACATACAAGACCACTGATAATCTCCCTCGATCTGGGGCTCCACGCAAGATCTCACCCCGTGGGGTCAAAATGATCACAAGAACGGTGAGCAAAAATCACAGAACCACACGGGGGGACCTAGTGAATGTCCTGCAGAGAGCTGGAACCAAAGTAACAAAGCCTACCATCAGTAACACACTACGCGGCCAGGGACTCAAATCTTGCAGTGCCAGACGTGTCCCCTTGCTTAAGCCAGTACATGTCCCGGCCCATCTGAAGTTTGCTAGAGAGCATTTGGATGATCCAGAAGAAGATTGGGAGAATGGCATATGGTCAGATGAAACCAAAATATAACTTTTTGGTAAAAACTCAACTCGTCGTGTTTGGAGGACAAAGAATGCTGAGTTGCATCCAAAGAACACCATACCTACGGTGAAGCATGGGGGTGGAAACATCATGCTTTGGTGCTGTGTTTCTGCAAAGGGACCAGGACGACTGATCCGTGTAAAGGAAAGAATGAATGGGGCCATGTATCGTGAGATTTTGAGTGAAAACCTCCTTCCATCAGCAAGGGCATTGAAGATGTAAGTCGCTCTGGATAAGAGCGTCTGCTAAATGACTTAAATGTAAATGTAAAATGAAACATGGCTGGGTCTTTCAGCGTGACAATGATCCCAAACACACCGCCCGGGCAACGAAGGAGTGGCTTTGTAAGAAGCATTTCAAGGTCCTGGAGTGGCCTAGCCAGTCTCCAGATCTCAACCCCATAGAAAATCTTTGGAGGGAGTTGAAAGTCCGTGTTGCCCAGCAACAGCCCCAAAACATCACTGCTCTAGAGGAGATCTGCATGGAGGAATGGGCCAAAATACCAGCAACAGTGTGTGAAAACCTTACAGAAAACGTTTGACCTCTGTCATTGCCAACAAAGGGTATATAACAAAGTATTGAGATAAACTTTTGTTATTGACCAAATACTTATTTTCCACCATAATTTGCAAATAAATTAATAAAAAAAATTAAATTAAAAAAATCTCATTTTGTCTGTCATACTTGAAGTGTACCTATGATGAAAATTACAGGCCTCTCATCTTTTTAAGTGGGAGAACTTGCACAATTGGTGGCTGACTAAATACTTTTTTGCCCCACTGTATATAGTTCAATAGAAGAACATACTGTATATAATTGAAGAGCGGGACTGAGCAACCCCAACCCCATGCTTTGGGCCGTGCTGCATGGTATTTTGGCCGAGGGAGGGTGGCAAAGAGGGAGGCTAGTGTTAAAGTGAATAAGATATGGCTGTGGAGCCCTGACAGCCCAGGCCTCCCCCTTACGTGATCACTGATAAAGGATGTGACTTGGGGAATATAAATTTAGTGGCCACTGACAGGCAGGCGTGATGTATGGGCCCAACCAATCAAACAAATCCTTTTGTGTGACAGATGTTTCTGACTTGTAACCCAGATCACAGATTGCTCCCTCCCTCCTGTTGCTCTCTCTCTCTCTCTCTCTCTCTCTCTCTCTCTCTCTCTCTCTCTCTCTCTCTCTCTCTCCTGCTCTCACTCACTCCCTCTCTCTTTCTCTTTATTTTTCACACTAACGGTAACAGGAAACAGTCCAGCCCAAGGATTCCTTAAAAAGTACATATTGCAATGGTGTTGATCACAAAACACTGATAACACAGTTTACATCATTTTTGATGACAGGTTTTATGAGTCACCCAGATTATTTGTCTCACGTGTCTAATTATATTCTATTCAACAATTGTGTTTTGCTTATCCTCTATGATCTTTCCTCTGTGATCTTTGCTGTACAAACACCAGTATTGAACATGCACGCACACACACACACACACACACACACACACACACACACACACACACACACACACACACACACACACACACACACACACACACAGACAGATGGATTATAGTGTTTGCTAGAGTTTATCAGTAAACAATCCAGATGGCCCAGATGAGGAAATCCCTTCCCACCACATGGCACAGTCAGGGTTTCAGGTGGTGTCCTGTACGACAGCCCTCAGAAGGACAGCTAGTAGAAATCATCTGGCCAAGGTCCCTCTGTCTGAATAAGGGGAGAAAAAAATCACAACTTTCCAGTCTTTCTCCTCAGTAGCCAGGTTGGGGTTAAACCTATCCCTCCTGCATTAATGAGACCTTGTGTGTGAGGAAAGATTTCTGCACTGGCCCATGGGCTCGTTTGAAGCAGTGCTCTCTCATTTTCAATCTCTCTCTCTTGTCTCCCTCCCTCCCTCCCTCCCTGCCTCTCTCTCTCTCTCTCTCTCTCGCGCTCCCTCTCGTTCTCTGTCCCTCCTTCCTGGCCATACTAACATCATAAGTGAAGTCTCTCTCTTGGCGTTTGGCGCTGGTTGACACAGACACTTGGGTTGAACCTCGACGCTGCGTGAATATCGGAAGCTGTCGCCCAGATTACAGTGAGGTGATAGATCCCTGCTAAATCCTGTCATGGATTACAATTACATTTTCAAACAGCTCGGGGTCAGGCAGGGGTCAACACGACTACATGGTGGTCAATATGAAAGAGAGAGAGAGAAACAGCAAATATTCTGCCCTACTCATTCACACCAAGAGACATTATCCCATGTAACATCTAACAATGAAACCTGGCACCCTGGTTTGGAAATGGGAGAGAGAGAGAGAGAGAGAGAGAGAGAGAGAGAGAGAGAGAGAGAGAGGGAGAGAGAGAGAGAGAGAGCGAGAGAGAGAGCGAGAGAGAGAGCGAGAGAGAGAGAGAGGGAGAGAGAGAGAGAGAGAGAGCGCGCAGGAGAGAGAGAGGGAGAGAGCAGGAGAGAGAGAGAGAGAGAGAGAGAGAGAGAGGGAGAGAGAGAGAAGGAGAGAGAGAGTGAGAGAGAGAGAGAGAGAGAGGGAGAGAGCAGGAGAGAGAGAGAGAATACAACCCATATTTATGCTTATTTATTTTATCTTGTGTCCTTTAACCATTTGTACATTGTTAAAACACTGTATATATATAATATGACATTTGTAATTTCTTTATTGTTTTGAAACTTCTGTATGTGTAATGTTTACTGTTAATTTTTATTGTTTATTTGACTTTATATATTCACTTTATATATTATCTACCTCACTTGCTTTGGCAATGTTAACACGTTTCCCATGCCAATAAAGCCCTTGAGTTGAATTGAATCGAGAGAGCGAGAGAGAGAGAGAGAGAGAGAGAGGGAGAGAGAGAGAGAGAGCGCAGGAGAGAGAGAGGGAGAGAGCAGGAGAGAGAGAGAGAGAGAGAGAGAGAGATGTGATGTCTCAAAGCTGAGCTGATAAAATATTATATTTGTTGCTAGCAGTGGAAGGGAAATTCAATACTGATCTAATGCTGCTGTGTGTGTGCGTGCGTGTTGTGTATCCTCGCTGCAGTGCAGGTGAACTCTCCCATTGAGAGGGTTATGAGGCGAGACCATGTGTAAATGTCCACGGTTCCACCTAGCACACTCCACAGCTGACCATTTAGCAGATTCATGAACCTTAAAACAATGTGTGGAAGCCTCTGCAACCTCCCTCAACGCATTCGTAGGATATAAAAGCAATTTTATATTCTATTATATTTGATATGTCATTGAGAGCTCTACAGGGTGCACTTGTGATATGGATGGGAGGCATGACAATAGATATAGCTCTTACTTTAAGAGATGGTAGATATTTCTCAGATGCGAGGTGATACTTTCAACACATTTTAACCACAGTATCTTATTTCATCGACACTGAGTGGGAAAAACATGAAGAACACCTCCCCCTTTGCCCTCAGAACAGCCTCAATTCGTTGGAGCATGGACTCTACAAGGTGTCGAAAGCGCCCATGTTGACTCCAATCCTCCCACAGTTGTGGTAGTGGATCTCTACTCCGAATATCTTGTTCCATCTCATTCCACAGACGCTCAATTGGATTGTGATGTGGTGACTGGGCAGGCCACCGCAGGAAGCTGAATTCACTGTCATGTTCGTGGAACAACTCCTGGACAATCCTATCCTTGCGGCATGGGGTATTAACCTGCTGAAGAAATCCATTCGCAGATGAATACACTGCTGCCAAGAAGGGATGCACCTGATTGGCATTCAAACGTTCCTCCACTTTTACCATGAAAACATACTACCCGCACCATCACCACCAGCCCCAGCCTGCAATGCTGACATGCGGCATGATGGATGGATGAACTCATGTTGTTTTCACCAATGTTGTACTGGACTGTCAGTTGACTAACTGAAGCCCGTCTGCTGCTCTGCACAATGAATGTCAGCCTCCTTTTGAGTGGTGGACTAAAAAGCCAGCAGTGTTACAGTTCTTGGCACACTCAAACCGGTGCACCTGGCACCTACTACCATACCCCGTTTAAAGGGACTTAGAGGGACTTTTGTCTTGCCCATTCACCCTCTGAATGGCACACATATACCTGTACAATCCATGTCTCAATTGTCTCAAGGCTTACAAATCCTTCTTTAACCTCTCCTTTCCCCTCCCCTTCATGTACACTGATTGAAGTCGATGTAACATCAATAAGGGATCATAGCAGTCACCTGGTCAGTCTATGTCATGGAAAGAGCAGGTGTTCCTAATGTTTTGTGCACTCAGTGTATATCTCCATTCAACATTAAACAGACAGGTGATGTATTATGAATAATACTGAGAAGTAGTATGAATTATTGAGATGTGATAATACACAGATACACACCTGTAATGACAAGGGTATCTACCTACCTACCTACCTACCTACCTACCTACCTACCTACATATCTCGCTCTCCCAGGTAGGTTGTTGTGGCAAATGTTCAAAATAAAGTTTTCTAGGAGCATAAAAGGGCATAAAAATCCCCCTTTTATGAAAACTTTATTATATTGGTATGATGGTAAGGATCAACTTTAAAGTACATTTTTCAAACTACAAGTCCAAATAACATGTCCACAGACAACGAAGCTCAACATGTTTCATTCACAGTAAGTTTGAAACTACAACAGCACATCTCAAATAGTTTCCCCACTGCTTGCAACATGACAGAATGACTTCGTAAATAAAACATTGGTGTCCATATTTCAACTACAACTACCGAATTGCATCGCTGTAAAATAGGGCAACATGAAAGCGGTATGCATTACAAGTCCAGTTAAAGTAGGTATCGTTGTGCCATCCTAGCTGTTGCATGCTGTTGTCCGTGCCAGGCAGTCCCAGGCATTGTGTGGTAAAAGTAGGCTTTAGTCTGACCTGATCAGGGTCTCAACAGTTCTCAGAGACCCAGAGCCAATGCCTTTCAGTTCAGCAAAGAAGTCTAAGTCACCCTAAGGTATGCTTGGTTAGCAAAAACAGTTGGGGGGGGAAGTCATCCGGTACGGTCCGGTTCGGAGTACTGGCAAAATAAATAGTGAGGGTACACCGTGCCGGTAAAACATGAGCCTATCACAATAAGTAAGGAATTACAACATTATTTATCATTGTTGCACGTCAGTCGTAGGAAGATGATTGGCCGAGGCCGAGACGTGCACGGACAGCAGTGGACACACCAATTCCATTTACACGTGTGGGCCTCATGAATGACAAACACTGAACGTCATGCATTCCTTAGACTTTATTACAGATTGTTTTAACAGATGTCACTTTCCATTCATTAAACGGCGGGTGCACAGTATGGATGCTGGAATTATTTTAGACTGAATGAACGTGCGCAGGTGGCCACACTTACAGGTGCCTATTGAAGTGATTTTCTTTGACAATCGTATGAAAACACCATGACTGGTTGTTTTAATGCCACGTTAAAAGGTAACACATTTTCAAAGTAAAATGACACATTTACACAGAGATCCGATTAAATTATTCTTCCTGCTCTGAGTACTTTAATAGTAACAGGGAACGCCTGTCTCAACCCCGAGGTCCCAGAAGGATGGTCTCCCTCCTCTCTTTAGGATCAGAAAGATTCTCCACCCGTGGAAAAACACAGTCATCATTATTTATCCAGTTCAATGAAATAAAAGTCACTTGTCTGTTTATGTCTTGGTAAGAGGAAGTTTGCAGACATTAGACATTAAAGCACTTCTACACTGTTCCACAAATCAAAGATAAACAAATCTTAACATTCAGCTAATGAGGTTCACTTTTGAACTGAGAGAAGTATATCGTATATTGAGACCTGGCGAGGCCAGCGTCATCCAGACATCATTATACGACACACCATTATCGGAGATAACTCTGGACCACTATGAGTGAACCATTAAGAAACTCCACCGTCCTCACTACAGTCAATTATGGAACTGACATTCAAACAGCATCCTAATAGCTACAGTAGCAGAATCAAACTGGGCTAACAACATGATAAGTGACTCAATAGCCGGAAGTCTACATTCATTGTGCAACACAGCCTATATGAAAAAGGCTGGTTTCTGCATCAAGGCTGACACATTGCAGCTCTTCTCAGATACATCCCTGGTGATTTGACACTGACTTGAGAGACTACACTTACATCCTTCTCTTTTTCTCTCCCTCATTGTCGCGCTCTCTCAATCGCTCTCCTTCTTTCTTTCTCCTTCTCTCTCTCTTTTGGTAAGGAGTAATATAATAACCCTACATCCTGTATAAGCCTCCCAGACAGGCGTGACTCTCTGTCACCTTGACCGAGCTGATAACCCAACCCTGTGACATGCAGGCACACACATACACATGGCCGTACAGGTTTCAGTGTTATTACCAATGAAAACCCCGACCTGGGCCATAAGAGGACAGGTCTGTGGGAATTAACACACAGTATATTCAGTTCATAATGAAAGATGGTGAGAGAGAGAGAGGCAGGCAGACAGACAGACAGGCAGGCAGACAGACAGACAGACAGACAGACAGACAGACAGACAGACAGACAGACAGACAGACAGACAGACAGACAGACAGACAGACAGACAGACAGACAGACAGACAGACAGAACAGACAGACAGACAAACAGGCAGACAGAACGACAGACAGACAGACTACCCTCTCCAAGTACAATACCCTGCCTGCCAGGGTCCAGGTTGAGATCATGTTACAGTAACTGTATGGCAGATCAGGCTGAGTTAAGTGAGTCTGGGTCCTGCTACTGCAACACTTGAATTACATGAATAAATCTGATTCCCCAATAAAATGTTTCCGCGAGCTGCTCACCTGACGGTCAACGTCACCCGAGGCATCGGCTTTCAAGGACAACACATATTTACAGTGTCCTTGTGTTCAGTTCATAAAACGTGTGTGTGTGTGTGTGTGTGTGTGTGTGTGTGTGTGTGTGTGTGTGTGTGTGTGTGTGTGTGTGTGTGTGTGTGTGTGTGTGTGTGTGTGCACGTGTAGCTATTCTGTCCTTGTACATGGACATTAATAATATGAATTAAACAATCAATATGTAAACCCCTATCATTCATAATCTCTGAAACTGGAAACACTTATCTCCCTCACTAGCTTTAAGCACCAACTGTCAGAGCAGCTCACAGATTACTGCACCTGTACATAGCCCACCTATAATTTAGCCCAAACAACTACCTCTTTCCCAACTGTATTTAATTTATTTATTTATTTTGCTCCTTTGCACCCCATTATTTTTATTTCTACTTTGCACATTCTTCCATTGCAAAACTACCATTCCAGTGTTTTACTTGCTATATTGTATTTACTTTGCCACCATGGCCTTTTTTTGCCTTTACCTCCCTTCTCACCTCATTTGCTCACATTGTATATAGACTTGTTTATACTGTATTATTGACTGTATGTTTGTTTTACTCCATGTGTAACTCTGTGTCGTTGTATCTGTCAAACTGCTTTGCTTTATCTTGGCCAGGTCGCAATTGTAAATGAGAACTTGTTCTCAACTTGCCTACCTGGTTAAATAAAGGTAAATAAATATATCACTGTCCATACATTACTGTGAAAATATCACTATGTATATGGACGTCAATCATACATATATATCACTGTATATATAAGTGACTGTACTCATTCATTATACGGAGTAGGCTGTCTCATTAGGCCACTGTTTGGCAACTGTCCTTTGGTGTGGAGACCCAGCCAGACCCAGGCCCTTATTGACATATAGGAGCCATCAGATCTCACATTAACATGGACAGTACACATCAAACACGTGCACACACACATGCAGGCACACACACACACACACGCACACGCGCACACACACACACACACGCACACACACACACACACACACACACACACTCACTCACACTCACTCACACACACACACACACACACACACACACACACACACACACACGCCGTGTGTGGACAGTAGTACACATGGCTGATTAAATCAAGCCCTACCTGTCAAACACTTCAACCTAATTAGCAGTTGGAGGCCACATAAATATATGGAAGAATCTACTGTAATTAATGACTGGTCTACGACTCGTCCCTCTGTATCCAGCAAGAGGTAAATTTAGCACAGAATAATTATCTTGGAGGCACGGGGGGTGGGGGTGGGGGGTGAACATCTGTAGTGATTCATAACAATCCTATTTTCTGATGCAAGATGTCGGCGATGTCGGCGATGTCTTCAACATTCAGACATTTTGAAACCACAACCAAAGGCAAGGGTGACTTTTTAGAATGATTCAAATCAATAGGGTCGTAAACGTAGGGTAGAGCAGACATTCCCAGTCTGCTTATTTAACTGCTTTGATTGATACTTTAAATTCAGCTCGTGCCACTTCTGTCTGTCTGTGGGATCACTGAAGGTCTCTTCAGACATTCTACTGGGAGGGTTAAGCTTCTTTTTCTTCTTCTTTTTACCATTGAATCTAAGAGAATGATTGACAGATGACTCTGGGGAAAAAGACCTCAGTCCTTTTTCCTCTCCAAGGCTCGCAGGATCACGACACTGGCACAATTGGAATCACAAAGAAGAGGGCAACACACACACACACACACACACACATACCCACTTCCCAAGCAAGGCACATACATTATACACAGCAATAAAAAATCATGTCGCAACTAGAAAAACAAACAAAAAGACACGCACACACACACACACACACAGACACACACACAGACAGACACACACACACATACACTGTCTGCCATTTTGTTGATATTGCTTGACTCAGATAGTCTCTGAGATGCTGACTCTACATAAAAGGCTTCTGGGTACTCTATAGCTCCCACATCTTTGAGTTGAGTTGACAATTGTTCATTTCTAAGTTATACTAAGACGCAGTTCAATGTGTTACCCTGACCTTCGGCATTTTAAACATCTTCTGAAAGAGTCAAGTTCAAGAGTCACTACAAATTGAAATGTCCTCGTAAAAAACGCAAGTAAAATCCTTGTGTCCCGGGCCAGAAGAAGTAACTGTAGCGCCTTGAATCCAACAACAAGACATCAAAATATAAATCTGACCCAGTATACAGAGAAACTACACAACATTCTGAGCTAATAAAACACAACAACAACACACCATAATATAAATCTGACCGAGTCTACAGAGAAACTACACAACCGTCTGACCTAATAAAACACAACAACAACTCACCATAATATAAATCTGACCGAGTCTACAGAGAACTACACAACCGTCTGACCTTATAAAACAGAACAACAACACACCATAATATAAATCTGACCGAGTCTACAGAGAAACTACACAACCGTCTGACCTAATAAAACACAACAACAACACACCATAATATAAATCTGACCGAGTCTACAGAGAAACTACACAACCGTCTGACCTAATAAAACACAACAACAACACACCATAATATAAATCTGACCGAGTCTACAGAGAACTACACAACCGTCTGACCTTATAAAACAGAACAACAACACACCATAATATAAATCTGACCCAGTCTACAGAGAAACTACACAACCGTCTGACCTTATAAAACAGAACAACAACACACCATAATATAAATCTGACCCAGTCTACAGAGAAACTACACAACCGTCTGACCTTATAAAACAGAACAACAACACATCATAATATAAATCTGACCCAGTCTACAGAGAAACTACACAACATTCTGACCTTATAAAACACAACAACACACCATAATATAAATCTGACCCAGTCTACAGAGAAACTACACAACATTCTGACCTTATAAAACACAACAACACACCATAATATAAATCTGACCCAGTCTACAGAGAAACTACACAACATTCTGACCTTATAAAACACAACAACACACCATAATATAAATCTGACCCAGTCTACAGAGAAACTACACAACATTCTGACCTTATAAAACACAACAACACACCATAATATAAATCTGACCCAGTCTACAGAGAAACTACACAACATTCTGACCTTATAAAACACAACAACACACCATAATATAAATCTGACCCAGTCTACAGAGAAACTACACAACATTCTGACCTTATAAAACACAACAACAACACAGCATAATATAAATCTGACCCAGTCTACAGAGAAACTACACAACATTCTGACCTTATAAAACACAACAACAACACAGCATAATATAAATCTGACCCAGTCTACAGAGAAACTACACAACATTCTGACCTTATAAAACACAACAACAACACATCATAATATAAATCTGACCCAGTCTACAGAGAAACTTCACAACATTCTGACCTTATAAAACACAACAACACACCATAATATAAATCTGACCCAGTCTACAGAGAAACTACACAACATTCTGACCTTATAAAACACAACAACACACCATAATATAAATCTGACCCAGTCTACAGAGAAACTACACAACCGTCTGACCTAATAAAACACAACAACACACCATAATATAAATCTGACCCAGTCTACAGAGAAACTACACAACATTCTGACCTTATAAAACACAACAACAACACACCATAATATAAATCTGACCCAGTCTACAGAGAAACTACACAACATTCTGACCTTATAAAACACAACAACACACCATAATATAAATCTGACCCAGTCTACAGAGAAACTACACAACATTCTGACCTTATAAAACACAACAACACACCATAATATAAATCTGACCCAGTCTACAGAGAAACTACACAACATTCTGACCTTATAAAACACAACAACAACACAGCATAATATAAATCTGACCCAGTCTACAGAGAAACTACACAACATTCTGACCTTATAAAACATAACAACAACACAGCATAATATAAATCTGACCCAGTCTACAGAGAAACTACACAACATTCTGACCTTATAAAACACAACAACACACCATAATATAAATCTGACCCAGTCTACAGAGAAACTTCACAACATTCTGACCTTATAAAACACAACAACACACCATAATATAAATCTGACCCAGTCTACAGAGAAACTACACAACATTCTGACCTTATAAAACACAACAACAACACACCATAATATAAATCTGACCCAGTCTACAGAGAAACTACACAACATTCTGACCTTATAAAACACAACAACACACCATAATATAAATCTGACCCAGTCTACAGAGAAACTACACAACCGTCTGACCTAATAAAACACAACAACACACCATAATATAAATCTGACCCAGTCTACAGAGAAACTACACAACATTCTGACCTTATAAAACACAACAACAACACACCATAATATAAATCTGACCCAGTCTACAGAGAAACTACACAACCGTCTGACCTTATAAAACACAACAACACACCATAATATAAATCTGACCCAGTCTACAGAGAAACTACACAACCGTCTGACCTAATAAAACACAACAACAACACATCATAATATAAATCTGACCCAGTCTACAGAGAAACTACACAACCGTCTGACCTAATAAAACACAACAACACACCATAATATAAATCTGACCCAGTCTACAGAGAAACTACACAACATTCTGACCTTATAAAACACAACAACAACACAGCATAATATAAATCTGACCCAGTCTACAGAGAAACTACACAACCGTCTGACCTAATAAAACACAACAACACACCATAATATAAATCTGACCCAGTCTACAGAGAAACTACACAACATTCTGACCTTATAAAACACAACAACAACACAGCATAATATAAATCTGACCCAGTCTACAGAGAAACTACACAACCGTCTGACCTAATAAAACACAACAACACACCATAATATAAATCTGACCCAGTCTACAGAGAAACTACACAACATTCTGACCTTATAAAACACAACAACAACACAGCATAATATAAATCTGACCCAGTCTACAGAGAAACTACACAACATTCTGACCTTATAAAACACAACAACAACACAGCATAATATAAATCTGACCCAGTCTACAGAGAAACTACACAACCGTCTGACCTAATAAAACACAACAACACACCATAATATAAATCTGACCCAGTCTACAGAGAAACTACACAACATTCTGACCTTATAAAACACAACAACAACACAGCATAATATAAATCTGACCCAGTCTACAGAGAAACTACACAACCGTCTGACCTAATAAAACACAACAACACACCATAATATAAATCTGACCCAGTCTACAGAGAAACTACACAACATTCTGACCTTATAAAACACAACAACAACACAGCATAATATAAATCTGACCCAGTCTACAGAGAAACTACACAACATTCTGACCTTATAAAACACAACAACAACACAGCATAATATAAATCTGACCCAGTCTACAGAGAAACTACACAACATTCTGACCTTATAAAACACAACAACAACACAGCATAATATAAATCTGACCCAGTCTACAGAGAAACTACACAACATTCTGACCTTATAAAACACAACAACACACCATAATATAAATCTGACCCAGTCTACAGAGAAACTTCACAACATTCTGACCTTATAAAACACAACAACACACCATAATATAAATCTGACCCACTCTACAGAGAAACTACACAACATTCTGACCTTATAAAACACAACAACACACCATAATATAAATCTGACCCAGTCTACAGAGAAACTACACAACATTCTGACCTTATAAAACACAACAACAACACACCATAATATAAATCTGACCCAGTCTACAGAGAAACTACACAACCGTCTGACCTAATAAAACACAACAACACACCATAATATAAATCTGACCCAGTCTACAGAGAAACTACACAACATTCTGACCTTATAAAACACAACAACAACACATCATAATATAAATCTGACCGAGTCTACAGAGAAACTACACAACATTCTGACCTTATAAAACACAACAACACACCATAATATAAATCTGACCCAGTCTACAGAGAAACTACACAACATTCTGACCTTATAAAACACAACAACAACACATCATAATATAAATCTGACCGAGTCTACAGAGAACTACACAATCATCTGACCTTATAAAACACAACAGCAACACAACAGCAGCTGCAGTGTTTGAGGACACACTTCATTTAGCAACACATTACTGCTGACCCTCTAAACGTGGCGTGGTTGTAATCATAGCCCTCTTAGGGAGTGTGGAGTGCTCTCCTCTCCTGCTCCTTGCTGACGAGCACACACACGCACACAAAAACACTCTGTCTGGCTCTCTCTGTCTCTCTTTGCCTGACGAGCATGCAACAGCCATTAAAACAAGTTTAAAATGGCTAAAGGGAACAGCGCTCTAATCAACCACTCTGTCGAAATAATATATGAATCAAGCACTCTGTTACTGATTAATTAAACCAAGAGATTCATACTAATGAGACCACACAGGGAAACAGAGCAATACTGAGGAGTCATTTCAGGTTGGCAGGGTGGGAGCTCAAGCTAGTGCTGGGTTGGTTGATTGGTTGGTTGATTTTGGGTTTTGTGAAAGTGACATAGTAACAAATGTAAGACTGACTTGGCATTACATCTGCAATCCAATCTGTTTGACAGACAAGATGAGATGCAATTGGTTGTTCATCTCCATATCCACTAAGGCATAAGATACCATTCCACTGCACACTGACAGTAATCTTCATAGATATAATGTTCATATAATGTTTGAACAAAAGTTGAAACGTAGTCCATGTGAATTTTGACTTCATGTGCTTTAAGGACGTTAAAAGGCTTGTAAAAATGAGATGTCCGCTCAAGGCTATGGTAATCCAACTATCCAACTATCTTTTTTTACATTGAGTGGATCGTGAGCTCTGCCATGGTCCTTACAGTATGACTGAGACTGGGCGATCAAAGTTAATCATTTGAATCCTCACTAGAACAGAAGCACTTTAGCTACATGTTTATGGCATTTTCTTTTAAAGGCTCCATGTAGGCTGTACCTAAGAAAGTTTGGACACTTTCTTAGGTGTATTGTAGCCTGGAACTGTCGTGGCCTAGAACTTAAGATCTGTGCCAGCCACGTAAGGACATTTGAACATCAACTGTCATCTCCAAAAATGTTTGGATTCCAAACCTCTCCCCATCCACCTCATCATGTTGTGTTCTCCTGTCTTCCATTTGATCATTTATTTTCAAACTATTCCCCTGTATTTCCTGTTCTGTTGTTCCATCTCACTCCCACATGTAGCCTATTCAGAGCACATAGCGACACTGTTCTGTTCGGGCTGAGACAGATGACTGTACAAACCAGGCCAGTTTGTTTTGTGCTTTGTAGACCCTGAACATCTCTGTGTAATACCCACCCTCTCTTTCTGGGTCTTTTTGACCGTACTGCAGACGGAGTAAGCCACAGGTGGCGGTGTTACAAAGGCTCTGTCACAACGCTAACAAGGCAGAGCTCTCTGATGCTACAGCTGCACCGGCACGGCAGCAGGGCAGGTGGACATCACCTCCGCTGCACGGCCCTGTGTTAGATTTCATCCTCCAACACACTGCAACGCCTGCAGGGTAGCCTGTGTTTGTCATGCCGCAAGCGTCGATTTCAAGGCACGGCTGTATCTCTCTCTCTCTCTCCCCTATAATGCGCTGCATGTCTAGTACTGTGAACGGAGGTAGAGTGGAGTGTGTTAGAGACGTAAAACATACAATGCTGACATCCACAGAGAGCAGCAGTGTCAATAATGCTTTAAAAAGCTATTTAATCTAGAAGTAAATAAGGTGTCACCGAGGAGCCTCATGTATATCAGGGAAAACGTTTCAGAAATATCACTCAAGAGGATCCAGACCCACATAACCACATTTCACTCAGAGTATCATCGGGAAGGAAGAACGGCTGTTTGTAATGCACTCGTTCTCACAGATGTAATCTTTGCAGTGTTATCAGTCAGTTAAGCTGTCTGCCTCTCTACCTGCCTGCCTGGCATGTGTTTGAAGCCTGGTGTGTCAGTTCATCTACTCGGCGCTCTCCGACCCCCCCTGTCTCTCGCAGGTCAGGGGTCGCAGCTGAAAACTGCCTGGGAGACTTAGCCCGGCTCGGCTTTTAATTACACACATGGATGTAGGACGCGCATTTGCATATGCACACACACACACAAACACACACACACACACGTGCATAGACACGTAGACACACGCAGGCACACGGACACAAGCGAACACTCAGGCATACACATGACATTTGATGACTATCTTAACATATTAAATGATCCTCTCTGTTAGGCTCCTTGGCAAACTGTTTATATCAATCTCGCAATACGAATACACACACGTTCACAAACACTGAAGGCAAAACGGATGATATAGACTCCTCTTCTTGGCAGACTGTGTGTGTGTGTGTGTGTGTGTGTGTGTGTGTGTGTGTGTGTGTGTGTGTGTGTGTGTGTGTGTGTGTGTGTGTGTGTGTGCGTGTGTGTGCGTGTGCGTATGTGTGGCTCCAGACGGACACACAGGGAGAGCGTCTGTTGGCTGAGCGGTGAAGTAGCACTGCCAAAACCCCCTCCCAGCTCCAGTCTCCACTATTTAATGGAAATATGGCCCACCACAAACCTAATGAAATCAGACACCACTGAACTGTAATAAGTAGTGATAAGTAGAGGTAGGCTGCTGGAACATCAACTTAACCAACTGAGACGGATGCTGTATATTCCTGGAGTTCCATGCAGGTCAACTATTCTTCCATAGGTGGTTATCACAGACTTCTCTCTGCCTTTTGCTCACGGAAGAATAGTGTCACAACTCCTACCGAAGGTGGCTCCCCTTCCTGTTCGGGTGGCGCTCGGCGGTCGTCGTCACCGGCCTACTAGCTGCCACTGATCCGTTTTCCCCTTTCTGTTTATTGGTTTCACCAGTTTGTGTTTTAGGCTGATTAGTCAGGCTTTATTTACTAGTAGGCCCGCCTGCTCTTTGTGCGGGATTGTTTTTTGTAACTTGGGTGCACGTCTGTGGTTTACGTGTTTCCCATTTCGTGGGTTTTGCTGGACTGTTTAAGTCCCCGTGTTTGGGGCATTTGTTTTGTGGGGTTGGCATATGTTGGCCATTTTGTGCATTAAATATAGCACCACCTTGAACTCTCTGCTTCCTGCGCCTGACTTCTCACCCACTACACCCAGTATGTTACAAATAGAAATAAAATATAACGCTTTCTACTGTATATTTCTAGTAAGTATCAGATATGGGCCTCAATGAAGCATACTGTTACTGTAATATTGTTAGGTTGACTACTGAGACGTTCCTGCTGCAGTTAATCTTGCTGAAGTTATAGCACCATGTAAACACCCAAGAGAAAGCACTGTGTGAGCTGTCCTTGGTCCTGAACAACATATACATGATGTAATCGACATGAACCCAGACATAAATAGAATATTCTATAGAATATAAATAGCAATTCTAGCTATGTGGCCTCTACAGCCCTTAAACAGCAACTGCTTTGTTAATCAAAGCAAAGACAAGGAAGTAACTATTATTCTACATTAATTGGTACGGATGAGAGACACACTGCATGAATCTGTACCAACATTGTGTAAATGATGTGTAGACCTACATGGGTTAATATGACTACAACAATTCATGTGAAAAATATCATAGTTCAAAAAAAGACAGCCCTAACAGGAAGTGAACCCTTTTCTATGACCTGTTTTTATCTGTGAGTTTCCAACACTCCAGTTTGAGGCAGGCAGAAGGCTTGAGAAATGTCTGATTGGATTGTAAAGGCTTAGATCTCCTGGAGGAGTGCTGTTGCTCACCTAAGTAACAAAGGTTCTGTGTGTGCCTCAGGGAATTCAGCCAGGGAGACGAGCAGCGAGAGAGGAAAGGAGAAGGATAAAAGATAGGAAAAGAGTGAGGGCGAGGGTGGAAAGGGTGCTTCGTAGGTATGTGTGTGTGTGTGTGTGTGTGTGTGTGTGTGTGTGTGTGTGTATGTGTGTGTGTGTGTGTGTGTGTGTGCGTGCGTGTGTTACAGAGAGGGACTTTGAAGGAGAGAGAACACTGCAGGGGAAAGAGAGAGAGGGAAGGATAACGCCAAGCTGTCTCAGTGTCTTCATCCAGTACATCCACTCCTTCACCTGTATATCTGATTGGTAGCCATGCGAGATCTAGTTCCCTTATCCACCACTCCCTGACTGTCTCAGTCCTTTGCAGTAGTCAGTTTACCCCCCCCCCCCCCCCTCTCTCTCTCTCTCTCTCTAATAGGTGACATTATGGAGGCCATTATGGAGGCCATGGCTCATACCTCTACACCAGATGCTCTGACAGGCAACCACTTATCTGCCATCCACTCACCAACCCCCCCCACACACACACACACACACCAAGCCCTCAACAACACGGAGTGGCTTAAGGTGAAAGGTCGTGACAGTAGTTGACCGTGTCTCCCTTGACCGCCTCTTCTCCACGCTTAACAGAATTGATGGGCGGCATTCCCCGTCTGATTCCTATAGGCAGGCGGTGTGCGTGTGTGAAGGATTAGTGTGTCGCGCTAGCGTCCTGTCCCGTGCTGTCACCTGATTAAATATTGTTGTCTATTACATTGCCAACATTAGCTGATTAATCTACAGACGCCCACTCTCAGGAATAGAGCTGTGTTTTATGGTGTAGCTGAGGACTGAAGACCATAAACCTAATGCATTGTAATAATGTAGCTGCAATCTAATATAATGACTGTGTTGCTTCTGATTTATACAAACGTAGGTAGCAATTCTCAATTATCACAAACGTTTTACCAGGGTTGACATCAATTAAGGATATTGATACCATAAAAAAATATGACATTTTTGGGATGATAACAGTTTGGAAACAGTACACACTGTTAGATGTGTCTAATACTAGACGCAATAGCAGAGACAGCATATCATCTCAAACGTCTCTCACTAAAGAGTTTGAATGATATCGTATCCAAACATCTGCTAATTTCACGCGAGTGGAAAAAATGACATGAAATAAAAAAAACAGCATTTTGAGAATACTCATTTGTTAAGGGTAGAGAAATAAATCAACTGGTCCATGTCTGCCTTGGTGACAGCCGTCTTGGAGACAGAGGAGACCGAGGAGACAGAGGTATTGTCAGGTGGGTTTTTAATTGTTCTGCTGAAGGCAGGCAGAGGAGCCAGGCGATCAGAAGGGATTTGGGCCCGGCCCAGAAGACGTTGGGAGGAGCCTGCCAGTCAGTCAACACCACCACCGGTATATCTCATATATTTTCACATACAGAGCCTTCAATATATCCCTGTTGAATATTCACCAGCTTGAGCTTACAGAAAAAAGTTTTAAAATTAAACCAGGAGACAAGTGGAGCCAAGGGCTGTTATGTAACATTGGTAACACAAACATTTTTGCATCGTAGCAGAATCACAACAACACAACATGGTCAACACAACATGTTCATATTTAATTTGTTCCCAGTGCAGTTATGAAAAGGGCTGTGTGTGTGCACGCTGATGCGTGCCTGCATGGTGCGTGCGTGCCTGTGCGTGTGTGGGCTGATTGTGTGTTTGTCACGGTGTTTGGTCAGAGCCAAGCAGAACCAGACACAACAAGACAACAATGCTGTCTCCAAGGGCAACGGGGTTCATGCTTCACCCTTGGACCTGGTAGGGAACTGGCATGGAACTCTAAATCATCTAGGACGCCGAAGAACAATGTACAAAAAGTGTATGAATCAGCAGGTATATTCAATGACTGTCTAGGTCAGATATAAATGGTTAATCGTATCTGTGCAGAGGAAAAACAAACGAAGGAGAGGAAATGAATGCAAATTATAGGATGACAAAGAGGTAAATGCAACATTTTGTAAATTACTGGCCTTGCTCTTCACTTGAGTGACAGTTGATGACAACATGTAGTCTCCAACCCATTTCACACTTCCAGAAATTGGATACATTACCTGCACTTTTCATCAAGGGCTTGCATGACATCTGCCATGATCAAAACACTGAATGGCAGAGGTCCTTTTTATTTATTTGCATAAAGACCTATCCTTAGCGGTGAGTCATCAACATAGCACTCCGAATTAGATAAAAAGGAATGATTTAAAAACGGAAAGGGAGAATAAAATCTTTGACTAGTCAGTACAGTTCGTCTTGTTTGTCAAGCTTACCAGCGTTTGTCCTGTCAGCTTGTGTCCTCTTGTTTTCTAAAGTAGCCAGGCTCTCTGGTAGGAGCAAGGACTCTGGTGGGCCATATGGAGAACGTTCCTGCTTCCCCTGCTCGCATCCCTTTTCTTTTCATGCCATTCCGCTGTGGGGAGACCAGTCCAAATCTCTCTGGGTCCTCATTGACTCTGGGGCAGACAAGAGTTTTTTGGACGCTACCCTGGTGAGCTGAACATCCCCTCTCAGCCCCTCTCCATTCCCATGGATGTTAGAGCGCTGGACAGGAGCTCTATAGGCAGAGTCACCCACAACACCACTCCCATCCACATACGGGTGTCAGGGAACCACAGCGAGGCTATCCAGTTCCTGCTCATCAAGTCCCCTCTGATTCCGGTGGTATTGAGATTCTCCTGGCTCCAACGACACAATCCCCTCAATAACTGGTCTACTGGTGCCATCATGGGCTGGAGCCCGTTCTGCCACGCCCATTGCCTAAAGTCAGCACAACCTTCCCTGTTACGTCTTCCTGGGGGCTCGGAAGGTGCCCCGGACCTCTCCGCCGTTCATCTGGACCGATCTCGTCAGTTCGTGGTAGAGGCGGATGCTTCAGACGTCGGAGTGGGGGCTGTCCTGTCCCAGTGTTTTTCCCTAGACCTCAATCTACATCCCTGTGCCTTCTTCTCCCATCGCCTCAACGCCAAGGAAAGGAACTACGAAGTGTGGAATCGGGAGCTTCACGCGGTGAAGATGGCGTTGGAGGAATGGAGGCACTGGCTGGAGGGAGCGGAACATCCATTCATCGTGTGGAGGAACCACAAGAACCTGAATATCTCCACACCGCCAAGCGCTTCAACTTCAGGCAAGCCAGGTGGGCTTCACGGTTCAACTTCTCCCTCTCGTACCTACCGGGATCCAAGAATGTCAAGCAGGATGCACTGTCCCGCTGCTATAGCCCCACGACTACTACCCCGGAACCCAAGATCATCCTTCCCACCTCATGCCAGGCGACGGCACTCAGCTGGGGAATAGGGAAGCAGGTCTGTGAGGCACAGCGTTCCCAGCCAAACCCCGGGGGGGCCCTGATAACTGGATGTTCGTTCGGGCGCCCGTCAGAACCTGGCCTTTGAGTGACAGTGCTTTTGGTGTCCGCATTTGTGTCCGCTTGCACAGTTTGTGCATAGAACAAGGCGCTTCAGCAAGCTCCGGCTGGTCTCCTCCAACATCTGCCTGTCCCCCACCGTTTCTGGCCTCACATCTCCCTGGACTTTGTCACGGGTCTTCTCCCGTCTGATGGCAGCACCGCTATTCTGACCGTGGTGGATTGCTTCTCCCAAGCCGCCCACTTCATTCCTCTCCCCAAACTACCCTCTGCCAATTAAACAGCCCAGCTCATGGTGCAGCTCGTATTCCGGATCCATGGACTGCCCATGGACATGGTCTCCGACAGGGGTCCTCAGTTATCGTCCCAGTTCTGGAAGGCGTTCTGCACCCTCATTTGGTCGTCGGCCAGCCTGTCCTCCGGGTTCCACCCCCAGTCCAATGGCCAGATGGAGCGAGCAAACAAGGACCTCGAGACCACCCTGCGCTGCCTGGTCTCAACCAACCCCACCACCTGGAGCCAGCAGCTTGTGTGGGTCGAATATGCCCGCAACACCCTTCCTTGCTCTGCCACCGGCAGAGTGTTCTTTTGAGTGTTCCCTGGGGTATCAGCCCCCACTCTTCCCTGAGCAGGAAGAGGAGGGCGACATACCTTCTGCCCAGATGTTTGTCCGTCACTGTCGTCGTACCTGGAGGAGAGCCCGGTTGGCCCTCCTCAAGACCACCTCCAGGTATCGACGACAAGCGGATCGCCATCGGACCCCGGCTCCCCGGTATCGTCTCGGGCAGAAGGTATGGCTCTCCACCCGGGTTCTGCCCCTCCGGGTGGTCTCGCAAACTGTCCACCCAGTTTATCGTCCCTTTCCCCACAGCCCCTCTGCTGTTCGTCTTCTGTTGCCCTGTACCATTCATGTACACCCCACCTTCATTTGTCATTATCAAGCCCATGTCTCACAGTCCCTTGTCTTCCATTTCCAGGCACACCCCTCCTCCCCGTGTCGTCGATGGCCATCCGGGGTACATGGTGATACGCCTCCTGAGGGTTTGACTACGGGACAGGGGTTTCCAGTACCTGGTTGACTGGGAGGGTTATGGCCCGGAGGAGAGGTGCTGGGTCCCCGCTAGAGACATCCTGTACCCAGCCCTCATCGCCGACTTCCACCGCCGGCACCCCGGTCAACCAGGTATGCGCCCAGGTAGGATGCCAGGTGGCGTCCCTAGGGGGGTACTGTCACGCCCTGATATGTTTCACCTGTCTTTGTGATTGTCTCCACCCCCCTCCACCCCTCTTCACCATTATCCCCTGTGTATTTATACCTGTGTTCTCTGTTTGTCTGTTGCCAGTTAGTCTTGTTTGTCAAGCTTACCAGCGTTTCTCCTGTCAGCTCTTTTACCAGCCTCTCTTTTTCTTGCCCTCCTGGTTTTTGACCCTTGCCTGTCCTGACCCTGAACCCGCCCGCCTGACCACTCTGCCTGCCCCTGACCCTGAGCCTGCCTGCCGTCCTGTACCTTTGCCCCTGTCTGGATTTCCGACCTCTGCCTGACCTGACCCTAAGACTGCCTGCCGTCCTGTACCTTTGCCTCTGCTGCAGTAATAAACATTGTTACTTCGACATAGTATGCATTTGGGTCTTACCTTATCCTGATAACTAATAACAGTGTTGACTACCACTACTATGATAATGTTCTAATTATGACAAACACCATGCCAGACGTATGCTACTATACGCTACCATCCGCCTACACGGCCCAGCAGGCACTGCCAGTACCCCCCTGCTGCATGCCTTCTTCCTGCCTGGGATGTGCCAACATCCAACTGGCTGAGGAGAGGTTCTTGTGAGGTGTGCAGGACGCTGTCAGCACAGCTCTGTCTGACACCTAGTTTGAGCAGTCAGCCAATCTACTTCCTGCTCCAAATTAAACCAATATGTGTTGAAAGTACAACAACAACAACAACAGATTGATGATTGCATATAGATTACTCCACTCCTCTCTTTCCCTGCCCTCATGTCTTCCTCAACCCTCCTTCTTGCTCCCCTGCTCCAATTATACAGGAGTGCTTCAAAATCACCCCAGTCATCACAACAAGAAGCGGACAAGCCAGTTAAATGGTGACATGTTTTATCTCTGTGTGATTATCTGCTTTCAGCAAACAATCTCTTATATCTGTCTGCTTCAATAATTGGCAATGTAAATACATTTAATCCAAATTCCCTCTGTATAAAAAGTGTCCTGTCTTTATCATCAAACCGTCAATAATGAATCATCTATATCTACATTTTGAGCACTCATAGAACTGCCTGTTAAGCGATAGAAAGCTAGATGGCGAGTTTCAACAGGGATGATTGGGAGGTAGAGCCTGTGGGTTGGGTGAGGAAATTATGGACTGGTGTTATCTCCTTGTGGAGTAAAGCCGTGTCGCTGTCAGGACACATGGTGCTCGACACACACACACACAATGACACACACACACAGACCCCCCCACACACACACACACACCCACAATGACACCCACAATGACACACACACACAGACCCACACACACACACACACACACACACACACACACACACACACACACACACACACAGACACACACACACACACGCACACACACACACACACACACAGACACACACACACACACACACACACACAGACACACACACACATAGACGCACACACAAACAAACACACGTTCTCTTTCATCCATTCTCAGAAAGCAGCCTGGAGTTCAAAATAATCACCTTCAATACAACGAATTAGTCTCCCTGGAGATGGCCCTCACCTTCAATAAAAATAATTTGTCTCCCTGGAGATGGCCCTCACCTTCAATAAAAATAATTAGTCTCCCTGGAGATGGCCCTCACCTTCAATAAAAATAATTAGTCTCCCTGGAGATGGCCCTCACCTTCAATAAAAATAATTAGTCTCCCTGGAGATGGCCCTCACCTTCAATACAACGAATTAGTCTCCCTGGAGATGGCCCTCACCTTCCATAAAAATAATTAGTCTCCCTGGAGATGGCTCTCACCTTCAATACAACGAATTAGTCTCCCTGGAGATGGCCCTCACCTTCAATAAAAATAATTAGTCTCCCTGGAGATGGCCCTCACCTTCAATACAACTAATTAGTCTCCCTGGAGATGGCCCTCACCTTCAATAAAAATAATTAGTCTCCCTGGAGATGGCCCTCACCTTCATTCAATACAACGAATCACAGTCTCCCTGGAGATGGCCCTCACCTCCAGCATAGCAAATTAGAGTCTCCCTGGAGAAGGCCCTCACCTTCAATACAACGAATTACAGTCTCCCTGGACATGGCCCTCACCTTCAATAAAAATAATTAGTCTCCCTGGAGATGGCCCTCACCTTCAATACAACGAATTACAGTCTCAGTGGAGATGGCCCTCACCTTCAATAAAAATAATTAGTCTCCCTGGAGATGGCCCTCACCTTCAATACAACGAATTACAGTCTCAGTGGAGATGGCCCTCACCTCCAGCATAGCAAATTAGAGTCTCTCTGGAGACGGCCCTCACCTTCACCACAGCAAATTAGAGTCTCCCTGGAGACGGCCCTCACCTTCAATACAGCAAATTAGAGTCTCCCTGGAGACGGCCTTCACCTTCACCACAGCAAATTAGAGTCTCCCTGGAGACGGCCCTCACCTTCAATACAGCAAATTAGAGTCTCCCTGGAGAAGGCACTCACCTTCAATACAGCAAATTAGAGTCTCCCTGGAGACGGCCCTCACCTTCAGCACAGCAAATTAGAGTCTCCCTGGAGAAGGCCCTCACCTTCAATAGAGCAAATTAGAGTCTCCCTGGAGAAGGCCCTCACCTTCAATACAGCAAATTAGAGTCTCCCTGGAGATGGCCCTCACCTTCAATAAAAATAATTAGTCTCCCTGGAGACGGCCCTCACCTTCACCACAGCAAATTAGAGTCTCCCTGGAGACGGCCCTCACCTTCAATATAAATAATTAGTCTCCCTGGAGATGGCCCTCACCTTCAATACAACGAATTAGTCTCCCTGGAGAAGGCCCTCACCTTCAATACAGCAAATTAGAGTCTCCCTGGAGACGGCCCTCACCTTCACCACAGCAAATTAGAGTCTCCCTGGAGACGGCCCTCACCTTCAATACAGCAAATTAGAGTCTCCCTGGAGACGGCCTTCACCTTCACCACAGCAAATTAGAGTCTCCCTGGAGACGGCCCTCACCTTCAATACAGCAAATTAGAGTCTCCCTGGAGAAGGCACTCACCTTCAATACAGCAAATTAGAGTCTCCCTGGAGAAGGCCCTCACCTTCAATACAGCAAATTAGAGTCTCCCTGGAGATGGCCCTCACCTTCAATAAAAATAATTAGTCTCCCTGGAGATGGCCCTCACCTTCAATAAAAATAATTAGTCTCCCTGGAGATGGCCCTCACCTTCAATACAACGAATTAGTCTCCCTGGAGATGGCCCTCACATTCAATAAAAATAATTAGTCTCCCTGGAGATGGCCCTCACCTTCAATACAACTAATTAGTCTCCCTGGAGATGGCCCTCACCTTCCATAAAAATAATTAGTCTCCCTGGAGATGGCTCTCACCTTCAATACAACGAATTAGTCTCCCTGGAGATGGCCCTCACCTTCAATAAAAATAATTAGTCTCCCTGGAGATGGCCCTCACCTTCAATAAAAATAATTAGTCTCCCTGGAGATGGCCCTCACCTTCAATAAAAATAATTAGTCTCCCTGGAGATGGCCCTCACCTTCAATAAAAATAATTAGTCTCCCTGGAGATGGCCCTCACCTTCAATACAACTAATTAGTCTCCCTGGAGATGGCCCTCACCTTCCATAAAAATAATTAGTCTCCCTGGAGATGGCTCTCACCTTCAATACAACGAATTAGTCTCCCTGGAGATGGCCCTCACCTTCAATAAAAATAATTAGTCTCCCTGGAGATGGCCCTCACCTTCAATACAACTAATTAGTCTCCCTGGAGATGGCCCTCACCTTCAATAAAAATAATTAGTCTCCCTGGAGATGGCCCTCACCTTCATTCAATACAACGAATCACAGTCTCCCTGGAGATGGCCCTCACCTCCAGCATAGCAAATTAGAGTCTCCCTGGAGAAGGCCCTCACCTTCAATACAACGAATTACAGTCTCCCTGGACATGGCCCTCACCTTCAATACAACGAATTAGTCTCCCTGGAGATGGCCCTCACCTTCAATAAAAATAATTAGTCTCCCTGGAGATGGCCCTCACCTTCAATACAACGAATTACAGTCTCAGTGGAGATGGCCCTCACCTTCAATAAAAATAATTAGTCTCCCTGGAGATGGCCCTCACCTTCAATACAACGAATTACAGTCTCAGTGGAGATGGCCCTCACCTCCAGCATAGCAAATTAGAGTCTCTCTGGAGACGGCCCTCACCTTCACCACAGCAAATTAGAGTCTCCCTGGAGACGGCCCTCACCTTCAATACAGCAAATTAGAGTCTCCCTGGAGACGGCCTTCACCTTCACCACAGCAAATTAGAGTCTCCCTGGAGACGGCCCTCACCTTCAATACAGCAAATTAGAGTCTCCCTGGAGACGGCCCTCACCTTCAATACAGCAAATTAGAGTCTCCCTGGAGACGGCCCTCACCTTCAGCACAGCAAATTAGAGTCTCCCTGGAGAAGGCCCTCACCTTCAATAGAGCAAATTAGAGTCTCCCTGGAGAAGGCACTCACCTTCAATACAGCAAATTAGAGTCTCCCTGGAGACGGCCCTCACCTTCAGCACAGCAAATTAGAGTCTCCCTGGAGAAGGCCCTCACCTTCAATAGAGCAAATTAGAGTCTCCCTGGAGAAGGCCCTCACCTTCAATACAGCAAATTAGAGTCTCCCTGGAGATGGCCCTCACCTTCAATAAAAATAATTAGTCTCCCTGGAGATGGCCCTCACCTTCAATAAAAATAATTAGTCTCCCTGGAGATGGCCCTCACCTTCAATACAACGAATTAGTCTCCCTGGAGATGGCCCTCACATTCAATAAAAATCATTAGTCTCCCTGGAGATGGCCCTCACCTTCAATACAACTAATTAGTCTCCCTGGAGATGGCCCTCACCTTCCATAAAAATAATTAGTCTCCCTGGAGATGGCTCTCACCTTCAATACAACGAATTAGTCTCCCTGGAGATGGCCCTCACCTTCAATAAAAATAATTAGTCTCCCTGGAGATGGCCCTCACCTTCAATAAAAATAATTAGTCTCCCTGGAGATGGCCCTCACCTTCAATAAAAATAATTAGTCTCCCTGGAGATGGCCCTCACCTTCAATAAAAATAATTAGTCTCCCTGGAGATGGCCCTCACCTTCATTCAATACAACGAATCACAGTCTCCCTGGAGATGGCCCTCACCTCCAGCATAGCAAATTAGAGTCTCCCTGGAGAAGGCCCTCACCTTCAATACAACGAATTACAGTCTCCCTGGAGATGGCCCTCACCTTCAATACAACGAATTAGTCTCCCTGGAGATGGCCCTCACCTTCAATAAAAATAATTAGTCTCCCTGGAGATGGCCCTCACCTTCAATACAACGAATTACAGTCTCAGTGGAGATGGCCCTCACCTCCAGCATAGCAAATTAGAGTCTCCCTGGAGACGGCCCTCACCTTCAGCACAGCAAATTAGAGTCTCCCTGGAGAAGGCCCTCACCTTCAATACAGCAAATTAGAGTCTCCCTGGAGACGGCCCTCACCTTCACCACAGCAAATTAGAGTCTCCCTGGAGACGGCCCTCACCTTCACCACAGCAAATTAGAGTCTCCCTGGAGACGGCCCTCACCTTCAATACAGCAAATTAGAGTCTCCCTGGAGAAGGCACTCACCTTCAATACAGCAAATTAGAGTCTCCCTGGAGACGGCCCTCACCTTCAGCACAGCAAATTAGAGTCTCCCTGGAGAAGGCCCTCACCTTCAATAGAGCAAATTAGAGTCTCCCTGGAGAAGGCACTCACCTTCAATACAGCAAATTAGAGTCTCTCTGGAGATGGCCCTCACCTTCAATACAGCAAATTAGAGTTTCCCTGGAGAAGGCCCTCACCTTCAATACAGCAAATTAGAGTCTCCCTGGAGACGGCCCTCACCTTCAGCACAGCAAATTAGAGACTCCCAGAAAATGGCCCTTGTGATCATTACCACCACACAGGTCTCTGGGAGATTCAGGAGAGGACTGGGGTCTCTTATCATTGGAGGAAAATAAGATCGTTCTCAATGTCATTACTTTTACTTTATGTTTTAATAAGTGCAATTGTAACAGGTGAGGGACACAATAGTTAAAAATGACTGTATGTGATTTATATGTTGACAATGACAAAAAAATAACTAATGTATAACTGCAAGGAGAAAACCATGGTAAATTGCATTGAAATGGTGGCAGAGTTGGAGTCTAGAAATTCATGAAGAAATCCTTCACACCAACATACTAATTCATCCATTCACTTTGGGTCAATCCACTACAACGATAGTAGGAGGGGGGTAAAACTGGACGACACCCATTATGAATTTCACCTCCACTCTCACTCAGACAGACAGGAAGAGAAAGAACACTACATCAGGAGAACTAATTAGGATTATTAGTGGGATGTAATTTATTCAACAGGGAATAAAACTAATTGCTTAGTCATTTTTGAGCCAAATGCAAAACGAATACAGAATTACTGACTGGCTGCCTCAGCAAATAGAGAGTGATTTTACAGCGGTTGCCTTGTTTCACACACAGTTTAGAGTCTCGTATGAAGCTCTTTAAAAATGACAAGAGTGGAAATGAATGAGCCCCATGAGATTGAATGGCTCTACTAACCTCATGGTGAGCTGCTAAATGACTATGCAGAGAAATGTAGCTCAGCAGCAAGCACAGAACGGATTATGAGTGGTTACAATGATCACTGACTTAAAATACAACATCTACTAATGACTATATGGGTGCTTGTATATGAGTGTAGTAGTTTCAACATGATTTGTGATTTAGTATCATTGGCATCGTAATGATGTCTAATTCTACAGAATGGCTATCAAGAAGAACATTTCTTACGGTTCTATAACCCAGATATAATTAGCATTCTAAACTGCCAGTTGTCCTGTCAACACAACACCATGCCAGACAGTAAGCGATGGGAAATGTGGTGACAGAGAGAGGACAGGATGAGTGAGATAGAAGACAAGGGAGGGATGAGGGAGAAAGAAAGAGAGGAAATTACTCATAATATCCCTCATCCGACCATCCATGCCAAATGAGATGGAAAACAAAGCTCTGTGGAGGAGTTTAGGAGTAGCGAGATAGGAGAGTCCTCAGTCGACAACAGCTTTATAACTTTGGCCAGTTTCCACACACACTACTCATGCCTCTCTCTCTCTCTGTCACTTAGAGCAACACTATTTTGTTGTGGTGAATAGACCGAACCATAGACTATAGTGTGCATGTCACTCAGAGCAACACCATTTTGTTGTGGTGAATAGACCGAATCATAGACTATAGTGTATATGTCACTCAGAGCAACACCATTTTGTTGTGGTGAATAGACTGAACCATAGACTATAGTGTGTATGTCACTCAGAGCAACACCATTTTGCTGTGGTGAATAGACCGAACCATAGACTGAGAGACTGAACACATCCAGTAAACATTTAGTAGCATTAAAAGAGAGCCTTCAAAGAGAGTGAACAACTTGCAGTGGGTCCCAGAGCAATGTGTAGATCCTAGCGTATGTTACTAAATCAGTTCAGTGTGTAGATCCTAGCGGATGTTACTAAATCAGTTCAATGTGTAGATCCTAGCGGATGTTACTAAATCAGTTCAATGTGTAGATCCTAGCGGATGTTACTAAATCAGTTCCATGTGTAGATCCTAGCGTATGTTACTAAATCAGTTCCATGTGTAGATCCTAGCGGATGTTACTAAATCAGTTCCATGTGTAGATCCTAGCGGATGTTACTAAATCAGTTCAGTGTGTAGATCCTAGCGGATGTTACTAAATCAGTTCAATGTGTAGATCCTAGCGGATGTTACTAAATCAGTTCAATGTGTAGATCCTAGCGTATGTTACTAAATCAGTTCAATGTGTAGATCCTAGCGTATGTTACTAAATCAGTTCAATGTGTAGATCCTAGCGTATGTTACTAAATCAGTTCCATGTGTAGATCCTAGCGTATGTTACTAAATCAGTTCAATGTGTAGATCCTAGCGGATGTTACTAAATCAGTTCAATGTGTAGATCCTAGCGGATGTTACTAAATCAGTTCAATGTGTAGATCCTAGCGGATGTTACTAAATCAGTTCAATGTGTAGATCCTAGCGTATGTTACTAAATCAGTTCAATGTGTAGATCCTAGCGGATGTTACTAAATCAGTTCAATGTGTAGATCCTAGCGTATGTTACTAAATCAGTTCAATGTGTAGATCCTAGCGTATGTTACTAAATCAGTTCAATGTGTAGATCCTAGCGGATGTTACTAAATCAGTTCAATGTGTAGATCCTAGCGGATGTTACTAAATCAGTTCAATGTGTAGATCCTAGCGGATGTTACTAAATCAGTTCAATGTGTAGATCCTAGCGGATGTTACTAAATTAGTTCCATGTGTAGATCCTAGCGTATGTTATTAAATCAGTTCATTTTTGATTTGCATTGCTCTTTATGAAGGACCCCCAGTAGCTACTCTTCCTGGGGTCCAGCAACATTAAGGCAGTTATATACAATTACAAATATTACAGGACATTACACTGTTCACAACACATTAAGTGTGTGCCCCCAGGCCACTACTCTACTACCACATACAGTATCTACAATACAAAAGCCATGTGTATGTATATAGAGTGTGTTATCATGTGTATTCATTCTCTGGTATGCAGATAAACAGAGGCAGCAACAACGTAATAATAATAATACATCTAATGACAACGCTTTGAAAAGGCGGGCTACATTCAATGACAGAATCACAGGTTGGGTTAGGTCTAATAAACTTCCAGGCAGTTATTAGACAACCATAGGAAATAAAGAGAAATAGCTAATTAGGAAAGGGAGAAAAGCCCTAGTCAGCCAGTATCCCTGAGAGGATGGAACGAGACGAAGGCGGTCATGCATCTCCTCTCTTGCCTATAGGGCCACAGTCCTGCAGACACTGCAAGTCCAGACTCAATTTACCCATTACACTCTGTCCTGACTGTGGTAATAAAATGCTAACCATCTCAATATCCCAGGCAGGCAGGCAGCACGATGGGAACTACACCCCTGTAGCTTAATTCAGCTTTATTTCACAATAAATGGTAACCCTCCCTCCCTCCTTCCCTCTATGTTTAATCAGGTACACTACTCATTAGAGGCTGGCTCCTGGGCCGCTCCTAAATTGGTGGAGATGTTCTCCGAGTCTCGCTAGTGCGATAAGTGCAGAGTTATGTCAGAATTAAGTTAATAGCTGCCCTGCTTTTCTACTCTTTAATTAAGCAAAGCAGACTTTTTTTGTCTTCTCGTGCACTGATTACCACTGACCAAGCCTTCCTTCCAGGAACTGATGCAAACCTACCTGATGGAAACCCACACAGGTTGGCAGCAATAATTGTTTTTGAAATGATAACATGAAGCAATTGTGTATGTGTAAAATGATGTTTACAATTACAGAGTGCATGAACCCATACAGTGTAATAAAACACTAATACAAAATGACATTTTTATAGAAAAAATAAATCCTTCAAGCAAAAAACGAGCCACTATATGTCACCTCTTTTGTGATCTTTTACTCTCCAACACAGGCCTCTGCCTCTGCTACCCACAGACAGGACAGTGCAGTCTGGGTACACTTCACTAAGCTGTGGATAGATCATGTCAATATAGAGGAGAAAACACAACACATCAACAATTGATCAAATTCAGCGAAACATCATCATCCATTGGAGGTCCAGTCTAGAGAAGTATTCAGCATTTGATTTCCACTTCTGATAGCATTGCTATTGATTTCATATTTGCCTCTGCCCTGCACGGGCCCTGCTAGACACAACAGATCATTGTATTTGGACTGTCAGTCATGGTGATCTGAGGGCCTGTCTGTCAGCTGCTTCCCCCTGCCAGCCTCTCTTCACTCCTCTATCAGCCACTGCAGAACGAGAGGAAAGGGACTTTGGCCGGCAACGAGGGGAGGAATCAACGTCAGAACAAAACACCAAAGAAATACAAGAAAGGAAAACCCCTCCTCATCAGTTTTCCAAAGTGACCTCTTTCCTAAAAAAAAAAGCTCCTCTCGGTTTCTCTCTTCTCCTTGAAGATGGATAGAGCTAATAATTCTACACCATCTGTCCTCTCAGAGAGACAGGGAGGAAATATAGCCTGTATGTGGTTTATTCGGTAAGCCTCCTTGTGTTTCTCCTCACTGCCTTGAAATTGCCTTGGCCTGGCACGTCGTATAGCCAGTCCACTTCCCATTTAAAGAAATTAATTTGTTTATCAATAGGATCCTTCCTTCACTTGGCCAAAGTGACCTGGCCTGGCTGTTTTTTGGGGCATCCATTTAGTAAATGGGCTTGTTTTGACATCCAGGAACCACACACACCCATTAACAGTTTACCCATGAACACACACGCACACAAACACACACACACACACGCACGACACACACACACACACACACACACACACACACACACACACACACACACACACACACACACACACACACACACACACACACACACACTTAAAACTAACAAATAACACATGCACAATGTTTGGGGTCAATTATATTTTAATTCCAATCAATTCACAAAGTAAACCAAAAACCACATTTTTCTCACTGAAAACCATTGAAGAGAACTCGAATTGGAATGTCAGTGTACTTCCTGAAGGAACTGGAATTTAGACGGAATTGAACCCAACCCTGGGCACGCAGTGTGCACTCTCTCACACACACACACACACACACACACACACACACACACACACACACACACACACACACACACACACACACACACACACACACACACACACACACACACACACAAACACGCTTCCTCCAATAGGTAGCTCATGTGTTTGCGATGGAAAGGCTGCCTGGTTGGAATGGAAAGGGAAAAAAGCACCCCTGCTCTCTTCTCTCTCATTCGCCCAGTCAACCCCTACCATCCCCCCCCCCTCTCTCTCAACCTCGCCTCTCTTTCTCCCCTGCCTGTGTCTCTGTACTCTGCACCCTGTGACCCCTTGTCATTGATCTGGATGAGGGATGTGATGAGTGGCTCTTCCACTTAACATGCATGTCCAAATACCCTCCATATCCCATTAGCTATGTAACATCCATCCCCATAGTAATAAACAGAAGTATTGTATAAGCCCATGTCATATTTACATCCATCAGTGAGACATCTTGTTCCTCCCTCTCTTTACTCTGATAAGCCAACTCATTGCCATTGTGTGTCTGTGTGTGTGTGTGTGTCTGTGTGTTTGTGTATCTGTGTGTACGTGTGTGTTGTCTGTGGCCTGACAAGTGTTAGATAGTGAAAGCCAGTATTGCCGTCCTCCAGCAGCGCAGAGTAGAGCGAGTGTGGCGGGCCTGTTAACGCAGAGGGGATGTCCGCCTCAGAGGCAGTAACAGCAATTAACAGTCAATGGATCCCTGAGCCCTGCTTCAGAAGGCCACGACTGTATTACCGCTATTCTTAGAAGCCATACACAGAGGGAGTTTCAGACCATCATTTTCCATGCGTGATGAACTGTGAAACGTAACAAAAGCCCTATTACCACAAGAGGGATTTGGGCTCGCATTGCATTAGAAAGGGGGAGAAAGTAAAACCTTAGTCAAATCAAATACATTTAAAAAATCCCTGTGACATAGAAATCAAACTGAGAGTTTAACCAAATGGTTAGCTGGTATTATTCATGAGTCCTCTATTCCATTGGGAGGAAAGTGCTGAGCATATTACCGTCGAGACAATGTGGGGTTTTTAGCTAGTCAATAGCAAGGCCCTCCATGGCTGATTCTGACTAGGAATCTCTATGCTAATTCCAGGACTAATCCATTGGATATAAAAGTATTTCCAAACTGACAAAGAATTGTTATTTCAGAAATCAGTGATGCTAAAGAAGTCGGATGTACAGTAAATGTCTGTCTTGTCTTTTTCATTCCGAGACAGAAAGCCATTTTGGATTGGCATCACACTGCTTGTATCTCTCCTGCTCACATATATCATTTGACGTTGAACACACAAGACAAGTCATTACAGCAGAAATAATGGGAAATATCTGCTGTTTGATTCTGTTGTACTCATCACTCTGCCTGCATCACAAATGGCACCCTATTTTTATAAATACTGTACTTTTAACCAGAGCCCTATGGACCCTGGTCAAAAGCAGTGATAGGGAATAGGGTACCATTTGTGACGCAACCTTTGACTTATTATGGGAGAGGGTAGGAAAATTTGACAGAGAGCATCATGGGAGGGGCAAAATGAGGAAGCACCATCTTTCATCTTGTTGTGGAAGAATCCATGATGTGTGTGTGTGTGCGTGTGTGTGTGTGTGTGTCAGAATCCATGGTGTGTGTGTCAGAATCCATGGTGTGTGTGTGTGTGCCAGAATCCATGGTGTGTGTTTGTGTGTCAGAATCCATGGTGTGTGTGTGTGTCAGAATCCATGGTGTGTGTGTGTGTGTGTGTGTGTGTGTGTGTGTGTGTGTGTGTGTGTGTGTGTGTGCCAGAATCCATGGTGAGTGTGTGTGTGTGTCAGAATCCATGGTGTGTGTGTGTGTGTCAGAATCCATGGTGTGTGTGTGTGTGTGTGTGTGTGTGTGTGTGTGTGTGTGTGTGTGTGTGTGTGTGTGTGTGCCAGAATTCATGGTGAGTGTGTGTGTGTCAGAAACCATGGTGTGTGTGTGTGTCAGAATCCATTGTGTGTGTGTGTCAGAATCCATGGTGTGTGTGTGTGTTCCCTGTGTCTTACAGCATTACTGCTACTCTGTGTAGCAGCAGTAACATCCCACTTAGCAGAAACTTTTATGCAAGCCGAGAGTCAAATCAAATTGTATTGGTCACATATACATGGTTAGCAGATGTTAATGCAAGTGTAGCAAAATGCTTGCGCTTCTAGTTCCAACAGTGCAGTAATATCTAACAAGTAATCTAACAATTCCCCAACAACTACCTAATACACACAAATCTAAAGGGGGGAATGAGAATATGTACATATAAGTATATGGATGAGCGATGGCTGAGCGGTGTAGGCAAGGTGCAATAGATGGTATAAAATGCAGTATATACATGAGATATGAGTAATGTAAGATATGTAAACATTAATAAAGTGGCATTATTTAAAGTGACATTGTTTAAAGTGACTAGTGATCCATTTATTAAAGTGTCCAGTGATTGGGTCTCAATGTAGGCAGCAGCCTCTCTGTGCAGTGATGGCTGTTTAACAGTCTGATGGCCTTGAGATAGAAGCTGTTTTTCAGTCTCTCTGTCCCAGCTTTGATGCACCTGTACTGACCTCGCCTTCTGGATGGTAGCGGTGTGAACAGGCAGTGGCCCGGGTGGTTGTTGTTCTTGATTATCGTTTTGGCCTTCCTGTGACATCGGATGCTGTAGCTCTCATGGAGGGCAGGTAGTTTGCCCACGGTGATGAGTTGTGCAGTCCGCACCACCCTCTGGAGAGCCTTACGGTTGAGGGCGGTGCAGTTGTTGTACCAGGCGGTGATAAAGCCCGACAGGATGCTCTCGATTGTGCATCTGTAAAAGTTTGTCAGGGTTTTGGGTGACAAGCCAAATTTCTTCACCCTCCTGAGTGCGTACATTTGGACTCGTGATCACTACATACAGCAGGTGTCTCGCACCACCACACAAAGGCTTTGTCCCAGATGGCACTCTATTCCTCTGGGTCCTAGTCAAATGTAATGCATTATAGGGAAAAGGGGGCAATTTGGGTCGGACTCAGAGGTGCCCGGGCCACGCATGGCTGGGCTGGCTAGGCCGTGACATGCCATTAAAACTGGATATGTGGAAATTTCCTCCATCACCTTGATAATGGGTTTCTGTTGCGCTGCAACCTGCCTGGCTGCCCTGGGCGGCTGGATAAGAAGGGACTAGTAGCTGAATGGGGAGAGTCTGGAGAAATAATGAAACGATATAAGAATCTCTAGCCGCCGCTCCCGCCGCCTTGTGCCTCATGCAAAGTTTATGGCCGAGCTTCCTGCATTCGCCGCTGAAATATGAAGTGGGTAGCCTACTCCTCCAACCAACGTCACTGCCTGTGTAACATTGCATTGTTTATCCTGGTCAAATATTACACTCACATTATTACGGGCCCTGCTTAATCCGAGGCAAAATGTCCTTATGTTTAGTGCACAACGTGCATTGTGGCTACAGTCAGATAAAAGATAATTGGTTTCTTATTCTAGGGTTTGATGGGGGGGAGAAATAAACAATTTCAAAGGAGAAATGTCCTTGACTGTGCGGATTAAGATTAAGATAACGTGTGATATACATAATCAAACATGTTTTGTTGTGATTTCTATGCGAATTGTGTACCGTACAAAGGAACTTACATGATGACGTCATCATCTGCTTCGTTCAGGGTTTTCTAGATAGTGATCCTGAATCCAACCACGACTAACTACCGACTCTAACAGGGAAATGAAACAAACATGTTGTTCACTTCAAGGTGTTGGCTTCAGTAAAAGCGTTTCAACAGGCCACGGATTTGGTTCAGACTGACGGAGATGAAAGAGAAAACACATAAATGGATCATTTCTACCTAATACCCTTCTGATGTTCAGCAGTTCTATTGAATAAGTCATTTGTTTTTTCAATGCTGTTAAAATGCTCATATTTTCCAACCAGAGTCCAGCTTCGTTTAAGGATGTCAGCACTTTTTGAAAAGCTGCTTTGTGTGTCTTGTTTTCCAATCTTTCCCCTCATGAAAATCACATGAATAAACGATTTGATTAAACCGAATGTCACCGTTTGTCTGAGAACAACACTGTAGGCCTCGGTAAACTGTCTCTTTTTCTCTCTCTCTCTCTCTCTCTCTCTCCCTCTCGTTCTCTCTCTCCTCTCTCTCTCCCTCTCTCACTCTCCTTGCGTTCAGTCTAGCTGCACATTTAAATATGAAAAAGGTGTATTGTTGTTGACAGCACGCTCGTTTCTCCAGGAAATGTCATGTGTGAGCCTCTTGAGCGATGGCAGGGCGCCCAGGGGGGTAGCGGAGTTAAAACATCCCCTGTCTGACTGAAGAGCTGGGTAACCATGATCAGCTTAGAGAAAGGTCACCGTTGTATATCCTCATACAACCCAGCAGAGCAGCCCTACTCTGTCTTTATTGGTTAACACAATGCTTTAGTCAGGTCTAGACGCTTTCACATCATGATTGTCTGTGTTTAAATAAGGCCACGGATATTTTCAGATGTTATCTCTCAGATATTAGAGTTGCTGACTGACTGAATTAATTGCTTAATGATCCTCCAAGTTATTGTACATGTCAAACAGAGACAGAGCCTCGCAATGTTGGATTGCTTTCCCTGCTCTTTTACTTGTATTTAACCTTTATTGAACTAGGCAAGTCAGTTAAGAACAAATTCTTATTTACAATGACGGTGGGCTAGCTGCCTTGTTCAGGGGAAGAAGGACAGATTTTTACCTTGTCAGCTCAGGGATTCCGGTTACTGGCCCAACACTCTAACCACTAGGCTACCTGCCGCCCTGCTCTAGTGTCCGTCTACTGCCCCAATCCCATTAGAAAGAAAGGGCACAGCATACTGTAGCATGTATCCCCATAATAAAGAACATATTACATTAGTGGGATGCCTGAGTGTCGCCTAGGAATAACTTTACTTACAAGTTATAAAGTTAGGCTGGCCGGTGCCTGGCCGGTGCAGGAGGACGTTTTAGTCATCTCTGTCTTTGTTTCCTAATTTAGATTTGATTGGCTATGAAATTCATCACAGCACATTAGGAGTCAGGTTCCAACCATCATCAGCACTTCCTGGTTGTCAACTGAGGGAGGGAACACACACCTAGACAACCACACACACACACACATGCAGGAACATTTTCTTTAAGGAACATGTGTTTACAATTTTCCGTAAGCAACACAAATAAGATGGAGATCAATTGGCCGTGTTGCAGGAAAAATAATGTAAAGTTATACCTCAAGAAACATACAAAATACTTGATCATGGTTACCCTTACTTACTTTGAGATACCACAGACTACAGATATCCCACTTGGATGATTCCCAGAATCAGTAGGGAATAAGCAGGAAATCCAGATTCCTCTAACCAGGATTTTTGGAAACCTGGGAATTTACCAGAATTTTGCAGCCCTACTAAGGAGGTGTTCAGAGCACTTCATTCCCTCTGAATATCAAATAAAGCCCTAAGTATCCAATAAAACCCTGAAACCTCTCCTGAACACTCCTCACCTTCAAGCCCCTCCAGAGAGGTGTGACTGAGGCGCCACCTCCACCTCCGCAGACTCCCTGCTCTTTCTTAGCTGTCGCAGGCAATTCATAACCAGAGGGGACTGAGATATCTAATATCATGGCAGAGCTGTGTGAAATAGTTCACCAGGGGTCAAGTTATTGCTCCGGCAAAGGTCACTGGACTGTGAGCGGAATAAAAGGCCTCTCGGAGTAGATGATGGGGCTGCTGTCTCCCTGCATCACATTACACAAACACACACACACACACACACACACACACACACTGGCTGTCTACCTGCATCGCTGGCCCCCGGGATGGGGAGCGGAATCTGGGATCAGCAAGCTCTTATGAGCAGAGCACCACACATGATGTCTGTCTGTCTGTCAGTCTCTCTCTCTCTCTCTCTGTGTGTTTGCAGGCAGATGTGATGCCTGATACCTCCACAATCACACAAGAAGCAGACATGTAGGCCCTGGAACCAGAGGCCTAGACCCTGCTGCTGCCAGCTGCACAAGCCCCAATCAATTAACAGTGATTTAATTCTCTGATAGCTTGATGCTAATAGTCATTACCCAAATACAGAGTGATCATACTCATAATGAAAACGTCTATTGGCATCATAAGCAGTGTATCGGCACCTGAGTTGCAGCTAGCAGTGTATCGGCATTGCAGTTTCAGCTATTTCACCAGTAATTGCTCAAACATTGATTTACAGAGTCCTGATACTGCCAAGTAAATGTCAACCGACTGCAGAGAATGAACAGCCCTGAAGAGAGATGATTCATATTCTGATAATGCTGAGTGACATGAGCTTGTTTAATTGAAAGACTCCAGTGGTATCACTCTGACAGCCAGCGTTGCTGTTTGCAGTAGAAATAACTGAGCTAATGCTAATGTTAATGCAATGAAAGATCATTGGACTGTTAAAAGACGCATACAGGCTAATAATGATTCACTTGGTTTCAAAACGTCCCTCTCTCCATGGCCAGGAATAGAATGAGATTATTGAACCACTGGCTATGAAATGAAGCACGGGTGATTGTCATAGAATAGCCTTTTCACACACACCCACACACAGACACACACAAAAAAAAGTCCTCCAGAACAACTGCAATACTGCTCTGTCCAATTCTGGACAAATGCGGATTACATAAGGGGTCAAATTGAATCAATCTGGGCGCTCAATACCTTAAGGGAGAGGGGAAAATGACCCAGTTTTGATGCTGACCCCGAGCTGAAGGAGGCCAGCCATTTTAAAGGCAACCTTGGGAGTCTGTCATGGAGTCAGCGGTTTCAAACGTGCCTCTGAGATGTCTGTCTGAATTATGTATCCTATGAATAAAACACATTAGCTACTAAACATATTGAATAATTCACTTTCCAAAGCCCCTGCACACAAGATATTAGCTCTTCTGTCACTGGGCATATCTTTTCATAGCCCCTACTCTCTCTCTCTCTCTCTCTCTCTCTCTCTCTCTCTCCCTCTCTCTCTCTCTCTCTCTCTCTCTGCCTCTCTCTCTCTCTCTCCCTCTTTCTCCCTCTCTCTCTCTCGCTCTCTCTCTCGCTCTCCCTCTCTCTCCCTCTCTCTCTCTCTCTCTCTCTCCCTCTCTCTCTCTCTCTCTCTCTCTCTCTCTCTCTTCCCCCTCTTTCTCCCTACTCTCATCTCTCAGCTGATGGTAACTGTCTATTTTTATTCCTCACGTAACTACTATCTTGGAACCTCACGCTATTTATCTAAAGAGCACTTGAAAACTTGAAAAGTGCTATTTGTTCTGTTAAACTCTTCAATGTGTTAGTACACACACACACAAACACCAAACACACACAATAAAACCCAACATTTATTCATCTTTTAACGCCTGTGTGTTGGTAAATGAAGACCGCCAGCTGTGATTTTCAAATTCAAAGATCCCAAATGAAGAGGAGGCCCTTTTTTAAATTAAATACCTATACACCCCTTTACAAAAGACGCAAACTGCGCTATAGTCCTCAAAGCAACGAGTTAACTTTCAAGTGGTTATCTCTTGCGTGCTGCTAATTCCACAATGCTAAAAACACTACGTTTTAGTCCACCAAGACTCTCTGTGTCTTTGTGAATGACTGACTACCTGCAGAAGAGAATGAGTGCATATGGAAAACGATAGCGTAAGCACCCAACACCAAGATGACATTTTCAACAGTGAAATCCATTTAGAAAATTGACATTGATGTACTTTCATTTCGGGTGTATCTCACACACACCAGGACGTCATTGCCATGCCAGTGTGTACTTACGGGAAGCGGTAAGAGACTGCAGTGATTATAAATGCACTGTGGTCCGTGAGAGAATGACATGTAAAGATAACTTTCTCCTCTCTTGAGGGGAGAATAAATGGAAATCCATCACATATGTTCCCGTTACTGAGAGTGTGTGAGACCTGCAGAATATATATGGGATTCTGAATTTATTACGCCTGTTGTGGGAATAATATATATATATATTTATTTATTTATCTATATATTTATATACAGGTAACTGCCAAAATAAAGGAAACACTTGAGTAAATGAGGATTACAAAGTATATTGAATGGAGGTGCTTCCACACATGTGTGGTTCCTGAGTTAATTAAGCAATTAACATCCCATCATGCTTAGGGTTATGTATAAAAATGCTGGGCATGCCATTCATTTGGCCATTATTTTTGGCTACCATGGCTATGCCCCCATACGATAACAATGTCCCCATCCACAGGGAACGAGGGGTCACTGAATGGTTTGACAAACATGAAAACGATGTAAGCCATATGCCATGGCCATCTCAGTCACCAGATCTCAACCCAAATGACACTTCTGGGAAATTCTGGAGATGCGCCTAAGACAACATTTTCCACCACCATCAACAAAACACCAAATGATGGAATTTCTTGTGGAAGAATGGTGTTGCATCCCTCCAATAGAGTTCCAGACATTTGTAGAATCTATGCCAAGGTGCATTGAAGCTGTTCTGGCTCGTGGTGGCACAACAACCTATTAAGACACTTTATGTTGGTGTTTCCTTTATTTTAGCAGTTACCTGTATGTGTGTGTGTGTGTGTGTGTGTGTGTGTGTGTGTGTGTGTGTGTGTGTGTGTGTGTGTGTGAGTGCAATATTAGAAAAGTTGACCAGCAATTCTAACTTTGGTCGATTCATATCTCCCTTACTTCGTTTGTAATGCATCCACTTGTATAACTACGGAGGGCTGTCTATTGGAGAGAAGGGTACAAGTCATATTTGAGACAGAGAACAGGACTTACCAGGGCGCAGTATGTCTCAGGTGGGTCTCCACAGGTGATGTTGGGTGGGTCCACCGTAACCTTCAGGTACTTGGTCATGTCCATGGCCTCAGGTTGGCAGGCCATGTAATCCCAGGTGAGGCCTTCGTCCGTGTACACCTGAGACTTACACACGTCGTAGTGTCCCCAGGCTGGGTAGTGCTGCATGGTCTGGCACACACTGGCCCACAGTGCCTGCAGTGTCAACACCAGAGGGAAACGCATCGCCGCTTCCTCTCAGACACTCTTGCTCTCCTCTAGAAAAGGGCTATTGTTTTCTCAATGGGGAATCCCTCTTCTTCTCTCCCGAAACAGAGAGACAGCGAAACCGAGGGAAAGGCCTGGGCCTTTGAGTTTATGAAATAATCCAAGCTTTACGGAGAGAGGAGCTAAGGAACTGTGGCAGCATGCCAGCCTCCTGTTAACAGCTTGGTGGAGGGGGCGAGGGGTGTGAGATGGAGGGGCGAGGGGGGACACCACTTGTTTTAGTCTGGAGTCCTCTCTGTACTCCGTTTCAGGTCTCTCCGACAGTTCTCTCTCCGGGAGGGCGGGAAGGAGAGGTCACGACACGCCGAAGTTAGGGGGTGACTGGCCCGTCAAGGAGATAAAAAGAGTAGGAGTGGATGGAGGGAGGAGGAGTCGGTGTGAACGAGGAGAAAGGCGAGAGCTAGAGCGAGAGCCCTGGAGGAGGCAGCCTTTTTCACACGCTGATGGAGAGATGAGTGACAGGCCGATCAGCTTTGTTTGCTGTCAATCATGTCTCTCTTCCGCCCGGCAACGGCACCCACGGTCTGTAGGGAACAAGGAGTGGAGAGAAGAGAAGAGGGTGAATGCCTGGTGGGGGGATAGTTTGACAGAGAGAGAGTGTGTGTGTGTGTGTGTGTGTGTGTGTGTGTGTGTGTGTGTGTGTGTGTGTGTGTGTGTGTGTGTGTGTGTGTGTGTGTGTGTGTGTGTGTGTGTGTGTGTGTGTGTGTGTGTACGTTTGTGTACGTTTGTGTACGTTTGTGTACGTTTGTGTAGGTATAGAGTTTAACATCAGCAGACGGATGGCAGTGTAACCGGGGAGAGATCCTTGATGTGGGGGTGTCAGGATGGGCATAGTGAGTGTGTACATCCCAAAGGGGGATTTTATAACCAAAGCCATCAAGGTGCATTATATCCTGATGCTTTTCACACTAAGTCCACACCTCACCTTGGTTTTCACTTATCATGAGTTTGTTTTCTACACCCCTTCCCAGGAGAACCAGAAACACCAGCAGCTAAATCTTCAATCTACCGTACCCTTAAAATGCAAGTTTGTAATATCATTAGCATTGTATAACATTTGGAGGATTATAAAAGTGTAGTTGTTGGTTAAAACACCATTGAAACATATTGTATGTATCAGATCAATGTTAGTCATTCTAAAGCACAGGTACATTCTAGAAACAGGTGAGATGGTGGTATGCATGATAAATGATCAGTCAGGTCTAAACAAAGCCCTACATCCATACCATTTCACAATATGCATTGACAAAAGACTGCTGCACTGATATCAACAACAGTTGCTATGGTAATATGAATTGCCTGAGTATAAACCAAACATGTAGTGTTGTTGTGATCTCAACACGGAAAACATCTCGTCTTTATTCACTATTCATACACAGATACAAATGAATGTTTTCTTGTTGAAAGACCTGGAATGAATCATGAGAGGGACCATCTTATCCTCGGCAGTTTCATTTGCCTCATGATCACACGAGGCCTTTCAGGTTGAATACTGCAACCTCAGAAAGAGAGTTCAACTCACGAAGCTGCAGGTGACGAGCGCTGGGACAAAACTGTCTACTGTCCATGCATTTGAGACTTTTCAAATCCTCTACTAATCAACAAGGACGTTAGCTGTCTGTACCTGACACCTCGTCTTAAGTATGGTTCTGTACTGAACACTCCAGCCGACTGACCAGAAAACGAAAGACAGGCAATTCAAAGTCCTCAGCATTAAAACAATGCACTGCATAACGCAAAGGTCACGTGTAAGCCACATATACATAGTCTGTGTCAGTTTGATGTGGGTTTTTTGTGGATGATGTGATTCCTGGATGAGGCAACATCCCAGACTTGGGGAATTCCGAACATTGACAAGTATTTTTCTGAAACAGAAAGAAAAATTTAAAAAAGAAAAAGTTCAATTTCAATATCAAAGCGTACTCAACTCAGTTGACCTGCACTATGCAATTATCTCTTTCAACATCCAGGTCCTGAATCAGAGAGAGAACGGCAGGCATCCATTTCCACCTGGCACTAGCTGACCGGAATTAGTTTGAATAAGAACGGGCGACATTTTAAATGGACAGGACTGCTTCAAATAACATCTCTGGACATACTGCACATAGAGTACAGTAGACAGCTAAAGAACTGTGAAAAAGCAATCTGGTGTATAGATTTATACATCAAAATCAAATAGAACATCCCCAAGTAATTTCACCCCTAACGATCTATATTCCTCAGTTAGCTTTGTCCCCACATTTTAAACAACCAATACTCTAAATGCAGATTACAGTATGTATCTCTCCATATCTCCACACACACACACACACACACACACACACACACACACACACACACACACACGCGCACGCACGCACACACAACATACGCACACACACACACATCTTTGTTTTACTATCCTTGTGGGGACCAAACAATTGATTCCCATTCAAAATATATTTTCCTTAACCCCTCACCCTAAACCTTGACCCTAACCTTAATCCTGAACCTCTAACTCTAACCCTAAATCTAACCGTAACTCCTAATCCTACACCTAACCCGAATTCTAACCTTAACCCTAATTATAACCCTAACCCTAAACCTAACCCCAAAGCCTAAAATAGTATTTTTCCTTGTGACTCCTGGTCCCCACAAGGATAGCAAAACCAAACACACACACTCACTAAAACAAGGCTGCAGCTTAGCTGAGCTAGCCACTAAAGAGAGACACATTTCACAGGCAGGTAGCCTTTTTCTCCAGCCAGCCCAATAGTGACTTGGCTTGCAGGCAGCGGCAGGTAATTGATGATGACGTTAGCCAGAAGCAGTGTGAGGGATGGATCAGTGGACGTTTTAGCGCTGGTTAATCAGTCAGCCCAGACAATGGACCCGCTGACCCAACACACCTAGTCCTGAGTGATCAATTAGCCTGCTATACGCCTACAGCCTGAATGTACAGGCCTCACTGCCCAGCCTGTGTATAGGTCTCTCTTTCTACCCTTGCGATAGGCTGAACGCTATAACTTCTGCTTGTTTATTCTCTATTTTGCCATGAGATAGAAAATGCCATCAGCTATACTTTAAGTTACAATTTTCAGGACTGTTTTTCATTTTTCTTTGCAAAGGAATACAGTAATATCTTATACCTACAGTAAAAGTACAATATCTGGTTATATTTTATTTTGATAAACAATTACTTTCTCCAACCAATTGGGTCAGATGGCAGTACTGACCCAAATGTCTAACCTATGGAGCACTTCTACCCATATAGTCAGCATTGAATTGGGTCTATTTTCATGTATCTAAAAGAATAATTCTGTTCTATTAAAATCCATCACATCAATCATGATGACCATTATCCACAGCTATGGATGGAGACCTTGATTAGATCCACCACTCTGAATGAGAGAAGAGAGAAAGTGAGAGAGAGAGAGAGAGAGAGAGAGAGAGAGAGAGAGGTGGAGAGGGGAGACAGAGAGAGAGTGAGAGTGAGAGAGAGAGAGAGAGATCTTGGCACTGAAGCTCTATGCCATTAATAGACAAACTATTACTAAGTGCTGGAGGTGACCAGGGGCCTGTTTCAGTAGGGTAGGCCTGACTGGATAAAGATGGGGTAGGGGGGTCAGAGACACCCAGATAAGGGGAGTGGAGACAGAGATACCCAGGTTAGATAAGGGGAGTGGGGACAGTTATACCCAGGTTAGATAAGAGGAGTGGAGACAGAGATACCCAGGTTAGATAAGGGGAGTGGGGACAGTTATACCCAGGTTAGATAAGAGGAGTGGAGACAGAGATACCCAGGTTAGATAAGGGGAGTGGAGACAGAGATACCCAGGTTAGATAAGAGGAGTGGGGACAGAGATACCCAGGCTAGAGAAGGGGAGTGGGGACGGAGATACCCAGGTTAGATAAGGGGAGTGGAGACAGAGATACCCAGGTTAGATAAGGGGAGTGGAGACAGAGATACCCAGGCTAGAGAAGGGGAGTGGGGACAGAGATACCCAGGTTAGATAAGGGGAGTGGAGACAGAGATACCCAGGCTAGAGAAGGGGAGTGGGGACAGAGATACCCAGGTTAGATAAGAGGAGTGGGGATAGTTATACCCAGGTTAGATAAGAGGAGTGGAGACAGAGATACCCAGGTTAGATAAGAGGAGTGGAGACAGAGATACCCAGGTTAGATAAGGGGAGTGGAGACAGAGATACCCAGGATAGATAAGAGGAGTGGAGACAGAGATACCCAGGCTAGATAAGAGGAGTGGAGACAGAGATACCCAGGCTAGAGAAGAGGAGTGGAGACAGAGATACCCAGGTTAGATAAGAGGAGTGGAGACAGAGATACCGAGGCTAGATAAGAGGAGTGGAGACAGAGATATGAGGAGTGGAGACAGAGATACCCAGGTTAGATAAGAGGAGTGGAGACAGAGATACCCAGGTTAGATAAGAGGAGTGGAGACAGAGATACCCAGGTTAGATAAGAGGAGTGGAGACAGAGATACCCAGGCTAGATAAGAGGAGTGGAGACAGAGATACCCAGGCTAGAGAAGAGGAGTGGGGACAGAGATACCCAGGCTAGATAAGAGGAGTGGAGACAGAGATACCCAGGTTAGATAAGAGGAGTGGAGACAGAGATACCCAGGCTACATAAGAGGAGTGGAGACAGAGATACCCAGGCTAGAGAAGAGGAGTGGGGACGGTTATACCCAGGTTAGATAAGGGGAGTGGAGACAGAGATACCCAGGTTAGATAAGAGATAAGGGAGCAGGGACAGAGATTCCCAGGCTAGATAATAGATAAGGGAGCAGGGACAGAGATACCCAGGCTATATAATAGATAAGGGAGCAGGGACAGAGATACCCAGGCTAGATAATAGATAAGGGAGCAGGGACAGAGATACCCAGGCTAGATAATAGATAAGGGAGCAAGGACTGAGATATCCAGGCTAGAAAATAGATAAGGGAGCAGGGACTGAGATACCCAGGCTAGATAATAGATAAGGGAGCAGGGACAGAGATACCCAGGCTAGATAATAGATAAGGGAGCAGGGACAGAGATACCCAGGCTAGATAATAGATAAGGGAGCAGGGACAGAGATACCCAGGCTAGATAAGAGGAGTGGAGACAGAGATACCCAGGCTAGAGAAGAGGAGTGGGGACAGAGATACCCAGGCTAGATAAGAGGGGTGGAGACAGAGATATGAGGAGTGGAGACAGAGATACCCAGGTTAGATAAGAGGAGTGGAGACAGAGATACCCAGGTTAGATAAGAGGAGTGGAGACAGAGATACCCAGGCTAGATAAGAGGAGTGGAGACAGAGATACCCAGGCTAGATAAGAGGAGTGGAGACAGAGATACCCAGGTTAGATAAGAGATAAGGGAGCAGGGACAGAGATTCCCAGGCTAGATAATAGATAAGGGAGCAGGGACAGAGATACCCAGGCTATATAATAGATAAGGGAGCAGGGACAGAGATACCCAGGCTAGATAATAGATAAGGGAGCAAGGACTGAGATATCCAGGCTAGAAAATAGATAAGGGAGCAGGGACTGAGATACCCAGGCTAGATAATAGATAAGGGAGCAGGGACAGAGATACCCAGGCTAGATAATAGATAAGGGAGCAGGGACAGAGATACCCAGGCTAGATAATAGATAAGGGAGCAGGGACAGAGATACCCAGGCTAGATAAGAGGAGTGGAGACAGAGATACCCAGGTTAGATAAGAGGAGTGGAGACAGAGATACCCAGGCTAGAGAAGAGGAGTGGGGACGGTTATACCCAGGTTAGATAAGGGGAGTGGAGACAGAGATACCCAGGTTAGATAAGAGATAAGGGAGCAGGGACAGAGATACCCAGGCTATATAATAGATAAGGGAGCAGGGACAGAGATACCCAGGCTAGATAATAGATAAGGGAGCAGGGACAGAGATACCCAGGCAAGATAATAGATAAGGGAGCAGGGACTGAGATATTCAGGCTAGAAAATAGATAAGGGAGCAGGGACTGAGATACCCAGGCTATATAATAGATAAGGGAGCAGGGACAGAGATACCCAGGCTAGATAACAGATAAGGGAGCAGGGACTGAGATATCCAGGCTAGAAAATAGATAAGGGAGCAGGGACTGAGATACCCAGGCTAGATAATAGATAAGGGAGCAGGGACAGAGATACCCAGGCTAGATAATAGATAAGGGAGCAGGGACAGAGATACCCAGGCTAGATAATAGATAAGGGAGCAGGGACAGAGATACCCAGGCTAGATAATAGATAAGGGAGCAGGGACAGAGATACCCAGGCTAGATAATAGATAAGGGAGCAGGGACAGAGATTCCCAGGCTAGATAATAGATAAGGGAGCAGGGACAGAGATACCCAGGCTAGATAATAGATAAGGGAGCAGGGACAGAGATACCCAGGCTAGATAATAGATAAGGGAGCAGGGACAGAGATTCCCAGGCTAGATAATAGATAAGGGAGCAGGGACAGAGATACCCAGGCTAGATAATAGATAAGGGAGCAGGGACAGAGATTCCCAGGCTAGAAAATAGATAAGGGAGCAGGGACAGAGATTCCCAGGCTAGATAATAGATAAGGGAGCAGGGACAGAGATACCCAGGCTAGATAATAGATAAGGGAGCAGGGACTGAGATACCCAGGCTAGATAATAGATAAGGGAGCAGGGACTGAGATACCCAGGCTAGATAATAGATAAGGGAGCAGGGACAGAGATACCCAGGCTAGATAATAGATAAGGGAGCAGGGACAGAGATACCCAGGTTAGATAAGAGGAGTGGAGACAGAGATACCCAGGTTAGATAAGAGGAGTGGAGACAGAGATACCCAGGCTAGATAAGAGGAGTGGGGACAGAGATACCCAGGCTAGATAAGAGGAGTGGAGACAGATATACCCAGGTTAGATAAGAGGAGTGGAGACAGAGATACCCAGGTTAGATAAGAGGAGTGGAGACAGAGATACCCAGGCTAGATAAGGGAGCAGGGACAGAGATTCCCAGGCTAGATAATAGATAAGGGAGCAGGGACAGAGATACCCAGGCTAGATAATAGATAAGGGAGCAGGGACAGAGATACCCAGGCTAGATAATAGATAAGGGAGCAGGGACAGAGATACCCAGGCTAGATAATAGATAAGGGAGCAAGGACTGAGATATCCAGGCTAGAAAATAGATAAGGGAGCAGGGACTGAGATACCCAGGCTAGATAATAGATAAGGGAGCAGGGACAGAGATACCCAGGCTAGATAATAGATAAGGGAGCAGGGACAGAGATACCCAGGCTAGATAATAGATAAGGGAGCAGGGACAGAGATACCCAGGCTAGATAAGAGGAGTGGAGACAGAGATACCCAGGCTAGAGAAGAGGAGTGGGGACAGAGATACCCAGGCTAGATAAGAGGGGTGGAGACAGAGATATGAGGAGTGGAGACAGAGATACCCAGGTTAGATAAGAGGAGTGGAGACAGAGATACCCAGGTTAGATAAGAGGAGTGGAGACAGAGATACCCAGGCTAGATAAGAGGAGTGGAGACAGAGATACCCAGGCTAGATAAGAGGAGTGGAGACAGAGATACCCAGGTTAGATAAGAGATAAGGGAGCAGGGACAGAGATTCCCAGGCTAGATAATAGATAAGGGAGCAGGGACAGAGATACCCAGGCTATATAATAGATAAGGGAGCAGGGACAGAGATACCCAGGCTAGATAATAGATAAGGGAGCAAGGACTGAGATATCCAGGCTAGAAAATAGATAAGGGAGCAGGGACTGAGATACCCAGGCTAGATAATAGATAAGGGAGCAGGGACAGAGATACCCAGGCTAGATAATAGATAAGGGAGCAGGGACAGAGATACCCAGGCTAGATAATAGATAAGGGAGCAGGGACAGAGATACCCAGGCTAGATAAGAGGAGTGGAGACAGAGATACCCAGGTTAGATAAGAGGAGTGGAGACAGAGATACCCAGGCTAGAGAAGAGGAGTGGGGACGGTTATACCCAGGTTAGATAAGGGGAGTGGAGACAGAGATACCCAGGTTAGATAAGAGATAAGGGAGCAGGGACAGAGATACCCAGGCTATATAATAGATAAGGGAGCAGGGACAGAGATACCCAGGCTAGATAATAGATAAGGGAGCAGGGACAGAGATACCCAGGCAAGATAATAGATAAGGGAGCAGGGACTGAGATATTCAGGCTAGAAAATAGATAAGGGAGCAGGGACTGAGATACCCAGGCTATATAATAGATAAGGGAGCAGGGACAGAGATACCCAGGCTAGATAACAGATAAGGGAGCAGGGACTGAGATATCCAGGCTAGAAAATAGATAAGGGAGCAGGGACTGAGATACCCAGGCTAGATAATAGATAAGGGAGCAGGGACAGAGATACCCAGGCTAGATAATAGATAAGGGAGCAGGGACAGAGATACCCAGGCTAGATAATAGATAAGGGAGCAGGGACAGAGATACCCAGGCTAGATAATAGATAAGGGAGCAGGGACAGAGATACCCAGGCTAGATAATAGATAAGGGAGCAGGGACAGAGATTCCCAGGCTAGATAATAGATAAGGGAGCAGGGACAGAGATACCCAGGCTAGATAATAGATAAGGGAGCAGGGACAGAGATACCCAGGCTAGATAATAGATAAGGGAGCAGGGACAGAGATTCCCAGGCTAGATAATAGATAAGGGAGCAGGGACAGAGATACCCAGGCTAGATAATAGATAAGGGAGCAGGGACAGAGATTCCCAGGCTAGAAAATAGATAAGGGAGCAGGGACAGAGATTCCCAGGCTAGATAATAGATAAGGGAGCAGGGACAGAGATACCCAGGTTAGATAAGAGGAGTGGAGACAGAGATACCCAGGTTAGATAAGAGGAGTGGAGACAGAGATACCCAGGCTAGATAAGAGGAGTGGGGACAGAGATACCCAGGCTAGATAAGAGGAGTGGAGACAGATATACCCAGGTTAGATAAGAGGAGTGGAGACAGAGATACCCAGGTTAGATAAGAGGAGTGGAGACAGAGATACCCAGGCTAGATAAGGGAGCAGGGACAGAGATTCCCAGGCTAGATAATAGATAAGGGAGCAGGGACAGAGATACCCAGGCTAGATAATAGATAAGGGAGCAGGGACAGAGATACCCAGGCTAGATAATAGATAAGGGAGCAGGGACAGAGATACCAAGGCTAGATAATAGATAAGGGAGCAGGGACAGAGATACCCAGGCTAGATAATAGATAAGGGAGCAGGGACAGAGATACCCAGGCTAGATAATAGATAAGGGAGCAGGGACAGAGATACCCAGGCTAGATAATAGATAAGGGAGCAGGGACAGAGATACCCAGGCTAGATAATAGATAAGGGAGCAGGGACAGAGATACCCAGGCTAGATAATAGATAAGGGAGCAGGGACAGAGATACCCAGGCTAGATAATAGATAAGGGAGCAGGGACAGAGATACCCAGGCTAGATAATAGATAAGGGAGCAGGGACAGAGATACCCAGGCTAGATAATAGATAAGGGAGCAGGGACAGAGATTCCCAGGCTAGATAATAGATAAGGGGAGCACATAAAAGATCACAACAGCCAGGTCATTATCACCCTCTACAATTCAGACACTGGTCCTTCCTCTCATTATTACCCACTTTGAATCCAGTGTCACTGGCAGAGGAGAGCAGAGCAGGGAAGAGGGGTGTGCTATGCATTTTAAGTGAGACCTGGGCTATTTGGGGCAGGTCGCCTGCTTCCTTCCCCCATCCATCAAGAATAAGGTGGGACACTGCAGAAATAAAGGGGTTTTAGAGGATGTGAGAGATTAAATTTAATATATGTTGATAAATAATAATATGTTGATAAAGGCTTTCAAAGAGTGAACATGTTGTCAATTAGAGGTCGGCCGATTATTATTTTTCAACGCCGATACCGATACCGATTATTGGAGGACCCAAAAAAAAACAGATACCGATTAGTCGGTCGATTATATATATATATATATATCTGTGATAATGACAATTACATCAATACTGAATGAACAATGAACACATATTTTAACTTAATATAATATATAAATAAAATCTATTTAGTCTCAAATAAATAATGAAACATGGTTTCATTTGGTTTAAATAATGCAAAAACACAGTGTTGGAGAAGAAAGTAAAACTGCAATATGTGCCATGTAAAAAAGCTAACGTTTAAGTTCCTTGCTCAGAACATATGAAAGCTGGTGGTTCAATATTCCCAGTTCTTCAGTATTCCCAGTTAAGAAGTTTTAGGTTGTAGATATTATAGGAATTATGACACGTCGACTATTTCTCTCTATACCATTTGTATTTCATATACCTTTGACTATTGGATGTTCTTATAGGCACTTTAGTATTGCCAGCCTAATCTCAGGAGTTGATGGGCTTGAAGTCATAAACAGCACTGTGAATCAAGCATTGCTATGAGCTGCTGGCAAATGCAGTAAAGTTTGATTGAATGCTTATGAGCCTGCTGCTGCCTACCACCACTCAGTCAGACTGCTCTATCAAATATCAAATCATAGACTTAATTGTAAAATAATAATCAAAAAAATACGAGCCTTTGGTCATTAATATGGTCAAATCCGGAAACTATCATTTCAAAGACAAAACGTTTATTCTTTCAGAGAAATATGGAACCGTTCCGTATTTTATCAAACGGGTGGCAACCCTAAGTCTAAATATTGCTGTTACATGGCACAACCTTCAATGTTATGTCATAATTATGTACAATTCTGGCAAATTAGTTCGCAACGAGCCAGGCGGCACAAACTGTTGCATATACCCTGACTCTGCATGCAATGAACGCAAGATAAGTGACACAATTTCCCTAGTTAATATTGCCTGCAAACATGAATTTCTTTTAACTAAATATGCAGGGTTAAAAATATATACTTCTATTGATTTTAAGAAAGGCATTGATGTTCATGGTTAGGTACATTCATGCAACGATTGTGCTTTTTTCGCGAATGCGCTTTTGTTAAATCATCCCCCGTTTGGCGAAGTAGGCTGTGATTCGATGATAAATCAACAGGCACCGGATTGATTATATGCAACGCAGGACAAGCCAGTTAACCTGGTAATATCATCAACCATGTGTAGTTAACTAGTGATTATGTGAAGATTGATTGTTTTTTATGAGATAAGTTTAATGCTAGCTAGCAACTTACCTTGGCTCCTTGCTGCATTCGCGCAACAGATGGTCAGCCTACCATGCAGTTTCCTCGTGGAATGCAATGTAATCGGCCATAATCGGCGTCCAACAATTCCGATTACCGATTGTTATGAAAACTTGAATCGGTTAATTGAAAATGTATTAAAAATGAAGCAATATACACAAACAAAAGTGTAAAATAAATTGCTTACTATTTGACATGGAATGGAGTCCTATGAAGGCTATTCTGCGGTTCAGTAAGTGAGTATTTTCAGTCTTTCCTGTTCTAAGGCATCCTTGGTGTACAGTACACTGGGCTCCCGGCTCACTGGCTCATAAGGCATACATAGAACGGAGTGTATTTTTGGGGCATAGGATCCTACCAATGAGGCAATGCTGAGGTTGATTTTATATTTAAACCCATAAATGTTTTACAGGATCCATATGACCTCGCGGAGAGCTCTCTCGCCAACTCTTTCCCTTCTCTCTTTTTCTCTCTCTGAAGCTGTGAACCCCCCCCCCCCCCTCCCTCCCTTATGTCCGCTTCCATTTCGTCCCTGGGGCCACTCAAGCATGGCTGAGTGTTTAAAAGTCGGTGGGGAAAGACATGCATGCTTGGCCTGGCAGTGGTTACAACTACTGGAGTAGCTTCTGACTGACTCATGTGTATGAATACCCAACCTCTTCAGCTCCCTCCTACCTCACTGCCTCCCAACAATCCTGCTCTTCTTCTTTTCATCTGGTCTCTTTATACCTGTTCCCTGTGCCCTCTCATATTTTCCACGTCTCTCTGTCTCCATCTCTTGCTAAACAAAGCCAGTGATGTGCCTAGCTTGTGTAGGATAGACAGGAGAGAAAAAGACAGATGGAGACATAGAGAGAGAGAGAAAGAGAGAGAGAGAGAGAGAGAGAGAGAGCTGGGCCAGCATCACATGGAGACTTGTGCCATGCATGGAGGGCTCTTCACTCTCCTCAGATTCCTGGGCCTGCCTTCCTTTCCCAGAATCCCTAATCTTCCTCGTTAACAACCTGCCAATATGACAGTCCTCATAAATAAACATGTGGCAGACAACCGGAGCATGCCCCTACCAACATGACAACCAAGCGTTCAATGTTCCAGAATGTTTGATGAGCCCAACACACATCTCTGTGGCATACCATCACCACAGCACCAGCCGATCCCCACTATGGCCTCCCTTCTCCTCTGTCTTCAACTTGTCACTGGCTAAAATTTGCATACAGGTCTTTGATCTTTTTTCAATCATGGTGTGGTGTATCCTAGCTAATGAATGAAGCTATAACAACTGTTTCGGTGGAACAGCATGGCTTTCTGTCTGTTGGGGAGGGGAGCATCGAGAAATCAAAGCGAAGGTTTTGAGCAGAACAGCAGTGGAACATGGCAGCCCTCCCTTCCCCCTCTAATACAATCTGATTGTTGGAGCCAGACAGGTCCCGGGCCTCTGAAGGCAAGAAACTCCCTCAGCGCTGCTGCCAAGACGTGCTTGACTTGCCCCCACAGCTGCATCTCACATGGTCTCTCTCTCTCTCTGTCTCTCCTTTTCTCTTACCCCCCCCCCCCCCCCCCGTTCTTACGCTCTCTTACTCTCACCGCTTTCACACTCTCCTTCCTCTCTCACTCTTACTCCCTGCCACATGCATCTTGTGTGTGAGAGAGGGGCACTTTTGACAGGGTGACTCTTACGATGCTGTCTGCGTGGAGTCGTGTGTGTGGAGCTCGGGGCATCTGTTACTCCTGCGCCACATACAGAAGTGTACTGTAGCAAACTAGACAGCAGGGAGAAAGTATACGCCAGCCACCACCACTACCACTCCTCCACCCTCTCTCTCCCTGTCTCTCGCCCTCTCACATTCTCTGTCTCCCTTCGCCACCAAGCACACACTTCATTGCGACATAGGAACACCTAATGCATTATTAAAAACACTTTTCCTAAAAGGCTGCTACCATATTATTCAGCTTTCACAGTGGCATGCCTGCATGGCTACTCTACATGTCCACCTCTAGCCCATAGAATAAGCCCAGCAAGGTAACCCACTGGAAATAGAGAACATGTGCATTAATAGTAATGAACATGTATAGCAGCTGATACTGTTACATTGAGCTTTATCAAAATCCAAGGTCCTTTGAAGGCAATGTATAAAATAAAGTAGTCATGTCTAAATTATAAGGTAAATATCGTAGCAAGTGCAAGTTTTACTATTGGCAACATGTCAACATGGATGGACTGGAAATCATTATAATGACTATTGCTCTTCGTTCCAAATTTGATCAACATCATAATTTATGGGTGAACAGAATATAATTTAGTATCATATCTAATATTAACCTTACAAGTCCATGTGCGGACATTACCTCACTTGTTTTTTAAATTCTGTGAAATTAAATTAGCATACATGAATGGTTTGACAATAATATTATTATTATTACATACAAACTCAAATGTAAAAATAAGTTAGTAGGCCCTGTATTAGAAATATAAATACTGTATAGCACCATAATGTATTTCAATAGTATGCCATAATATATGTGATAATGTTAACCAAACCCAACTGTATAAAATACATTATACTGGCTCTCAGTCTGCAGCTTCTTACTGATCATTATTATTTACCAAATCTAATCAAAGTCAAGTAATATGCAGAGGATAAGCCTGGATTCGAAATGCACGGGTGATGCACGGACAGAAAGCTGCTCTGAATAAAACAACTACTCAAACATATCGTTAGGCTTATCAATAGACTACCCTGAATATAAGAAACTACCAAGCCTTTCAAAAGGATGCAGGATAGATTGTCGTGTATAAAAAAAAACACTTATATTTTGGTACCCTCACATTCTTTAGCCTACTAAAAAACTTGGGGCTTCAGCAGGTGTATTGATAGGACAGGGCTGAACCATGGGCTGAACCATGGGCTGAACCATGAAGTATATTTCCTTTAAAACAACCCCCCAAAAAATACAGAATTAGACCGTATCTTTTTAGCGGCATTTCATGATATTGACTGGTAATACTAATACGGAATTGATCAATTCCACAAGGGGGCGCTTCCACAAATCACAAGTAGGCTTAGCTTTGCCAAAAGGGCACCGGAGTCAAGTAATTCATGTTTTCATTACATTATTTTAGGTATTAAATGAGTAATGAGCATGGACGCGTTCAACTTCATTCAGACTGCATTATGGCAAATTATACCAAATGTTCAAAGATATGACATAATCAACACTTCGATAAGAGCCTACTATAGGTGGGTTTCCAACTAAAGTTAGGCTACAATTCAGGAAGTATTGAAAGATGAGTCAGCTATTAAGACTACCTTCATACAGCATACAATGTTTTAACGAAGGTGGCCACAATTAAACGAGTTACTTTAATTGTACAACATGCCTACAAAATAGATTTAGTTCAATAATAGCCTATGCGTACTTACATTTGTAGGTTTGCCTCAATTCACCGTGCACAGTCCAGTGTTCAACAAGTTCAGCACTGACCACAGGAACCCCTTTAAGATGCGCGTGTAAATCTTAATGTGATGAGTTCGGTAGAAACGGGATGCTAAAAGTTGATGACCCAGGAGTTAAAACAAGCTGAGTCTGGAGTGGAGGCAGCGATTGAATGGTCCCCCCGCGCGCACGTCAATCTTCCTGGAATCGCTGTGCAAGTGCAACATCTCTTTAGTGAAGACACGGGATCAGAGGAGATTTTCTCCCACTTTAAAACAAATGACTGATCACTGTCTGGAGCTCTTAGAGCAGCACAATAACACAAATAGGTGAGTATTTTGACAGCAGCCTATGTCCCGCGCGCCGCTGGTCATCATTCTGCCACGTGCAATTCCATTATTGCATTGTTGGAAGCAATGGAACAGTTTCCGCATCAGAAAAATAAAAAGAACACTATGAAAAAACTTTGAAACGCAAAGGCTCCTTTGTCTTTTATAAAATGTCCGTTTAATCTGTATCATTTCTTAGATCCACAGCCAAGACATTTGACTCCTGTGAGCGGATATACACTTATCTCTCTCTCTCTTAATCTCTCGCTATAGCCTACTCGTTACAGGCACTCAAAGGGAACATGAATCACAGCAATTAGCAGCGCTGCCGAGAATATCCTCCACTGTTCCGGCGTCACGCATCCCTCGCGCATTCCCCTACACTGCACTGCTAGGCAGGAAACTGCTCAGTGGAGATGGCGGGTAAGAGATAGCGCACTTAGAGAGTCCGTTAGATTAAACCGCTCACTCAGCCTCAATATTTCCCCCCAGCGCAGTCCTCTTTCAGGACCAGTCTGAGACTCAATGGGGCGGATGTATCTAAACTTAGAGGACAAATGACAGATCACTGAGAACAGTGGTTCCCACTCTAACGGACGGAGCAGAGAGAGAGATATGAGAGATATGCAATCTCTTCCAAATGCGAGCTAAAGTAGTGATTGCATCCCGTACCTCTACCAATATGCCTACATGTGTTCCGCAGGGTCCTAAAGGTAGCAAATCATTTTAATAACCTCAGTCATTAAACTATTTTAAATGTAGTTGTTTTGGTGGTTTAGTTCACTGATATAGACTAACTGTTTCAATGCTATGTAAACATATGCTAGAGTTTTGTCAGATTGCGCACAGAATATGCGCACTGGACAAAACGTTGTGATGATGTTGGTAATTGACTTGGAGAGGCACACATATGGAAATGAAAATCAAACATTTAGGCTTTCCATGCCTAAGTATGGGGCTCCTGAGCCCCCAAATCTGTCCCGGGTTAAATTAATGAGGGGTTTGAAAATATGAGTATAGAGGTCTGTCAAATATAGGCATGGGATGATGCGCAAAGCATGCACTCCACCCCATACATGACGTGCTCAAATTACAGCACACACATACCACCGCCACCCACCAAAAACCTTGATGAGTCAGTGTGAGTTGCTGGAAGTTTAGCAACGTCATTACACCTTGTGTATGACTCCATCTGTTAGCTGCATTTTCACTGCAATTTACCGGACACTGGCAAGAGTCGAAACAAGTGATTTCTACAGGGGATTGAGTCCGCTGCAATCTCTCACACCGTCAGGATATTAGCCTTGGGGAGGGCCCAGATTATATTAAAATTCGATCCATTCTGACAGTAAATCCTCCAGCGGTGGCGATGATCCGGAGGACAGAAAGAAACAATCAAGACCAGAGATGGAGAGAGAAAGAGAAAGCACTGAAATTATATCAATGACCCTGCTACTCCTGTTTTGACGTCTAGGACCGGTTTGGAATACAGATCTATTTCAATTCTTCTCCATTGAGTAGCAAAGGAGACCAGTCCCTATGGTTGACCTGTATAGAGGTATCATGTAGGAGTACAAATAGTCTGTTAGGCCTGTATGATTCACAAGTTTGAAAAAAACATCCTTGGGGGACAGATGCTGACCTGTGGCCTGTGACTTGAGATTTCTGTAGAATGTCAATAGGCCTAGTTTTGCAATTATTGTGCTGGACAATAAACTCCCTTATTTACTCACATATTTCTATTGAAAATGTCAAACGTTGCAATTAAAATCGGTGCTGAAAGTTGGAAAGAAGTAGCACGGGGCCATATCTTAATAACCTAATGCTTTTGTTAGGATTTAAAATTGAAATTGGAATTAAAAGTATTTTTTCCCTTACAGTGTCTCGCTGCACCCCTGTTGGTGTCGATATGTTGAAATGAATCAGTAGCGTTATTATCAGCATTGTACAATTTATGAGGTGATGGAAGAATCCTATATGTCGAAATCAGCTCCCCACACACAGCTCGCACTATGAGCAGTGCAATACATACACCTATCAGACCTCTGTTAGATAGTGAGCCCTATAGTGAGGCATATGGCCTCAATTATCACACAGATATTCCCGAACAGCAAGTCTGCCACAACACCTTGGCAAGCTTTACACCACGCAGCAAACGCACAAATAAATCAAAGGTCTAGGACAACAATTAAGAAGATTACAAATGCATACAACTATACCCACTGTACTTAGATATTTATTTTAAAGCATTATTTAATGAATCGACTGTGCTCTATTTTTATCATAGTTATACACTTTTCCTGTTAGCTGTCAGAAACCACTCTATCAAATCATAAGGCGTCTCATATAGCCGCGACCATCAACAAGTTTGTGCCCATCCCTCCAACATGCAGAAACCCAAACAAGTAGACCTTACCTTTTCTCTCAAAGGCTCATTTCGTATCCTTGCGAAGAATAGCGAAGATCATGTAACACAGCGATATATTTCTTTTTTTAAACCTGGTCATCGTCGTTCACGCGGAGAGCAGAGACTTGCTGTGAAACGACTAGTTCTCTCCGTGGCTTCACCGGAATGGGGTGAGCAGAGGCACGGATGTCACTTCAGTGACAATGGCACTTCAGTTAGTGGAACAACAAGGCAAACACATGCAACGTCACACAGGGGTAAAGGGAAATAGTACTTTAACTTCTACTTGATCCTTGTCTGAAAAGTTGTTGATGACAAAAATACAGTGGCTATGACTATTGAGCACGTCTTTCATTAGACTTGTAGAATGAGCGGTTATAATACCGACATTCATGAGTAGTGCTGCAGCATACTGACATGTAGTAAATTATCTTGTCTACCGAGACACACGCATTCCAAACATCTTTCAGTAGTGGAAACATCGTGTTTAATTGATATAAAATCATTTGTTATGGGTATACTTTAGTTTGCCTTTTAGTCATGCAATGTCACAACTAAGTTTAGTAAATCATTTCAAGTGAAAAGATAAGGCTACAGAAAACAGATTGATAGTAGAAAATATCTAACACGTGACAATCACATGACGTTGTGGAAAGTATAACAACATTGCATCTGAGGGTCTGTCAGAGTCCTTTTTAGCAAACAAAGATGGAAGCCAGCCAGTCACATGGGCTATTTTTGCTTTGACATAAAATGTATTTAAATTAAGCATCATCCCAATCCTAACATGGAGAACAATTATTATCAAATTGTGTTAGTGTAATTTACTCTGCTCAAAATACATTACACGTGCACTTCAAAAGAAAAAGATCAGAGAAAGTATATAGCTCTATGTAGTTGCGTCAACTGGGCACTGACTTCAGCACCATAGACAGCTCCTCGCGTGTTAACTGGGCAGCACTGCTCTTTTCTGGAGCTGGACAGCTCGTCACACGTTAACTGGGCAGCACCGCTCATTTCAGGTGGTGGACAGCTCCTTACGTAACAAAGCACAGTTGAATACTATAGGGATCATCTTCTCACAAATATAATGCATTTAGCTTTTTAATAACTCACACCTCAATGCATGGAGAGGTATTTTGAATCTTAATACACGAACATACCATCACAAACCACACAATAACCAGCATTGGAATAAAACAGCCCATTTCATGCAACTCTCTTTTCCTGTAATGCCTAGTTTGTGTGTCCACTTAGCTACACCGAGGACAGAATGGATAAAAATACAGATGTTGTAGACTGAATAACTTTCAAAAAGTACAATTGTTCTCACTGCATCACCACAACTCTGAAGAAGAGAAGAAAGACAAATGTTAGTCTATTTTAAAAAATGCCTCAGGGTCAGTATACACTAACTAGGTGACCTGAACAGGAAGCATTTAAGGCCCTTACTTTAGTTATAGTCTTCCTTGGTCAGAGGACTTTTGGTCTTACAATAACCTCTCCTTCTACACAGGTTGTAATATCTAACAGCTATTAAACAATTACCTGTAAATCATCTCACTGACAGAGGGATAAAAATGGTACTTGAACTAGACATCAAATGTATTGTGGTCGGATGGATTGTAAAAACAAATTGTGATCCACTGGCCCCTTTCCTTCTTTGATTGAAAAGCTTCTGCACCATCCATGTTTACTATCCCCCGGCCCCCCACCCCCTCCCCCCATTCAGCACAGTGTTTTAAAATCTATGTCGAGGTTCGATAGTTGGCACTGCAATTGACACAGACCGGCAATCACGTGCCTCACGCTCCATTATTTGTCATCCACCTCTGTCAGAGTGTGTGTATGTGTGCCTTTCTGTGGATGCTGTGCTGTCATATATTGGATGATGATTAGAAAATGGATGTCTACAGACATTTTTGCCCATCACTGTATTGGATTTTACCTTGGTTCAATGGAGTGTACTGTTGCCTTCATCTGGTCGGCTAGCAAGTGGAAGGCAGTGTGTGTATTTGTATTAATTATGAACCCCCATTAACTGCTGCCAAGGCAGCAGCTACTCCTCCTGGGGTCCAGCAAAATTAAGGCAGTTATACCATTTTCAAAACATTACAATACATTCACAACAGATTTCACAACACACGTTTTTCTTGAAAAACAAAACAAAAAAGACTGATCATCAGGAAGTGTTACAAGCACTGGAACAAAATAGGCCTCGGTTTGAGTCCCAGTCAAACAAAAACCCTGGATTTGCTACATAGGTGTCAGCAGTGGGATGGTCAAGATACCATAATATGTTAACTGTAAGCCCAGCAATAGTCCTATTACTACTTATTATATGTATTCTTATAAGATAACATTACGCCCATGACCTGGCTAAAGACCTTTCATCAATCTGTGTTCTACAGTCCTCTACTTATCCTGCATGGTGCTTTAAGCCCACAACTTAACTCCCCAAATTGAAATATCATAATAAGTCAAAAATAAGAAAAAAATCAAAACTATACCTGAGAAGAATTACATAGGAGCGTAATCCATAAAGTTCATGATTGAAAAGGGATTAGAACCACACAGGCACCACACAGTTTGGTGGATTTGTACTTCACACACAGGCGAAACCCGTCTGCCTCGCCTCCTGCCGTAGGCTGATTGTGATTTGGCCATCCTGTTTGGGATTTACTTAACAGCACCAAACAACTCTGTCCCTGTTGTGATGTGTTGTGTCCGTTCATGCAGTCATGCCTCACTGCATTCAGTTGGATGCATTTCTGACACACACACACACACACACACACACACACACAATTCCAGCTGAGGATTTGAATGTGAAGTCAGTCACATTCATGGGCTGGGGATAAACAGATAAATGGGAACACACCATAGTATTTGAACAGCTTTACTGTGTGCATCAATGTTTGTGTACAAAATAATTATTGAAACGTAGCCTTATCGTAAAGCAGAAATAATACAATGGAACAGTATAGGTGTGAGAGAAAGGTGTTCAGTAACTGTATAATAGAGATAATCCAGTAGAAAAAGGTGTTCAGTAACTGTATAATAGAGATAATCCTGTAGAAAAAGGTGTTCAGTAACTGTATAACAGAGATAATTCAGTAGAAAAAGGTGTCAGTAACTGTATAATAGAGATAATCCTGTAGAAAAAGGTGTTCAGTAACTGTATAATAGAGATAATCCAGTAGAAAAAGGTGTTCAGTAACTGTATAATAGAGATAATCCTGTAGAAAAAGGTGTTCAGTAACTGTATAATAGAGATAATCCTGTAGCAAAAGGTGTTCAGTAACTGTATAATAGAGATAATCCTGTAGAAAAATGTGTTCAGTAACTGTATAATAGAGATAATCCTGTAGAAAAATGTGTTCAGTAACTGTATAATAGAGATAATCCTGTAGAAAAATGTGTTCAGTAACTGTATAATAGAGATAATCCTGTAGAAAAAGGTGTTCATTAACTGTATAATAGAGATAATCCTGTAGAAAAAGGTGTTCAGTAACTGTATAATAGAGATAATCCAGTAGAAAAATGTGTTCAGTAACTGTATAATAGAGATAATCCTGTAGAAAAAGGTGTTCAGTAACTGTATAATAGAGATAATCCTGTAGAAAAAGGTGTTCAGTGACTGTATAATAGAGATAATCCTGCAGAAAAAGGTGTTCAGTAACTGTATAATAGAGATAATCCTGTAGAAAAAGGTGTTCTGTAACTGTATAATAGAGATAATCCTGTAGAAAAAGGAAGAGTGATGGAGTGATTGAAACCTAGCCTTATTACACTATTTAAAAGAATAGACAATAAAAGAAGGGCAGTAGTGTCGGTGTGAGAGAAAAAAGGTGTAGGCTAAATGCATGATAGAGATTAGTGGTACAAGGTAGTTTGTAATATCCTTGTCTATAAAAAGGCTTACATCCAGGGCTGATAATGATAATGATGACAGATGATTTCTCCAGGGCTGTAGGGAGACTAACGCACAGCTCAGGGAATTGCTCTTCTAAATTACGTTTTTGTAAATAACATGTTTCCAATTTGTCAAAATATTGGTTACGATAACTGGCTGGTAGAAAATGATTCCTATTGGTTTATATATTGTAGGCCATTAGCATACCAGGCACAAATAGGAGATGGTGATCAGGGGTCCATTCCAAATGGCACCCTGTTCCCTATATACTGCCCTACTTTTGGCCAGGGCCCATAGGGCTCTGACCAAAAGAACTGCATTGTATAGGGAGCCATTTGGGAAAGGGGGGTACCTAGTCAGTTGTCCAAATCAAATCAAATCAAATGTATTTATATAGCCCTTCGTACATCAGCTGATATCTCAAAGTGCTGTACAGAAACCCAGCCTAAAACCCCAAACAGCAAGCAATGCAGGTGTAGAAGCACGGTGGCTAGGAAAAACTCCCTAGAAAGGCCAAAACCTAGGAAGAAACCTAGAGAGGAACCAGGCTATGTGGGGTGGCCAGTCCTCTTCTGGCTGTGCCGGGTGGAGATTATAACAGAACATGGCCAAGATGTTCAAATGTTCATAAATGACCAGCATGGTCGAATAATAGTAAGGCAGAACAGTTGAAACTGGAGCAGCAGCATGGCCTGGTGGACTGGGGACAGCAAGGAGTCATCATGTCAGGTAGTCATGGGGCATGGTCCTAGGGCTCAGGTCCTCAGAGAGAGAGAGAATGAAAGAGAGAAGGAGAGAATTAGAGAACGCACACTTAGATTCACATAGGACACCGAATAGGACAGGAGAAGTACTCCAGATATAACAAACTGACCCTAGCCCCCCGACACATAAACTACTGCAGCATAAATACTGGAGGCTGAGACAGGAGGGGTCAGGAGACACTGTGGTCCCATCCGAGGACACCCCCGGACAGGGCCAAACAGGAAGGATATAACCCCACCCACTTTGCCAAAGCACAGCCCCCACACCACTAGAGGGATATCTTCAACCACCAACTTACCATCCTGAGACAAGGCTGAGTATAGCCCACAAAGATCTCCGCCACGGCACAACCCAAGGGGGGGGGGGGGGGGGCGCCAACCCAGACAGAATGACCACAACAGTGAATCAACCCACTCAGGTGACGCACCCATTCCAGGGACGGCATGAGAGAGCCCCAGTAAGCCAGTGACTCAGCCCCTGTAATAGGGTTAGAGGCAGAGAATCCCAGTGGAAAGAGAGGAACCGGCCAGGCAGAGACAGCAAGGGCGGTTCGTTGCTCCAGAGCCTTTCCGTTCACCTTCACACTCCTGGGCCAGACTACACTCAATCATATGACCCACTGAAGAGATGAGTCTTCAGTAAAGACTTAAAGGTTGAGACCGAGTTTGCGTCTCTGACATGGGTAGGCAGACCGTTCCATAAAAATGGAGCTCTATAGGAGAAAGCCCTGCCTCCAGCTGTTTGCTTAGAAATTCTAGGGACAATTAGGAGGCCTACGTCTTGTGACCGTAGCGTACGTGTAGGTATGTACGGCAGGACCAAATCAGAGAGATAGGTAGGAGCAAGCCCATGTAATGCTTTGTAGGTTAGCAGTAAAACCTTGAAATCAGCCCTTGCTTTGACAGGAAGCCAGTGTAGAGAGACTAGCACTGGAGTAATATGATCAAATTTTGGTTCTAGTCAGGATTCTAGCAGCCGTATTTAGCACTAACTGAAGTTTATTTAGTGCTTTATCCGGGTAGCCGGAAAGTAGAGCATTGCAGTAGTCTAACCTAGAAGTGACAAAATCATGGATTAATTTTTCTGCATCATTTTTGGACAGAAAGTGTCTGATTTTTGCAATGTTACGTAGATGGAAAAAAGCTGTCCTCGAAATGGTCTTGATATGTTCTTCAAAAGAGAGATCAGGGTCCAGAGTAACGCCGAGGTCCTTCACAGTTTTATTTGAGACGACTGTACAACCATTAAGATTAATTGTCAGATTCAACAGAAGATCTCTTTGTTTCTTGGGACCTAGAACAAGCATCTCTGTTTTGTCCGAGTTTAATAGTAGAAAGTTTGCAGCCATCCACTTCCTTATGTCTGAAACACATGCTTCTAGCGAGGGCAATTTTGGGGCTTCACCATGTTTCATTGAAATGTACAGCTGTGTGTCATCCGCATAGCAGTGAAAGTTAACATTATGTTTTCGAATAACATCCCCAAGAGGTCAAATATATAGTGAAAACAATAGTGGTCCTAAAACGGAACCTTGAGGAACACCGAAATTTACAGTTGATTTGTCAGAGGACAAACCATTCACAGAGACAAACTGATATCTTTCCGACAGATAAGATCTAAACCAGGCCAGAACATGTCCGTGTAGACCAATTTGGGTTTCCAATCTCTCCAAAAGAATGTGGTGATCGATGGTATCAAAAGCTGCACTAAGGTCTAGGAGCACGAGGACAGATGCAGAGCCTCGGTCCGATGCCATTAAAATGTAATTTACCACTTTCACAAGTGCCGTCTCAGTGCTATGATGGGGTCTAAAACCATACTGAAGCATTTCGTATACATTGTTTGTCTTCAGGAAGGCAAGTGAGTTGCTGCGCAACAGCCTTCTCTAAAATTTTTGAGTGGAATGGAAGATTCGATATAGGCTGATAGTTTTTTTATATTTTCTGGGTCAAGGTTTGGCTTTTTCAAGAGAGGCTTTATTACTGCCACTTTTAGTGAGTTTGGTACACATCCGGTGGAGAGAGAGCCGTTTATTATGTTCAACATAGGAGGGCCAAGCACAGGAAGCAGCTCTTTCAGTAGTTTAGTTGGAATAGGGTCCAGTATGCAGCTTGAAGGTTTAGAGGCCATGATTATTTTCATCATTGTGTCAAGAGATATAGTTCTAAAACACTTGAGCGTCTCTCTTGATCCTAGGTCCTGGCAGAGTTGTGCAGACTCAGGACAACTGAGGTTTGGAGGAATACGCAGCAATGTATTCAACTGAAATGTGTCTTCAGCATTTCACCCAACCCCTCTGAATCAGAGAGGTGTGGGGGTCTGCCTTAATCGACATCCACGTCTTCGGCGCCCGGGGAACAGTGGGTTAACTGCCTTGCTCCGGGGCAAGGCAGAACGACAGATTTGTACCTTGTTAGCTCGGGGATTTGATCCAGCAACCTTGCGGTTACTGGCCCGACGCTCTAACCACTTTGGACGGAGACCAGTTTGTTCTAATGTGAATCCAGTCAGGGATGTTGTATCGGGCTAAAAAGATCCCTCATAGACACATAGGCCTCCGATGAAATTCATTAACTCTAAAACAATGCATACAACATAGATCATCTTCTCACATATAGAATGTATTTAGCTTTTTAATAACACATACCTCGGTCCATGGAGAGGCTTTTTCAATCTTAATCTATCTCTCTTTCTCAGCTGTTTCACACTTTCATAGCATCCTCCTTCCTCCTCAGTCTGTGGAGGAATAATGGGGAATGTAACATAATGTCAAATGTTCACGTCATGGTACTTCTACTGACTCACATTGTTCTCTCATAACAGTGGTTATCCTCATCAGCTGCTGTCAGACGAGCCTTTGTGTTTCTCAGACTGCAGAAGACATAATAACAGAGACAGAGGACCAAGGACCTTTGGAAAGACTAGTTGTTGCATACCCATAAGCTCTAACATAGTGGATTCTCCTCTCACACATCCCCACTATAACAATGACTCCAACCATGAGTTAGATTAAGCACATTTTCTATTGATCCTCCTTACAAGAGAAATAAACCAATTGAATGTTTCTACGCCCTTTCTATTTGTTTTCAAATGATTCAAGGCCAGGATGGGTTAGAATGAGTAGAGCATTGAGCAGAGAAGAGTGACTGCATGCTGCAGTTTGATACGGAGTTCAGGAGCACCTGGAAGCTAATACTGCACTTAACATTTCCAATATCTGTGTTCCTGCCTTTAGTCTGTCTACTAGGCACTGGCAGGTTAGAAGACACCTGTGGCAACTAAGTGAATTTGAGAAAAAATGTTGCTGTGAAGTCAATAAAGACTACCAAATAACAGCCTACCTGTATATCCTATTTTTCTTAATAAAATGTTACCCGTTCCATGCACCTCCTGTCTCACACCGCATAGTATCATAAAGAGAAAAGCAGGTTTGCCATACTTTTAACATGTACATTATTCTATCAGACATGATCACCTTACTGTAAGCTAATGGTTAGAGTCCGACTGGAATGAAAACGTAAATGCCAGAGAATGCTAGACATTTGTCCTCACCTGAGCTGCATAGCAGTCTTGTTATGGTAATATACATCAGGGAGGCCTAGAGTTTTTCAAAGTAGCCTTCAGTGAATGTGTGGGTGAATCTATTAAACTAGTTATGGACAACCATTTCAATAACAATCAGGTAAAATATGACTCAGTTCAATGGGTTCAAGCCTATGGAAATGTGTACACAATAAAATAGGACCAGTGACCTGTAGATATATATTTTTTAAACACAAACAGTTAATCGGTCTGGTATCTAGCCTATCTATACAGTACATGGAGTGAACAGACAAGAAATCAATATTGATCATCTTTGTCAGTGAGCCAATGGTGGATTCACAGATTATGATGTTTGACAGGCCTATTGTGCCAACTGCTGATGTCACTAACAGACACAAAGGCCTGGAAATAGCCCTTAACTTATAAAAATATACAGTGGGGAGAACAAGTATTTGATACACTGCCGGTTTTGCAGGTTTTCCTACTTACAAAGCATGTAGAGGTCTGCGGAATCTAAAACAAAAATCCAGAAAATCACATTGTATGATTTTTAAGTAATTAATTTGCATTTTATTGCATGACATAAGTATTTGAATACCAACCAACCAGTAAGAATTCCGGCTCTCACAGACCTGTTAGTTTTTCTTTAAGCCCTCCTGTTCTCCTCTCATTACCTGTATTAACTGCACCTGTTTGAACTCGTTACCTGTATAAAAGACACCTGTCCACACTCAATCAAACAGACTCCGACCTCTCCACAATTGCCAAGACCAGAGAGCTGTGTAAGGACATAAGGGATAAAATTGTAGACCTGCACAAGGCTGGGATGGGCTACAGAACAATAGGCAAGCAGCTTGGTGAGAAGGCAACAACTGTTGACGCAATTATTAGAAAATGGAAGAAGTTCAAGATGACGGTCAATCACCCTCGGTCTGGGGCTCCATGCAAGATCTCACCTCGTGGGGCATCAATGATCATGAGGAAGGTGAGGGATCAGCCCAGAGCTACACGGAAGGATCTGGTCAATGACCTGAAGAGAGCTGGAACCACAGTCTCAAAGAAAACCATTAGTATCACACTACTTAAAATCCTGCAGTGCACGCAAGGTCCCCCTGCTCAAGCCAGCGCATGTCCAGGCATGTCTGAAGTTTGCCCATGACCATCTGGATGATCCAGAGGAGGAATGGGAGAAGGTCATGTGGTCTGATGAGCTTTTTGGTCTAAACTCCACTCGTCATGTTTGGAGGAAGAAGAAGGATGAGTACAACCCCAAGAACACCATCCCAACCGCAAAGCATGGAAGTGGAAACATCATTCTTTGGGGATGCTTTCCTGCAAAGGGGACAGGACGACTGCACCGTATTGAAGGGAGGATGGATGGGGCCATGTATCACAAGATCTTGGCCAACAACCTCCTTCCCTCAGTAAGAGCATTGAAGATGGGTCGTGGCTGGGTCTTCCAGCATGACAACGACCCGAAACACACAACCAGGGCAACTAAGGAGTGGCTACGTAAGAAGCATCTTAAGGTCCTGGAGTGGCCTAGCCAGTCTCCAGACCTGAACCCAATAGAAAATCTTTGGAGGGAGCTGAAAGTCCGTCTTGCCCAGCGACAGCCCCGAAACCTGAAGGATCTGGAGAAGGTATGTATGGAGGAGTGGGCCAAAATCCCTGCTGCATTGTGTGCAAACCTGGTCAAGGACTACAGGAAACATATGATCTCTGTAATTGCAAACAAAGGTTTCTGTACCAAATATTAAGTTCTGCTTTTCTGATGTATGAAATACTTATGGCATGCAATAAAATGCAAATTAATTACTTAAAAATCATACACTGTGGTGTTCTGGATTTTTGTTTTCGATTCCGTCTCACAGTTGAAGTGTACCTATGATAAAAATTAGACCTCTACATGCTTTATAAGTAGGAAAACCAGCAAAGTCAGCAGTGTATCAAATACTTGTTCTCCCCAATGTATATTGTCCTGACCTTGTTACCTTGCTTCTACTGTAAGACCCACTCATAGTGTAAGCAAAAAAATGTTTTTTTTCCCCATATAAATGAGAAAAAGTGAGTTGCATACCATTTCAATTGAGAGCTTATTTGTTAAATGTATTTATTTCATTCCATCCACTTAAGTATTTAATTCAGATCAATTATCACAACACTTTGGCTCTCCTTCACAAGTTCAAAGACATCAGGAAACTCTGTAGCATAAACTACACAACAATAGTGGGATTCTTTCCATCATTACAATTTAGGCCTTGGCCAACAATTAATTGCCAAGTGTCCCTCTGCTGCTAAGCCAGGTTAATGTAAGGTTGACACTGCTTAAACGGTCAAAGATTAGGTCTAAACATTATTGTTGAGCCTCTCCTGAATAACCATCAGGGATGGAAAAGGTCTTGGACTGTTTTTTGAGTTCTCCTATAGTGTAGTCCACATGGATGCATATATGTCTGGAACTGTCCTCTGAGGGAGACATGTTGACCTCGCCCACCACTGTGGTGTCCTGTCTCACATCGACTGGTTCATCCAGATACAATACTGCCTGCTTCCAGTGCGTCTCCGGTTTGAACGGAGATGTGGAGAGAACCAGGGGCTTCTCCTCGCCACCGGGAAAGGTCACCGTGAACCACACGCAGAGCGCGTTCACGGCAGACGAACCGAAACACTCGCACTTGAATGCCCCCTTCACGGATTTCAGCTGCTCCGTGGTAACCGAGTATAGATCCAACTCGGCGAACTTGGAGGGGTGGGAGAGCACGTCCTCTACCGTCACCAAGTTCACGGTGATGTCATTGCTCATGATGCATTTCCTGGCGAAGTCAGACATGCACGACATGTCCACGTCGTACTGGTCCTTCACAGTTGACCAGAAACTTAGCCGGTCCTCCACCACGAAGTCATTGATGGGTGCAATGTACAGTTCGGCCTTGGAAGGCAAAATAAGGCCGCCGGCTTTAAGCCATTTGTCGCGGGCGAAGAGGACAGAATTCAGCATAGATTCGTGAAGCAGCGCGTACCCCATCCACTCGCTTACTATCACGTCCACCTGCTCCGGCAAATCGATTGTCTCCAGAGTCCCTTTAATCACATCGATTATGTCTTCCATCTTGTTGTGTTTAACGATTTTAACAGCTTGATCAGCGATTGAACTAGCCTCCACCGCGTAAACTTTCCTGGCCCCGGCTTGGGCGCAAAATATGCTTAGAACGCCGGTTCCTGCCCCGACATCCAACACTACTTTCCCTTGGATCAAACTGCTGTTCCTCAGTATCCCTGTCCTGTACGTGTTCGTCCGGACAGTGTCTGCAATCATTTCCTCGTGAATGGTAACATCAGAATAGCTGTCAAAGTACAGGTTATCCTGCACATTTTTGTCTAATTTCCTTTTCTTTGTGAAGTGGGACATTTCGCTTGCCCTCAGATTCTTGTTATCACGTTGGAACGTCAGTGCATTATACTTCCGGAAAGAGGAAACGGGTTGCACCTTGGTCTTTGTCGTTTTAGAAGCAGTCGAATTCGTAGATTTGCTAGCTATTTGTTTTTAAAGAACTACAGTTCCCAGAAGTAGAAAGCGAACCATCAAATGACAGTGGTCGCAATGCGTTGTTTGATGCCGCGTTCAAACCATCTGTGAGCTCAGAACTCGGAAACTCTGACTTCAATGCGTTCAAAACAACTGGTAACTCGGAAAACAAACAAGCTCCGACTGGGAAACGGTCATCCAACTCAGAATTTCAACTCGGGCATCTTTCTAGACTAGAGCTCCAACTTTCCGACCTGAGGATCACTGATGTCATGATTGGGCGCTCGTATTTTTCCGATGTCCCAGTTGATTTGAACGCGGCATCATTCACCGATTGATCAGTGGATGACATGAGTAGCAGGACATCAAATATCATCTTGAAGAATAGTGACAAAGCTGTTTGATCATGAAAAATATGTAACTACTGAATGTGCACAACCACAACCATCCATATCAAATGCAGCATTAAAGAAAACAATCATCCCCATTTCCCTCACTCCTCATCATCTTATATCTTATGGTGCTTTCAAGAAAACTGCGAACTTGGAAAAATAAGAGGTCAAATAATGACGTCAGTGGTCTTGAAGTCGGAAAGTCGGAGAGACCCATGCTCCCAAAGAGGCCCATGCTCCCAAGTTGGAATTCCAAGTTGGCGGACCTTTCAAAATGATTTTTCCCAGTTTGAGCTTGTTATTTCCCCATGTTCCCAATTTTCTTAAATGCACTGTGCAAGTTCTAGTTCCGAGTTCCCAGATATTTTGAACAAGGCATTATGGTGCCTTATAAAAGAAAAACAATACACATTTTGTGAAATTACGATGCAGTGGGCATCATAGGCCCACATGTGCTCCATCAGGACATGCTTTGCTGTGGGGAAGGCCAATTATAGGCTAAAGCATGTCCACAAATAGTTCTAAGCTCTCCACCCTGAAAATGATGGCAGGTAGAACACATGTTTATGGCACTGTTCTCCTCTTCCAGTGAATCCTCTGTGACTTTCCCAGGTCCTTCCAGATATCCTTGGCTAGCGCTAGTTGGAGAATTAGCAAGAGCTGTATTCCATTTCACTAAGATGAAGAGGAGAGAGCTGCCAGGTTGTTGGGTTTTCCAGGATTCCTTTCAAATGAATACTTACGACAATGCGATGAAAAATGTGAATTTATTTTACATATCAGCTAACCACATCATATGTTTTAGCAATCTGGTACCCGACGGCACAGTTGATGATGTGGCATGCAATCATTGGTTGAAACATGCAACGTCTGAGCAGGGGGACGTAACCAGTGTGTCTATCTGGCCTCCCCTCCCCTCACAGTTGCAGGTAGCCCCCCCAGCACACACACATCTAGCCTGGCTGGTCCCATGCCAGGGCCAATCAGAACCTCACCACATCCCCCAATATGATGGATGACATGAATTCCCTTTAACCTTAACTAAATGACAACACATCATCATTGCCTGTCTCTCTAGAGACAGAGGAGTAGCTACAAAGTAGCTACAAGCTCTACTTTTTTCTTCACCTTCGGTTTGCCTGCATGTGCTGCTTCTCTTGTTTGTGATGAAGTCACCTTGTACAGTTCCTATCATGGGTAGCAGTGTTGTCTATCTTGCTTTCTTCCTGCTCACTCTCTCTCTCACAGACACACACACTAAGATAACACACGTGTTTGCATAAAATCACCCTTGTTATATCATGTCATTTCCCAATCTCCAATTATTGGAGGATAAAAAAAAACACGTTTGCTCAGATGTGAGCACCTGTTCTCCTTTAATTAAAGTTTTCTATCGCTGTTTGCTGATCTAAACCACGGGCTCACTGGAGTCTGATTGGTGAGTCTGATGGACTGCCAGGAGGGAAGGCATTGTGTTCACTGGGCCTGAAACACGTTGGAAAATTTCAGAGATGTTAAAGCAGGGAGATGGGAGAGAAAAGCAAGGGAGCTGATGGTTGGTCAACCATGAGTACAGCTAGAGAAAACCAAATCACTTTGGAAAAATCGATAACCTACCCGCCCAAAGCTGATCTTTATTTTCTTCTTCTTTTCAAGCTCAAGAAGTTGTTTGTGAAGGACTCGTTACATCATGCTGAGACAGACAGCAAGAAGGAAGAAGAGGACTGAGTGTGTGAGTATATCTGGTTTGTGTGTATGTACAGTCTGCTGGAGTTGTGGCGATGACCATGTACAGCACATGCCTGTATTCAGATGTCACTGTGTATGGGTTTTCTGTTTGGCATGTGTGTTTTGAGAGAAAGAGAGGCAGGTGTGAAGGTTCTGACTTCTGAGGTTCAGAATATAAAAACAGGGAGGGAGAGACAGACAGAGAGAGAATGAGACAGACAGAAAGAGAGACAGAGAGAGAGAGAGGTAGCAAGAGTGAGCAGGCTCTTTGTACTGGAAAACAGGATGTGGTGCTTCTTTTTGGGCAGCTGCTGTCAGTCTACAGTCCCCTAGGAGTAGCCTGACTGCTACCAGCATGACCAGACCTGTCACCTGCCTTAGCACTAGCCACACACACACAGACATACAGGAATGAATGCACGCATTCACGCACACACACACACACACACACACACACACACACACACACACACACACACACACACACAGGTCCAGTGTCCTAGCAATCAGTCTCAGTGTCATGATCCCCCATTCCAGAAGACTAGCATGCTGAGTAACAGACACTTGGATGCAATGGCCGACTATCGATCATTTCCAGGGATCAATAGGAGAGTACTTTGATATTTTACTTTCATAGAACGGAGTTACATAAGCGAACAGTGGTCTGTCATTAAACAGCTTTTCCTTTTAAACAAAACATTGATTATTGTTTTCAATTGTTCTCTCTGTTTCAACGACAAACACAGTTCTCACACACAAACCATGTTTTTTTCTGTCTAGGATCTGAAACAGAGGAGAAAGCATGGGAAACACATACACACAAGCACAATAATCAGAGATATTATCAAGCGCAAATATATCGAATTTGTCTTGCAGCAGTTTGGATGAGGAGTATTGGAGGTTGTGGAAGCGCTTTCTATAAGCCCTCCTCCATCATCATCCCCCTCCTTCCCCATCATCCCCTGCCACTCCTATCCCACCCACCCTCCCCCTCCCTCCCGCATTCACCCTCCCACTCATTCTCCTGACCAGTTGCTGTGACAGGATCTTGGCCCGTCAATCATGGCCCCATGAATCAATTCAATAATTACATCCCCTTTCCCCGAAGACCTGCTTCCCCTCCTTCCTCGTGTCAGTTACATTAGACTGCAATTAGATTAAATTACTAAGTACAACCTGCAAATATGACAGACACCATGGAGGCAGGGAGAGAGAGATGCTGACTGCATCACAATTCCTCCTCAGTATAATTTGTATCTAGACTACAATTGGAAATATGCATGATTATTCACGGACGCTATTAGACATCTCACATCTTGTCCTTTTTTCATATTCAATCAACATGCTTGTACATTGTTGTAATATATGCATTGCAACTATGTTCTCCCAGGTTTCCAGATGAATCATGTTGTGTTCTACTGTATGTTGTGTGTATGTCAGTCATTGAAATTCAATTCCAATAACTTTTATATCCTCTTAAGGGAACTTCATGTGTGGTGACAGATTGGTGCATACAAGACACATAACAACACAGACGACAACAACATGTACAGTCATGTTTCAGTCTTTTGATACAACATGTGCAGAAGCCTTGTGTGAAGCCGTCCACGCTTCCCGTCCGCCTCCATATCACTTAACCACTTAACCACCAAGTCAAGTGAAGACAACACTGCTTATTAATCAAAGATCCTGTAAAAGAAAAGGTTGATCAGGTTTTAAGTGCTCCAAACGGACTGTAGCGAACAGATCATGATGGTGCACTTAAAGAGAAGTGCTTAGTGCTCTGAGTTGTTGAAACAGAAATAGCCACAGATGGTTTGAACAATTGCCCTGAGCTTAGGTTTTTAAACGATAGACATGCAATATGGTATAGACCATTGGAGGCTCCTCGGAGGAGGAATGGGAGGACCATCCTCCTCAGTGAATTTCATAAAAAGTAAAATTGTAAAACATTTAAAAAGTTATCCTTTTTAGATAAAACTACACAAAGTATAATCACGCACCAAATAATGTATTAAATCAAACTACTTTGCAAGGAATGTCTACAGTACACTAAACAAAACTCTGTAGGGTAGCACCATGGTGAAGCCGGAGGACAGCTAGCTTCCGTCCTTCTCTGGGTACATTGACTTCAATAAAAAACCCAGGAGGGTCATGGTTCTCACCCCCTTCCATAGACTTACACAGTAAGTCCAATCAGAGCTCTTGCAGCATGAACTGACATGTTGTCCACCCAATTAAAGGATCAGAGAATGAATCTAGTAGTGAAAGCATAAGCTCCAGCTAGCTATCACTGCAGTGTATAACATGTGGTCAGTAGTTGAAATCAAGAGAGAGAAAGACAATAGTTCAACAGTTTTTAACAAATTAATTCTTCCAAAATAAAGGAGAAGCAAGAGAGAAATCGAGAGATATTTTGTCTTTTATTTTTTTCAGTTTCAGTTTAGCCCACAAAAACTCTGCTCAAACACATGGCTGCTGTGTTAGCTAGCTGGCTATGAGTGCTAAACTGCTTACTGATTGTACTTTGTAATGTTACTGCATGATTGTAGAGGGTTCACTAACTTGTTAGTTCTATTAGCTATGTTGATGTTACTTTAGCTAATATAGTGACAATTATGTAGGCTGTGTGTAGTGTTTATGATATGGTTTGGCTTGGAAAGTTTTTTTTGCCTGGTCATATACAGCTGATGTGTTGTGCATTGAAGTCCACAAGCTAAGGGACAAGGTGAGAGGAAGAGAGTGTACAGATGCGTGTAGGAATAAAACGTGGCTGCTATGAAAGTGAACTGTGTTTTGACTCATCATACCAAAGGATGCTCTTGTTTCTTGGCCCAAGCAAGTCTATTCTTCTCATTGGCATCCTTCAGTAGTGGTTTCTTTGCAACAATTCGACCATGAATGGCCGATTCAAGAGGTCTCCTCTGAACAGTTGATGCTACTTGAACTCTGTGAAGCATTTATTTGGGCTGCAATTTCTGAGGCTGGTAACTCTAATGAACTTATCCTCTGTAGCAGAGGTAACTCTTCCTTTCCTGTGGCGGTCCTCATGAGAGCCAGTTTCATCATAGTGCTTGATGGTTTTTGCGACTGCACTTGAAGCAACGTTCAAAGTTCTTTAATTCTTCCGAATGGACTGACCGTCATGTCTTAAAGTAATGCCGGACTGTAGTTTCTCTTTGCTGATTTGAACTGTTCTTGCCATAATATGGACTTAGTATTTTACCAAATAGGGCTATCTTCTACCTTGCCACAACACAATTGATTAGCTGAAATGCATTAAGAAGGAAAGAAATTCCACAACTTAACATTTAACAAGGCACACCTGTTAATTGAAATGCATTCCAGGTACTACCTCATGAATCTGGTTGAGAGAATGCCAAGAGTGTGCAAAGCTGTCATCATGGCAAAGGGTGGCTACTTTGAAGAATCTCAAATGTAAATATATTTAGATTTGTTTAACACTTTTTTGGTTACTACATGATTCATTATGTGTTATTTCAGTTTTGATGTCTTCACTATTATTCTACAATGTAGAAAATAGTAAAACTAAAGAAAAACCCTTGAATGAGTAGGTGAGTCCAAACTTTTGACTGTTACAGTACATTTTAAACAGAGTCTCAGTGTCACTCTGTTAATGTTGAAATGCCCTTTAGTTTTTAAACTATGGCACGTGACATGGTTCAATGCACCAATAAATCAGCACACTCGACTTTTTCAGTTTTTCCAATTGGTGGCGTCTTGAAGGTAAAATTAAGATGATGTATACCGTGCTAATGAAGATACAAAAAAGAGTAACGGAGCACCATGTACAATAGTCCCAGTTGGTATTAAATAGAACTTTGCGTCTTGTGGTTACCTAGGTTACCCCATTGGCTCACAGCAAATACTTCACCTTTTTCAAAGACGATTTTCTTGTTGTCTGTTGTTTTAGTAAATTACAAAACTACATTTAAGAAAAGTACATGTCTAAAGATGACTTTTCAACAGTGCCTGCTCCCGTGTTCTCACTCCTTAGAAAAACACAATGTTGTAGGGCTTCCCTCATGCCACTTTTCATGTCGATACTAGCAACCACATGAGTGAGTGCTAGCGAGCTACCGACCGGAACATTAACCTAGCCAAGACCAAGACCAAGAACACAAACAAACGGACTAACGTTATACAGCAACAAGTACTCAGTGGAGTTACAAACTATACTAAACTAGTTAAATATCTTACATGTGATGAAATGTTTTCCACACACATAGCTACTGTATGTTTAGCCTACTTGGACACCGGGTCCACACATTTCCCACTCTCCCACGCTGAATATTCTGTAGCTACAGTGCTCTTATTGCAGGCGCTATTGTACGGCAAACTTTCTCAAACGAGGCATTTGTGGTAAATGCATGGGGTCTGCAAGTTTATATGAACCTCAGCTATTCTGAGTTGCATCTGTTTTTCTGTTATTTGTACATTGCATAAGCATAATTGATAGGACCATAGGACACACCCTGAAGCATAGAGACATGCATACTCAAGTCACATGCTATAATATTACCAGGCGTGCAGGACAGGCTATGTGTGGACACTAGGCGCACAGCAGTCTATGTGTGGCCACCACATGGAAATGGCCAATTAGCATGCAGGTGATAATTGGAAGGATAGCAGACATCTGGCTTATTGACGGTAGGGCCTGGTTTGTTTAAAAACTCAGATAGGGAACTATTCATTCAAGATCATCTGAGGTCAAGGAATGGAATTATATAGACAGACATCCTTTCCCTAACAATGTTTATACAATATATTGAATGTATAGAGCTATGCAATTATGGGCAGTATCTTCTGAACAGCAAGAAAACATAAGCCTATAAGGAGAATGTTATGGCTGTGTAAGGGAGGCGAAGTCAGGTGCAGGAGAGCAGAATAGAGTAAACAGGCACACTTTTATTCCGGTCAAAAAATAGGCACAAAATGACATCTAAGTGCCCAAAAACACGGAACAATAAACAAAGGTATAGCGCGTGAACATACAGCAACAATAAACAATTACACACAAAAACATGGAGGGGAACGGAGGACTAAATACATGTAGTGTATTTATGGAATGAAAACGAGGTGTGTATGAAACAAGACAAAACAAATGGATATATGAAAAATGGAGCGGCGATGGCTAGAAAGCAGGTGACGTCGAACAAGGAGAGGAGCCGACTTCGGTGGAAGTCGTGACAGAGAACTGCAGGGTACAATATGAAAACACGAATCTGGAAATTCAGCCTTTTCAATATCTACTGTAACTGTTTAGAGTGCACATACAATCTAACATCACAGTATTCATTTAAATAACAAACATAAGCAGTGCTTCTATACTCTCAATAAAAAGGCCGGACTGGGAGCAGCTCCGAGGAGATGAGATCCTTTAGGTTTCTCCTCAACATTGACCTTGAGGTTATGAAAATCAAAATCAATGCTTTTCAGTCTGAGACGTGGGTGGCAGTGGCAGCATTACCAATGTGTTCAGTTCTCTCTCTCTCTCTGCTGTGAATACAGTAAGTCGTTCTGTCTCTGTGTCTCCCAGGTGCAGACTAGACTAGTGAAGGCCGTTATGAGGAAACTCTGAAGTGTCAATCATGTCTGGAGTGGAGTGGGCCTTGCTGTCTGAAAAGACTGAGACCATATTCAAACTATTGGTCAAGACTCGTGATGGAAGGAAAGAAAATAGCAATATGGCTAAAGACACCTACGGGGGATGGAGGGAGGGAGAGAGGGAGAGAGAGAGAGAGCATGTGTGTGCATGTCTCTCTGTCTGTGTTGCCGTGCGTGCTTTCATCTGTGCATGTGTCTGTGTGTGAGAGAAAGCATGATTCAAATAACATCCTAAATCCATCATTATCATACCTGGTGTGTCATTTGGCTCAATTAAAGCAGCAAGTCTAAGTTGACATGGATATGTAGCAGATCCACCTCCTTATGGTGCTGGAAACAAAGGAGTTCCTGGAATGATATTGGTGCATTTTTGGGCTAAAAGTGCAGTGGTGTTCTAGACTTCCTCCTACTGTCTGTCAACTGTGGCAGGCGGGCTAGACGTTTAGCTGTACAGTATTGCTCTCTCTCATCCTTTTAGAAAAATCCATTCTGGTACATTAGCACAACGTCTAATTGGTAGGCACTGTGTGTCTAATTGCATGCATTGATTTGTCCACAAACCTCCTCCACTTGAAATTACATTTAAAAAAAGGGAGGACTTTAAATTAGATTAAACAAAAATTAAAGCGTTAATTTCATGTTCAGCTGAATTTCATATGGTTTTGATGCAAAGATAGGATTTGAAACAGCAGTCCTTTCATTACTTGAAGGGCTGTATGCAGTAACATTTCATTGCATTTGAACTCTGCATTCCTATTGAAATTCTGTTCAGGCCTTTGCACGGTGGCATGTGCCAATAGTAACCTCCTCAGTCTTTCACTACAGCCTATTCAGTACGCTGTTCGATACCATTGGAACCAGACTCGCATTAGAGCTCCATTTCACCTCAAAGATATGAATTTATGATTTCTCGGCTATCTCTCGTGTTTTCTTATCAAGCGTACATTTATTTTCTTACACTCCCAGGCTTGCATGTTTTTACCTAGAATGCATCGCTCCATACATCTGTTTGGCCAGATGGGACAGAAATGCACACTCTTGGGCAATTCTGTCCTTGATTACATGGATGCCTATGTAAGCAGTGTTTTTTTTTATGAGAGCGAGCGACGTGGTGACATCAAAGCAGATTCTAAAACACAGGAGGGTTGTGGTTGATTTGCCGGTGAACACCGTCTGGAGGAGGACTGCATGTCTTTGACAGGAAGTAATCAGGTATTCTTTAGGTATGCAAGACATGTTGACTGTTAATAGACTGTTCAATTATTAATGAACACCTTTTTTCTCCTTCTCTTTAATAATTCATGATAGTCACACACACACTTCTGTAGCCTATGTTAGCAATGTGCATCTATTGATTCATGTGCCCTTGGTACATTTCATAAATGTTTCCAAATAGCGATAAATACATGCCTTCTCACAGACTTGGCTAAGTTGTGCTGCAGAGAATAGTTGGTTTTGAAGTATTTTTTGCACAGTTCAGTTCTGTTTTGAACAACACAGAGTTAGGCTCAATCCCAATACCCCCCCCCCCCCCCCCTCCTCCCCTACCCTAAACCATAACCCTGACCTTAACCCCTACCCCTAACCTTATCCTAACCTTAACCATAACCCTTACCTAGCCATTTTAAATGTAAACTTCAGTGGGGTAGGATCCTTGATAGCATGGCCAATAGAAATACTAGAATGGAAGCAATTGTAAGTAATTATAACTTTATAACGAATCATGCAAAAACAAACAGTTAAGAGGAATATGCTCGTTAATGTAGAGACAAACAAATATGCATATTTTTGCATAAAGTACTTTTTTTTTTTAAATCACTATTTAACAAGCTAGCTAACTAGCTAACATTAGCCAGCTGGCTATTCATTTAACTTCCTAAATGGGCAGTTGCCCTTTTGTATGAATTGTCTTTTTGTTTTGTTTCATGTTTTAGGGACTCTGGAGAAAACCAGCAAACCAGCCTGTCATCTTGTGTAACCCAGTGGATAATCTAGTTAAAGAATTTACTGCAAATGAAATGTACAAATTTGTAAGCTTGCCTCACTGTTTACGTCATTCACTTGTCATTGTTCTTTATTGTAGGATTGTTAACGTTAACAATCGAAGATATTTGCAGTGCAATGCAGCTGAAGTAACGTAGCTAACTATTTTCTTGCTTATTGTGAAGTGGAGGATAAAAAGACGTGTATGCTATGGATGTGTAGCTATGTAGCCAATCTGTGTATGGACCCTAAAACATTTGGTATACATTTGAATTCAGAGCAGTGATTTGAATTGTTCTACAATGCTTCCACTGGTTAATCATTAATCCCTAAGAAATTGCAGAAAGTGACTGAGTGAAGGAAATACGACAAACTGTCAAACTGCTATTATGGAATGAAAGCCCTGCTCTAGTACTGCTCCACATTGAACCTCAGCCAGAGGCCGGGTACATTACAGGCACATTATTGTTTTGCTGTTCTCATTTGTGGCTCAGTACAGGCATTGTGAAAAACACAAGGCTCATGCATTGCGTGGTAGTCTATCTATCCATTGGTGGCTTCTGATGTGCACGAGTGATGTGGTGATGTCCCTTACCCCAGGGTTATTTATCTCTCCCTACCACTAGTTGCTCCGTTTTCGAGTGCCACTCCCCCACCAAGGGACACTCGAAAATGAAGGGGAGGGATAAGGGGGGAAGTATTGGGATTGAGACAGTGTGGGAAAAAAACTCCCACTCTCAAAGACAAAAAAAGTCAAACAAGACAGGCAATTTTGTCTGTGAAGTTCTGAAACCCTACATCCATAGCGTGCTCTGAGTAGCACAAAGTAGAATCTTGCCTAAGGGACAGTAAAGTGACCCGGCCTGACCCTTAGCATGGGGACTGTGGGCATTAGCCCTGAGGGTAGTGCAGCCAATGTCCCCATACAGTCAGGACACCATCACCATCCATCCAAAAACCTTTCCCTCTCTTTCCTCTAAGTGAGAAAGCATAGCGAGGAAGATAAGCTTTTCTCGCTTGGTTCACACAGCCAAGTAAATATGATGTTAATGTGTTGGCCACGTTCAGCGAGTACTGTACCGTACTTTACTGCACGTCTAGTCCTTGTCTACTCACCAGACTAATTTAGTCCCCTACAGCTCTCTATGAGCATGACAGTCCAATGCAATATGTTCATATCTGTGTGAGATATTCCCTTTCTGTTGCTATGGCTTGAGATAGTCCAAGAACAATCAGAAATGTTGTGCTACAATATATCTACAGCATTATATGATATTCTTTCATTTTCTGCTCCTTTATTGGGAGTCCAAGGAAACGTCATTCCACTGATACTGTACTTCCTGAAAACAAAGACATAATCTATCGTATCCCAACAATCAGGCTGAAACAGCAACAGCAGCTCCATTCTCTGATCGCTAATTGGTCAGCTATAGTGTGGACCGGAGGTACCAGAGGGACACATATGTTTCCTTGCTAAACTGCTGCTTCGGGCCTCTGCACAGGACACTTAGTTAAAACTTGGTCATTCTCCCTCCTCCCTGCCCCTCGGGAATGGTTTGGAGTCTGGCACTGTGTCTGTGAGGAAGCAGCGAGGCAGGGAGGAGGCGAGGAGGAGCGTGCTCTTAGACGACAGTGTTATGATGTGAGGTATTGGGACACAGTCAAGATGGCAGACTTCACAGCGTGGTGTTAAGTAAAACCTCTCTGCATCTGGCTAATATGCTGTAAATAATAGTCTGGCTCTGTAGCTCCCTTTTCTCTGGAATCATCCCAGCATAATAAAGGGAACATTAAGCTGGATCAACTCTTTTTAACAGCGTTCCAAATGGGTCCCCCTTGGAATGGTGTCCGATTCTCAGCACTCGGCATAAATAGCCTGATACAGATGTGACGAACTGAAAGGGAAGGAACACACTCACAATGAACCTCAAATAATAATTTTTTTTCATCGAAATGAAAGAAAAATCCACTGTTTCGTTACTGCTTTTCCAGCATGTTCTGTGGCGTTAGCCTCCTATTAAATTCAGACCCATGAGTGAATCTCCCTCACTTGGCTCTACCTCTGGTTACCAAGTAGGTTTGTGAATGGGAAAAGCTCTCATAGACTCAGAAGGTGATGGTAATGTAATGAATGTACCTGTTATAGATGGATCCATCCAGGAGACCTTTACAAGGTGAATACCCTCTCAACACCTCATATTGCATATTAATTCAGAGCTGCTGAAGCCTGGAGGCTCAGCAGGCAGGTGCTGCAGCTCTAAGTAACCCAGAGGTGGTCTCTGAGGCTGAGTTAATGTTGAGTCAGGAGGTGGGGGGGTCTGAAGAAGCTGGAGCTGGGATTGAAACCTGCAGACTCCACCACCAGCACCCCCCTATGGGTTTAGAATTGTCTGTCTCGGCAGGGAATGTTGATGAGGCAGCAAGCGGAGATAAATAGAGATTCTTTCATGCCCACACTAGATGGAAAATAGGTATACTGATGGTGTGTGTGTCCATCAGTGTCCCAAAGGACACACACATGATGTCTACAGACAATAAAAGTCTAAAATAGAACAGCAACCCATGTTCAAGTCTAGCTTGCTTTACTTACCTATGAGATATGCAAATAATTTTGCATAATAAGTACACGCAAGGGATAACCAACAAGGGGCTATTGCGTTCTATGGAAAATGGTGCACAATGTAGAAGGCGTGTGACACTCCGCTACATGTCCCTTTGAGCATGGTGAAGTTATTAATTACACTTCTGATTTTCTATCAATACACCAAGTCACTACAAAGATACAGGCGTCCTTCCTAACGCAGTTGCCATAGAGGAAGGAAACCTCTCAGGGATTTCACCATGATGCCAATGGTGACTTTAAAACTGTTACAGAGTTTTAAAAAGTTGAAATGTAATCGAAAATGTAATCTACGTAATCCCCAAAAGTAATTATTTATCACGAGAGGGACATAAACAATAACTAGTAATGGTGCATACTCCAAGAAAATCTTATCTTTTTGGTAAAAAATTGTTATATAATTTGCTGAGGTGTAGTCAGTCATCCATTCTCACCATATTACTGGCTGTCAAGCTACGTTTTGCAGGCAACAGATCACGCAACACATTTTGAGAAGCTGGAAACCAGGAAATGTATTTTGCTGCTTTCACAAAATACTGAAGCCAACTTTATAAATTATCTCTTTTTATTTATTTATAATTGTCGCTGTTCTTTCAAGCATTTGTTTTATACTACTGTTTAAAGTTATTTTCACTCAAATCATTAAAAAAATTTTGATGGAAAAAAATAGTTTGCACTTCCTGAGGACACAAGCTCAAGTACACAGTACAAATATGATACTGAAAAATATGAAATATTTTATGATGTTTTTCCTATTCAACAAACTGTATGAATAAGGCTTAAAATTACTTATATTTTTCTAAATATAGTATAAGCAGTTTATAAAATGACTAACTATAAGATTTCACCTTCCTTATAAAATACATACAGTATTTAGTGTTAGAGAAAATGTGCAGAATAAACACTGTCTCGTTGGCCTAAGGTTATATCCTAATTTGACTTTGGTGCAGCTCATGTTGTTCTTCACATTACCGTCTCTGGTAAACACACACTATATCAAATAAACCAACATTTATTTGTCACATGCACAGGATACAGAAGGTGTAAACGCTACAGTGAAATGGTTACTTGCATAGTGGAGTCTTTTGTTTAGACATTTAGCTAGCAAGCTAGCTACCTAAACAATGAACCATAATCCTAATTCATGACATTACTACCCTTCATTAATCTACAGGCTGCTAAAGTTAACCAACTAGATTAAATCTTAGCTAGCTAGGCTATAACTAGCAATGCAAATGTCTCTGAGACACAAATAATATAACTAGACCATACAAGTAACGTTAGCTAGCTTGCGAGCCAGCCAGCCCGCTAACTTTAGCTAGGTAGCTATCAGTATGTTTTTACCTGCAATGACAACGACTTTCTAACAAAGTTAGAAATGTTGATATCCGAAAATGTATCGAGCTAGACTCTTTTACCCATATACATGGATGAACGCTTCTCCTTCTCTTTCACGGATGCCATGGTTGCTGTTAGTTTGAAGATGTATTCCGGAGACAGGTGTTTTATACAACAGCCTATACAACAGCCTATACAACGCCTGAATTCTCTCCATATCCTTAGGTATCATATTCTGCTTCCACCAGGCATTCCACTGATTTCAAAACTCGGTCCTCCAGAAAGCGGAGGCTGGAATGTGGAGAGCATTAGCAACATTATCACAGCTCTTCGTGATATCTTTCAAAAAAAGACGCGTTAGAAAGGATTACCTACACATACCGAGCAGCTCATGTTATAGACAGAAGCATGCTACATGGCAGACCAATCCGAACTCATCTCTCGGCATGTCCAACCCATCCATTATCTCAGCAAGTGGGAAAGTTCCTGTCTTTTTCCGTGGCTAAATCAACTAGGCTCGTCATTTAATAATTTGATTTGTATTTACAGATGGCATACACGTTTGTTCTTATGTCACATGAAAGTTCACATGTTCCAAAAGGCATTTCTGACAAAAAAATTTGATAGAAATGTAATGTTTACGTTCAGATGCCTCTCCTGTGAAGTAGTGACGCATGACATACGCATAGTTTCCTGAAACGGGTCACATATTTTCTGAAGGTCTCTCTTGATCAAAAAGTCTAATCGCTGTGAACGTTTTACGGCTTAGCCTGACTTCTAGAACTGGTTACGAACTCGCCTTTCATCTCATATTAATCTTGTCCATCTATGACAAACAGAATGTTTTTTGTTGTTGAATATCTATTAATTATTTTAGATTACTGACTTTAAATCAATTTCTGAATGTGCTAAGCGGGGTAAAAAAGCTCTCCCCTGCTGCGTTACGATGTAAGGATTCCAGCCATATGCGTTGTTAGTGGCTGTGAAGTAGGGTTCAGACAGAATTTGATGGACATTGGGAAGAGTGAATGAAATGGCAGGAGGGACATCCCAGCTTCAAGTGGTGTCAGATTTCACATTCTGCTTCATACAAGCAGAATATTCTCATACTCCTGTGTCTGTGAGAATCAGGGCTACCGCTCAATGCAAGCCATTTCAATTTATCGTGTCCAAAGATCGATTTCTAAGCAAAAATGTTGGTCGAAACCCATACCAGAACCAAGCACATCCCCTTAACAGAGGACTTTACATCAAAAAAGTTGCGATAGGAGAAAACTGAGGATGAATCAACAACATTGTAGTTACTCCACAAAACTAACCTAAATGACAGAGTGAAAAGAAGGAAACCTGTATATTCCAAGACATGCATCCTGTTTGCAATAAGGCACTAAATAAAACATGTGGCAAAGAAATGTACTTTATGTCCTGAATAGAAAGTGTTATGTTTTGAGGCAAATCCAACACAAACCATCACCGAGTACCATTCTTCATATTTTCAAGCATGGTGGTGGCTGCATCATGTTATAGGTATGCTTGTCATTGGCAAGGACTAGGGAGTTTTTTTAGGATAAAAGTAAATGGAATAGAACTAAGCACAGGCAAAATCCTAGAGAAAACATTGGTTCAGTCTGCTTTCCAAAAGACACTGTGAGACAAATTTTCAGCAGGACAACCTAAAACACAAGGCCAAATACACACTGGAGTTGCTTACCAAGATGCCATTGAAAGGGAAAGGGGGATACCTAGTCAGTTGTACAACTGAATGCCTTCAGCTGTCTTCCGCATTTAACCAAACCCCTCTGAATCAGAGAATGTTCCTGAGTGGCGTAGCCACTGTTTTGACTTAAATCGGCTTGAAAACAACCAACTTGACAGAGCTTGAAGAAATGTATGCAAATAAAATAATGTGACTCACAGTTGTAATCACTGCCAAAGGTGATTCTAACATGTATTGGCTCCTGGGTGTGAATACTTATGTAAATGAGATATTTCTGTATTTAATTTTCAATGTATTTGTTAAACTTTCTAAAACATGTTTTCACGTTGTCATTATGGTATATTGCATTTTTGAATTCAGTCTGTACCATTATGTGTTAATCCATTTTGAATTCAGGCTGTAACACAACAAAATGTGGAATAAGCGGTATACTGTAAGTACTTTCTGAAGGCATTGTACCACAAACCCCAGAGGTGCCTTACTGCTAGTATAAACTGGTTACCAACATAATTAGAACAGTAAAAATACATTTTTGTCATACATGTGGTATACGAACTGATATACCCTGGCTTTTAGCCAATCAGCATTCAGGGCTCGAACCACCCTCTGTCACGTTCTGACCTTAGTTCCTTTGTTTTGTCTTTGTTATAGTATGGTCAGGGCGTGAGTTGGAGTGGGCAGTCTATGTTTGTTTTTCTATGTTGGTTTTTGAGTTTGGCCTGGTATGGTTCTCAATCAGAGGCAGGTGTCGTTAGTTGTCTCTGATTGAGAATCATACTTAAGTAGCCTTTTTCCACCTGTCTTTCATGGGTGTTTATTTTCTGTTTTGTGTGTCATCACTAGACAGGACTGTTTCGTTTGTTCGTTCTTCCTAGTTGTTATTTTGTTTAGTGTTCAGTTTTGATTATATTAAAAATCATGAACACGTACCACGCTGCACCTTGGTCCTCACCTTCTTCCACCGACGACAACCGTTACAGAAACACCCACAACCAAAGGACCAAGCAGCGTGGTAACGGGCAGCAGCAGCAGTAGCGATCGCAGGACTCCTGGACATGGGAGGAGATTCTGGATGGCAAGGGACCCTGGGCACAGGCTGGAGAATATCGCCGCCCCAAGGCTGAGCTGGATCATGAACACTTACAACGCTGCACCTTGGTCCTCACCTTCTTCCACCGATGACAGCCGTTACACCCTCGTTATAAATGTTTTTATAAACCTGGGTAGTTTGGCTCCTGGATGCTGATTGGCTGAAAGCAGTTGTATATCAGCCAATATACCACAGGTATAACACAAAACTAATTGTTTACCATTCTAATTACGTTGGTAACCTGTATATATACTAGCATTAAGGCACCGTCTTGCGTCCTGCCTATGAACAGCCCTTAGCCGTGCCCTTAGCTGTGGTATATTCACCATCATAATGCTCAAGCCCCGGGCCTTATGAAACATTGAATTTGGTCTTACTGCTATTAGCCCATAGAAACGCATTGAATAACATATTCATATATGGCAAAATATATAGTCAAAACATTTATAAAAAGGAAATATCTTTTGAAGTGTCTGCCCTATATTTGAGAGATATAAGAAAGTTCAGGATTTTATTGTATTATTTTCATATTTAGAGGGGCACAAAAGTACTTCCATACTTTCATTCAGTTTTTAAACTGGTACCAGGTTACCTTCAGACGAGTCTTGTGAAGCTTGTTCAATGGTGGGGTCATATTAGTTTGTAGCTCAAAACCGTTTGGACGTTATAGACAGAAGTTGACACATCGGCTGTATCGACTTCAGACAAGTCCTGTGAAGTTTGTGAAGATTGTGGGGGTCGTAGAGCTAAACAACCAACATGTACGTGTTCGTGAGAGTCTCAGCCCAAACCATTTGGATGTTACAGACGATTTCCAGGGTGTCTCCTGGTCTGACAAACACCGCTGTTAAAGGGTGACTGCATATCCCTATTTAGCCTTTTCATCAATGCTTATTTAGCGGCCAAGACTGAAGACAAACGTTGTCTTGGAGGTGTGGTTTGATGTGGATGTTTCTTGAGTGTCTCATTGCCATTCAACCACAACAGACAAGGGCAGTAGTGAGTACAGCAAGGTAAGCTAAGCTAGCTTTGCTATGGAGAGAACAACATTTTGAAGTTGAGGACTTCTTCTAACTGATTCGCAATCTCAAGATGGTTAGCTAATTCAGTTCTATGTGTAGGCTAAAGCCTCTACTGACCTTGGGTTTAGCCAAGCTGATAGCAGCTAGCTAGCGTGGCTAGGTGATAGCTGCAGCTGGCTATTCTATCTAGCTGACACTTCTCTGTCAAATCAGTTATGGCAAGATAGCAAGAGCCAGTGTCTGGAATGTGTAGCTTGCAACTTAGTTTCAACGTTTCATCACGTCATGTAAATACGGTATCAACTGCGAGTTGAATGCCCGATCTTGAGTCAGCTCAACTGTTCTACAACACAATATTGTATAGGTGGCTAGTTTTGTCTCGTCTTCTCTTATGTTCTTTGTCAGATCTTTCCCAGAGGGCAAATCCCAGAACTACTAATATCCCTTAAACAGGTGTAGGCTACATGTGGAAACTGCACAAACATCGTCCAGATATATATTTTTATAAATGTTTTTAAATGAAATACCCGAAACATACAATATACTTGCAGTGAAGCAGCTCAACAACTACACCACACCAGTCATCCAACAGACTCCCATTCAGAGCGACACACAGAAGCATCCAGGGTCAATATCCTGCTCAAGAGCACGTTGATAGATCTCCCACCAGGCCAGAAAACGTGAACCCGAACCCTCCAAGATCCCTCCACAGTGTCCCAATAGCTGTCCCTCAACCATTCAAGACCCCTCCCACAGCCCCCACAAGAAAAGAAAAATACAATTAATTCCATTCCCCACCCCCAAGAACCCCCCAATGCACCAACAACCAAGATAATTAACTAAAGAGAAAAAATAAAAAGACAGAAAACAGCAAACGACAATGCAAAATATATTTAAAAAAATATATCATATATGATATATATATATATAATCAAGGACAACTAAAATCATAACAGCATTGCCTACTGTATATGTTTGTGTGCATGTCTGGCATTATTACATGTATGTGTGTGTTCTTGTATGTGTTTATTTGAATGAGAGTGTATGTATATGCATGTGTACAAACACCTGCACGGCATCAGCCTCAGGCAAACTGGCATTAGTTGGTAAAAACACTGCCCCTCAGTGTCATTCAAACATACTTTTTATTATGTTTATTTAGACTTTAAAAAAAAACTTTTACATTTTAATAATTTAGCAGACGCTCTTATCTATGGCCTCAGTGCCTTGCTCAAGGGCACATAGACAGATTTTTTGGTTACTGGCCAAACGCTCTTAACCGCTAGGCTACAGTACCTTCTGCCTATGTGTTTGTGTTAGAAAGACAAAACATTTTCTGCAGTAAATATCATATTGATGTGCTTATAAAGACAATAATCCTACACTTACCTAGCAAATACAAATATGTTGTATGTAGAGTACAACTTCAGCTGTCTGACCAGAAGTAGAATGGCATTCTATTTGTCTATTTGGCCAAATCTATGAGTTTGGCTGTCTAACCACACACTGACATGCACAACTCTCTGGGTGAGGTTCGGTGGGTGATGAAGTCCCTTCCATCTGTGTAATGTATTGCAGGTTATAGACAGGTGTAGTCAAGTGGCAGGAGGGGTGGAGTGCATGACACTCCATCCTGGATATGACAGAGTTTGCCTCAGGGGTCCAGCAGGCTGAGTTCAATAATTACAGGCAGATGTGAGAGGCAGGAGGATGGCACCCTTCTCACACCTCTCTGTCGGTTACAGATTAGCAATTGCACACTTCTCATATGAATCTGTAAGCTACTAAACGATGCAAAGGAAGCTTTGAATTGGTCAATAGCCTACAGAGAGGTATGAGAAGAGTGCAATCTAATCTTCTGTAGATGTTCTAGATAGTCTAGCAGTTCCATGTAGAGTAGACCATACTTCACATAATACTGCAGAAGCACTGTTCTCTTAATATAACAATGTGCAAATATGATATCTTCCTGTATGGTGTCCCGTAAAAGACAGGAGTTCCCTAACATGTTTGAATAATACACAGTGTTCCCTCCCTCCCTGCTGTTAGTACCATTCGTTTCAATAATAACAAAATAGGATAAAAAGTAATATATGTGTCTTGTATCATTTTATTGCTGAGTGCAAGGTCTCTACCAATTCAGACCTCAGTATCAATTTGTCTTCCAGTCAGAGGGCTATATTTCAAAAACATCTCTTCTGAGGCGATGAGTCGCACACTATATATAGTGTAGGTGTATAATCTCCCAGTAAAATATTGGGTAAACCAGCAACGTTTCGGCATCACTGTGCCTTCTTCAGGATCCCTGAAGTAGGCGCAGTAATGGGTCTCTGAAGAAGGCCCCGTGATGCCGAAACGTTGGTGTTTTACCCAATAAACGACTGGGAGTTTATATATACGTGCAACTCTCTTATTTATTTCTATAGCTTACAGTTTATTTTTATAGGTTACAGTTTATTCACCGCTAGTCACACAAAATCCTTTTCTCTGGGTGTGCGACAGCTCATGCATTTTAGAAGAGTTGATGAGTGACATGTATTGAAAGGGTGATATTACTTAACACTTTTTTGTCCCTTCTGAGGTGTTTGCCTGATGGGCATGGCATTGTAGATCAGCTCCACGGCCATCTCGTCACAGATACCGATTGTAACGGCTTTCTAATGGTGAAGGAGAGTCGGACCAAACTGCAGCGTGTCTATTGTGATTCATCTTTAATAAACAAACGTAACACACAACAAAACACTAACACTATAAAACGAAAACCGAAAACAGCCTATACAAGTGTCTACTAACCTCTAACCAGGACATCAAGACACACAGGACAATCACCCACAATACAACCAAAGAATATGGCTGCCTAAATATGGTTCCCAATCAGAGACAACGGTAAACACCTGCCTCTGATTGAGAACCACTTCAGACAGCCATAGACTCTCCTAGAACACCCCACTAAGCTACAATCCCACTATACACACATTCCAAAATCCCAAGACAAAACACACCACAATACAAAAACTCTATGCCACACCCTGGCCTGACCCAATACATGAAGAAAACACAAAATACTTAGACCAGGGCGTGACAGAACCCCCCCCCCCTAAGGTGCGGACTCCCGAACGCACCTCAAAACAAATAGGGAGGGTCCGGGTGGGCGTCTGTCCATGGTGGCGGTTCCGGCGCGGGACTTGGACCCCACTCAATTAATGTCTTAGTCCCCTCTCCTCGCGTCCCTGGATAGTCCACCCTCTCCGAAGCTCGGGAGTGAGAGGAAGCTCGGGAGTGAGAGAAAGCTCGGGAGTGAGAGGAAGCTCAGGCAGGTTGATGGATCTACCAGATCCTGGCTGGCTGGTGGTTCCGACAGATCCTGGCTGACTGGCAGATCCTGGCTGACTGGCGGATCCTGGCTGACTAGCGGCTCTGGCAGATCCTGGCTGACTGGCGGATCCTGGCTGACTGGCGGATCCTGGCTGACTGGCGGATCCTGGCTGACTGGCGGATCCTGGCTGACTAGCGGATCTGGCGGATCCTGGCTGACTGGCGGATCCTGGCTGACTGGCGGATCCTGGCTGACTGGCGGATCTGGCGGATCCTGGCTGACTGGCGGATCCTGGCTGACTGGCGGATCCTGGCTGACTGGCGGATCTGGCAGATCCTGGCTGACTGGCGGATCCTGGCTGACTGGCGGATCCTGGCTGACAAGCGGATCTGGCAGATCCTGGCTGACTGGCGGATCCTGGCTGACTAGCGGTTCTGGCAGATCCTGGCCGACTGGCGGATCCTGGCTGACTAGCGGATCTGGCAGATCCTGGCTGACTGGCGGATCCTGGCTGACTAGCGGATCTGGCAGATCCTGGCTGACTGGCACTTCTGGCGGATCCTGGCAGACTGGCGGATCCTTGCTGACTGGCGGATCCTGGCACACTGGCGGATCCTGGCTGAATGCCGGATCTAACTGATCCTGGCAGGCTGGCGGCACTGGTGGCGCTGGGCAGACTGGCGGCGCTGGGCAGACTGGTAGCTCAGGCGGCGCTGGGCAGACTGGCGGCACTGGCGGCGCTGGGCAGACGGGTGGCTCAGACGTCGCTGGGCAGACTGGCGGCGCTGGGCAGACTGGCGGCGCTGGGCAGACTGGCGGCGCTGGGCAGACTGGCGGCGCTGGGCAGACTGGGAGCACTGGCGGCGCTGGGCAGACTGGCGATGCTGGGCAGACTGGCGGTGCTGGGCAGACTGGTAGCTCAGGCGGCGCTGGGCAGACTGGCGGCACTGGCGGCGCTGGGCAGACTGGTAGCTCAGGCGGCGCTGGGCAGACTGGCGGCACTGGGCAGACGGGTGGCTCAGACGGCGCTGGGCAGATGGGTAGCTCAGACGGCGCTGGGCAGACGGGTAGCTCAGACGGCGCTGGGCAGACTGACAGCTCTGGATGCTTCATGCAGGCTGACAGCTCTGGCTGCGCTGAACAGAGGAGTACTGGTGCCTCTGGAATGAGGGGCTCTGGCGCCTCTGGCATGAGGGGCGGTAGCTCTGACAGCGCCGGACAGGCGGGAAGCTCCGGCAGCGGCGCCGGACAGGCGGGAGGCTCCGGCAGCGGCGCCGGACAGGCGGGAGGCTCCGGCAGCGGCGCCGGACAGGCGGGAGGCTCCGGCAGCGGCGCCGGACAGGCGGGAGGCTCCGGCAGCTGCGCCGGACAGGCGGGAAGCTCCGCAGCGGCGCCGGACAGGCGGACGCTCCGGCAGCGGCGCCGGACAGGCGGGAGGCTCCGGCAGCGGCGCCGGACAGGCGGAGGCTCCGGCAGCGGCGCCGGACAGGCGGGAGGCTCCGGCAGCGGCGCCGGACAGGCGGGAGGCTCCGGCAGCGGCGCCGGACAGGCGGGAGGCTCCGGCAGCGGCGCCGGACAGGCGGGAGGCTCCGGCAGCGGCGCCGGACAGGCGAAGCTCCGGCAGCGGCGCCGGACAGGCGGGACGCTCCGGCAGCGCTGGACAGGCGGGACACACTGTAGGCCTGATGCGTGGTGCTGGCACTGGTGGTAATGAACCGAGGACACGCACAGGAAGCCTGGTGCGGGAGCTGCTACCGGAGGGCTGGGGTGTGGAGGTGGTACTGGATAGACCGGACCGTGCAGGCGCACTGGAGCTCTTGAGCACCGAGCCTGCCCAACCTTACCTGGCTCGATGCCCACTCTAGCCCGGCCGATACGAGGAGCTGGAATATACCGCACCGGGCTATGCACCCGCACTGGGGACACCGTGCGCACCACTGCATAACAAGGTGCCTGCCCGGTCTCTCTAGCCCCCCGGTAACCACAGGAAGTTAGCGTAGGTCTCCTACCTAGCGTAGCCATACTCCTGTGAGCCCCCCAAGAAATTTTTAGGGCTGACTCTCAGGCTTCCATCCGCTCTGCCGTGCTAGCTCCTCATAATGCCGCCTCTCTGCTTTTGCTGCCTCCAGCTCGGCTTTGTGGCGACAATAATCTCCAGGCTGATCCCAGGGTCCTTTACCGTCCAGTACCTCCTCCCATGTCCATTTCTCCAGGTAGTGCAATCTCTCCCACTGTAGCTGCTGCTGCTCCTGCTGCTGCTGCCTCTGTTGCTTCTCCTGTGGCTCCTGCCTGTTGACACGCTGCTTGGTCCTGTGGTGGGTGATTCTGTAACGGCTTTCTAATGGTGAAGGAGAGTCGGACCAAACTGCAGCGTGTCTATTGTGATTCATCTTTAATAAACAAACGTAACACACAACAAAACACTAACACTATAAAACGAAAACCGAAAACAGCCTATACAAGTGTCTACTAACCTCTAACCAGGACATCAAGACACACAGGACAATCACCCACAATACAACCAAAGAATATGGCTGCCTAAATATGGTTCCCAATCAGAGACAACGGTAAACACCTGCCTCTGATTGAGAACCACTTCAGACAGCCATAGACTCTCCTAGAACACCCCACTAAGCTACAATCCCACTATACACACATTCCAAAATCCCAAGACAAAACACACCACAATACAAAAACTCTATGCCACACCCTGGCCTGACCCAATACATGAAGAAAACACAAAATACTTAGACCAGGGCGTGACACCGATCATGAAGGAGCCTGACATTGGCACCTATATCCCTCCCAGCTCCGAGATCACAGAGGGAGAGAATGACTGTCACCATAGTCATAGAAGCCAACAGTAAATACACGGTTTAACATAGTCAATCAGAGATCCTGATTCACAGCTAATTCTCAGCATGACACTGACTGGTTGACATTACTCACTCAGGCCCAGCAGTAATCCATTGGCACAGTGTAAGGAGGCACTTCCTTAATAAAACATACAACACACACATATACATACAGCACTGATTACATTATCAGTGCTGGATAGGTGAATTCCAAGAGCGATAGTATTTTGATCATTGACCAGATCAGATGTGACCAACTGGAGCAGTACACTGAAGCAGTACTGGTATCTGGCCACTACCTCAGCCTTCTGTAACAGCTCCTGATCTGGCTGGGGGTTCCCACAATGCTGCTGAACAGGAAATCTACCAGGTTTTGTACATAGCCTGTAAATGAAGTACAATATCATCACTCAATAAATCTAACATTAGACACATTTTAGGCTATGTGTTCTTTACGACAGAATGTTAAAATTAGGTGAAATATATATTTTTAAACAAATTTACACTACCCAAAATGTACTAATTTGGTGGAACAGCCCATGAAGCAGTATGATAAAACACTCCCATGTATAAAATTTTTGTGTATGATTCATATCACCATACTTGATGTGTTTGCCTGTGACAACTGCTAATATGCTCGCTGAATCTATAAATACAATAGAAGCCTCAGTGACAATGACATTTGTTCATGAGCTCTCAGTAACAACCAAATGAATCAGTAACAACCAAATGAGTTCTCTCTGATGAATGTGGTGAGAGTCTGCCATGGTTCTCCTCTCTCTGTCTCCTACAACAGGAACAAATGGTGCTGGCAATGACCTTTTAAACCTTTCTTCACATGCTCGATGAGAGCACGAAGAACAACTTGTATAATGATGACTACAATACAGTACAGGGTAACCAGGGTTGGATTTATCATGAAGAAAAACAGTCAAACATCATATCTTAGTTGATCATTATGGTAATGTGATATGATAAGAATACACATATTTTGCTGTTGAGTTGATTTGTTTGTATTTAAAGGGCTTGAATAGACACCACAGCAGAACATAGTAGGTTGGACCTCACTTTATATGCGCAGAATGATACGTTTGTATGTGTTCATCTACAAAGCCTTTTTGGGTAAACTCCCTCTTTACCTCTGTAGTCTGGTCTCCTTCACCACCAGCAGTTACCATACCTGGTCTGTTAGGTCGTTGCTACTTAAAGTCCCCAGGACATTCACAGTATTAGACAAGACTGCCTTCTCTTCTTGTGCACCAGACTCATGGAATAATCTACAGTCCATGCTTCATCTAGATATGTTAGTGCCACTGAATGGAATAATCTACAGTCCCTGCTTCATCTAGATATGTTAGTGCCACTGAATGGAATAATCTACAGTCCATGCTTCATCTAGATATGTTAGTGACACTGAATGGAATAATCTACAGTCCCTGCTTCATCTAGATATGTTAGTGTCACTGAATGCATTTAAAATATTGATGGGAGACTCTGTTACAGAGGAGTGTAAATGCTTTTTTTAGGCTGGATCATGTTGTTGTATGTTTTAATTCTGTAATGTATTGATTGTTGCTGCCTTCTTGGCCAGTTCTCTGTTGAAAAAGAGACTCTGGGTCTCAATGGGCTTAAAAATAAAAACATACTAGCATGCTTCTTATGTCATGAACCATGTTCCCATTTTCAGCCATCAAGTGAATTTCCATAATTTCCCTCTCAGTTAATCAAGTAGGAAGGACCCAATTATACACCTTAATTACTAATAAACAAAAGACAACACGCACACGCACGCACGCACACACACACACACACACACACACACACACACTTCTATGAAGGCTTCATCAGAGTGTTTCCAGCGTGTCAGAATAGGAACCTCCCCCTACTAGTTGCAGCAGTCAGACCAGAGCTCTGTCTGTCTGTTTCTTTACAAGGTGACTCATTTAATTATCCTGATTTGACTGACCTTTGCCGTAGATGTTTTGGCGGTAATGATTTCCTGTCCCTTTGGGTCATCAACCGGAGCAAAGTAGATTGGGGGAGTGGAGAGAAAGGAGCGCTCGCGGGACTTCTTTAAGTACCTGGTGCTCAGAGAAGATGTGAAGCGAGCTGTGAAGACATCCTTGTGACTGGCCACAGGACTGGAGCCAGCGGAAGGAAATGTCTGCTCCTTTTTCAGATCTCTATACAGCACTATACACTCACTACCCCCAGAAACAAAATAACTCAGTACTTTACAACCCACTATTAAAGTCTCTCACACTTGCCCTGCTGTGTACAAGCTGCTGGGTATTGTTTTCTCTCTTGATTGTCTTTAGTATGCTGTCGACCGTACCCACAGAAGGTATTTGAATATGAAGAGCTCTCCCTCTTCACATAATGCCTCCAGTTGATGATGTAATGATTGGTTAACATACAGCAGCTTCTTTTGCTGCTTTCCTCAGCCAGTTATCTAGCTGATCCCTTTTCTATTAGGGAGACTTGCTCATTAGGCAACTGTGCTTATTTAGTGAATCATGACATCAACAAATGCACACTGTATTTATAGTAATTTATAAGTATCTATAATTGTGGGTGTGTATGAAATCCCACTGAGATATCAATTACCTCGTCTTATCTGAGACTTGTGAAATGGAATACATGGCAACAATGGTTATCCTTAGTTACACTGTCTGTTTTATCAGACACACGATATCATATTATATTCACTCATTCCATTCTATATATTCATATGCATGAAGTTATTCAGGCCTTGAATTCCCACTGATATTGTGCATTAAAGCTTGATGCTTTTCCCCCTGTAGTTCTTCTGCTACCTTTATGTTTCCTCAGTCAGTCCTATGGCTGTGTATCTACACCTTGGCAGGAGAGTGGCGCAGGCACCATTCACCTCCATGGAACATCATCAGGCACCATTCACCTCCACGGAACATCATCAGGCACCATTCACCTCCATGGAACATCATCAGGCACCATTCACCTCCACGGAACATCATCAGGCACCATTCACCTCCATGGAACATCATCAGGCACCATTCACCTCCACGGAACATCATGTTTATGAGTGAAAACAAACAATTTGATGTCAGTTGCCCACATGGTCCAATTCAGCAAATCGGAATAAATGTTGGATACTGTGATTCCGTCACATTCCAGTATGAAATGTGTGATGTTATGAACACCTACTTTAAATATGGTTAACATGAAATGATCCATAACCTCCAAGTGTTGTGTTGTGACCAGTGGTTAGAGACTCTGTGTGTTTGTGCGCAGATACGCACGCACGCACGCACGCACGCAGGCAGGCAGGCAGGCAGGCAGGTCCACACACACACACACACACACACACACTTCTATCAAGGCTTCATCAATGCGTTTCCAGCCTGTCAGCACAGAAACCTCCCCTTACTGGTTCCAGCAGTCAGATCAGTGTTATGTCAGTCTGTTCCTCTTCAAGGTGACTAATGTAATTTTCCTGATTTGACTGACCTTTGTCGGAGATGTTTTGATGGTAATGATTTCCTGTCCCTTCGGGTCAGCCACCGAAGTAGAACAGAGCAGATCAGGGCAGTGGAGAGAGATAGGAGAGCGCACAGGCCTACTTTATGTACCTGTAGATGTGAAGTGAGCTGTAAAGACATCCTTGTGACTGGGGCCAGGAGAAGGAAATGGCTGCTCCTCTTTTACCTCTGTTTACAGCACTATACACTCACTACCACCAGAAAAAAAACATACAGTGCATTCCTAAAGTATTCAGACCCCTTTACTTTTTCCACATGATGTTATGTTGCAGCCTTATTCTAAAATGGATTAAATCTGTTTTTATCTCTCATCATTCTACACACAATACAAAGCAAAAACAGGTTTTTAGAAATGTTTGAAAATGTATATATATATATATATATATATATATAATTTTTTTAAATTTAGCATTTACATAACTATTCAGACCCTTTACTCAGTACTTTGTTGAAGCACCTTTGGCAGCAATTACAGTCTCAATTATTCTTGGTTATGACGCTACAAGCTTGACACACATGTATTTTGGGTGTTTCACACTTGCCCTGCTGTGTACAAGCTGCTGGGTGATGTTTTCTCTCTTGATTGTCTTCAGTATGCTGTCGACCGTACCCACAGACAGTATTTGAATATGAAGAGCTCTCCCTCTTCACATAATGCCCCCAGTTGATGATGTAATGATTGGTTAACATACAGCAGCTTCTTTTGCTGCTTTCCTCAGCCAGTTATCTAGCTGATCCCTTTTCTATTAGGGAGACTTGCTCATTAGGCAACTGTGCTTATTTAGTGAATCATGAAATCAACAAATGCACACTGTATTTATAGTAATTTATAAGTATCTATAATTGTGGGTGTGTAAGAAATCCCACAGAGATATCAATTACCTAGTCTTATCTGAGACTTGTGAAATGGAATACATGGCAACAATGGTTATCCTTAGTTACACTGTCTGTTTTATCAGACACACAATATCATATTATATTCACTCATTCCATTCTATATATTCATATGCATGAAGTTCTTCAGGCCTTGAATTCCCACTGATATTGTGCATTAAAGCTTGATGCTTTTCCCCTGTATTTTTTCTGTTACTTTTATGTCTCCTCAGTCAGTCCTATGGCCATATTTATTTAACCAGTTCGGCCAGTTGAGAACAAGTTCTCATTTACAATTGCGACCTGGCCAAGATAAAGCAAAGCAGTGCGACAAAAACAACAACACAGAGTTACACATAAACAAACATACCGTCAAAAACACAAACAGACACCTTGGCGGGAGAGTGGCACAGGCACCATTCACCTCCATGGAACATCATCAGGCACCATTTATATCCATGGTACATCATCAGGCACCATTCGCCTCCATGGAAAATGATCAGGCACCATTCACCTCAATGGAAAATTATCAGGCACCATTCAACTTCATGGAACATCATCAGTCCCCATTCTTCTCCATGGAACATCATCAGTCCCCATTAATCTCCGTGGAACATCATCAGTCCCCATTCATCTCCATGGAACACCATCAGTCCCCATTCATCTCCATGGAACATCATCAGTCCCCATTCACCTTCATGGAACATCATCAGTCTCCATTCATCTCCATGGAACATCATCAGTCCCCATTCATCTTCATGGAACATCCTCAGTCCCCATTCATCTCCATGGAACATCATCAGTCCCCATTCATCTCCATGGAACATCATCAGTCCCCATTCATCTCCATGGAACATCATCAGTCCCCATTCATCTCCATGGAACATCATCAGTCCCCATTCATCTCCATGGAACATCATCAGTCCCCATTCACCTTCATGGAACATCATCAGTCTCCATTCATCTCCATGGAACATCATCAGTCCCCATTCATCTTCATGGAACATCCTCAGTCCCCATTCATCTCCATGGAACATCATCAGTCCCCATTCATCTCCATTGAACATCATCAGTCCCCATTCATCTCCATGGAACATCATCATAAATGTTGGATTCTGCGATCCCATCATGTTCCAGTATGAAACGCGTGAAGGTATGAACACCTTCTTTAAATAACATTAAAGTCTACATTCCCGCCAATTGTTGTTTTTTGACCTGGGGTAAAAGGCTCTTTCTGTCTGTCTTTGTGTGACTGTGTGTGTGTACATGTGAATGTGTGTGTGTGTGTTGTTGTATGTGCGCCTGCGAACAAGTGTGTGTTGTGACCTGGGGTAAGAAGATCTGCGTGTGTGTGCGTGGGTTTGTGTGTGTGTGTGTGTGTGTGTGAGTGGGTCTGTGTGTGTGTGTGTGTGTGTGTGTGTGTGTGTGAGTGGGTCTGTGTGTGTGTGTGTGTGTGTGCATGCGTAGGTTTGTGGGTGTGTGAGTGGGTTTGTGTGTGTGTGTGTGTGTGTGCATGCGTAGGTTTGTGTGTGTGTGAGTGGGTTTGTGTGTATACATGTGCGTTTGCTAAAAGGTGCTTTGTTCCACTCTGCCACATCGTTAGGATCCTAGGGGCCATGTGCAGTTTGTCATCTTTGTCATCTTCTATAACAAAGAACCTGTCTGTAGTGTGGCGGGAACTCACTAACCAAAATGAAATGTTTTCAGGAGTTTCATTTCATATCCAGATGGCTTCACTCACCAGTGCTGTGCTGCATTCAATACATTTAAATCCCCCAGGCAAGGTCTGAAAAGCAGCACAGGTATCATTTTCCCAGACCGTAAATAGACAGTATTGTATTTGTTATATGTTGAATTAATGTGCATGTCTTGATCTCAGTTGCCTTTCAATTATACTGTTAAACTTCCCTTCATTCACACTCTTTTACATTGACTGAACGTGTGCAAAGCTGTGTGTGCGCTGCAGGTCTATGTGTGTAATACTGTCACTTAAACAGTTTGTGGGATATTGTTTTGGGAGATTAGGAAGCAGCTGTGGTTGGCGGTTGTATGTGTGTGTACATGTGTGTGTGTGTGTGTACTTGTGTGTATGTTCCTACTGATCCAGTTCAGACTCTGCCTGCCTGTTGAGTTGGTAAATCTGAGAGACTAGAGAGAGATGAGAGGATCTGGCCCCATAGAAGAATCAATAGCTTTCCAAGAATATCTTCTAGAATATAGCCTCAGCTGCTTCCCACGTTTCATTATGGGTCTGTGTTTGAGATGGTCATGTCTGTTGTTATATAGGCAATAGCTGATCACTGTTGTCTTCCATGTTTTGTCAGCTTTCCCACATGTATCTAAACTACATATACTTATATGTAACAATGTCACTCTATAGCACACCATAGTATCTCTCTAGTGACTTGTTAAGGTGATTTGTTAAGATACTGTAGAGCCCCTCCCTGTGTCTCAGTCATGGTTCTCTGCAGCAGATATTGGAACATGGTCAAGGCCCCATATTAAATCAGCCATGAATATGTTGTCCAGGGCCACAGGCGACTCAAGCTATAACATAATGTACTGTCATGAGCTTAGCTCTCTCTCTCTCTCTCTCTCTCTCTCTCTCTCTCTCTCTCTCTCTCTCTCTCTCTCTCTCTCTCTCTCTCTCTCTCTCTCTCTCTCTCTCTCTCTCGGTGCATGCTGGGTGTTTTTGGAGTTTGAGTGTTTGGTGTGGAAAGCTCTATCCTAACTAACTTTCTTGATTCTTTTCTTTACATGTTATTTTCTATGGTGGAGGGTTAATGCAATATTTGTTTTTAGCGGTATCCAAAGTTTTTTTTTCAAAGTTAGGGTGGAAGAGGACAGAGTAACTTTCCGGGGGGGTGGAAGGTGTAGTGTGCGCAATGGCTTCTCAGCCTAGCGCGGACGAGACGCTGTCGATACAGCATGGATTCAGGTGTGTTCCTGAGAACGGAGTTAAGGTGGAGGAGGTTCTGCTCGCGGTCGGTGAACAGGTAGGAGCTGAGTTTATACATTCTGCTTCTAGAATGAACAAAGCTGTGGTTGTGTTCATGAAAAGGGCAAATTTGGTCGGTAGGCTAATTGCTAGCGGAATATTTGTAAGAGATGTGTTGGTGTCAATTTCACCTCTCTCTACCCCTTCAACAAGAGTTGTAGTGGCAAATTTGCCTCCGTTTATTACGGACGATCAAATTAGGAAAGAGCTGAGTCGTTTTGGTAAGTTTGCTAGCGGTTTCCGTGTACTGTCAGCAGGTTTTCAGGCAGATGCCGTTAAGCACGTTGTTTCGTTCAGGCGGCAAGTGTTTATGTTTCTGAACAATAATGAGCAACAGCTAAATGTGCATTTCAAAGTGAGGCATGGGGAGGGCTCTATGCAGGTTTTGCCAGCACAGATAGTCTACGGTGTTTTGAATGTGGGGATTTGGGGCACAAGAGCTTTGCGTGCCCACATAAAGGCCATAGACGGAGTGAGGGTGCAAGTGGGGGAAATCGAGGTCAAAATGCAGGGGGTAAGGAGATGCAGACAGCAGAGGCTGGGCCTAGTCAGTCTAGAGATGGTGGTGTAGATGAGGCTGGGGCTAGTCAGGCTAGAGATGGTGGAGAAGCAGAGGCTGGGTCTAGTCAGGCTAGAGATGGTGGGGTAGCTGAGGCTGGGCCTAGACATGCTATGGAGGGTGGTGCAGATGATGCTGGGCCTAGTCATGCTATGGAGGGTGGTGTAGCTGAGGCTGGCCCTAGTCATGCTATGGAGGGTGGTGTAGCTGAGGCTGGCCCTAGTCATGCTATAGAGGGTGGTGCAGATGATACTGCGTCTAGTCAGGTTATTCTAGTGGATGAGGAGAGTATAGTGGGGAAGTGTAAGAGATTAGGGGGAGGAGGAGGGTGTCAAGAGGAAAAGGAAAAAGGATGTGGATAAAGGTACCATGGAAATGTTGCCTGTTGCTGTGGGTGAGGCCCTAAACAGAGAGAAAGGGCAGGTGGTCAGGGTGGGAGATAGAGAAGAGGAGGAAAGTGAGTCTGAGGAAGAGGATGAGGAGTTATTTTTTTCAGACTCCTCTTCAATTGGCCCGGAGCTGACAGCCAGTCAACCAGAGGGGTCTAAGTACACGTTGAGAGAACTGACAAGGTTCCTGAATGAGACTAAGGGGAAAAAAGTTAATCTTGAGACTTTTTTCCTGATCCTAGAAAGTTTGTAAGATCAGTACAACATGCTATGAGAAATGAGGGGCATGGTGCCCTCTCACCCAGGAAACGGTTTAGGTTGAGGAAGTGGGTCACAATAGTGCGTAAAGGTTTACCTTCAGACACTGTTTAAATGTTTAATTTCTTACTGACACTGGGGCTTTTTGAGCTTTGCTATTGGTCTATTTCTCTGCTGGCTTTTCTCCCACTTCTTATGGAGACTCTTCGGGTAGGCTCGCTCAATATAAATGGCGCCAGAGATGCGGGAAAGAGGAGTGTGTTGGGTGAATATGTAAAACAAAAAAAAAGTACAGGTGTTGTTTCTGCAGGAGACTCATAGTGATGTGGTGAATGAAGTTGATTGGGGGCTCTGGTGGAAAGGGGCAAGTGTGTTGAGCCATGGGACAAATCTTAGTGCAGGGGTGGCAGTCCTTTTTGCACCGGGTCTGGCTGTAAAAATTTGCTCCTCAAAGGAGGTGTGTAGGGGTAGGTTGCTTGTTGTTAAAGCAGAAATTAACAACATGGTTTTTGTCTTTATAAATGTGTATGCGCCTAACACAGGGAGAGAAAGAGGGGTTCTATTTGGGAGTCTTAGACAGGAACTCTCACAAGTAGCGCCTGAGGAGACGCTGGTGATCGGAGGTGACTGGAACTGTACAATGGATTTTACAAAAGACAGAAATGGGGAAGAGCCTCATTCAGTGTCAGTGGGAGTGTTAAGGGACATCTTTAATCAGTTTGACCTAGTGGATGTTTGGAGAACTAAACATCCAAACACAAGACAGTATACGTGGGTGAAGGTTTTTGGGGCTAGGGTGAGTGCAGCTCGACTTGATCGTTTTTACATGTCCAGGAATCAGAGCAATAGGCTGCTGGGTGCTACCATTCTCCCAGTGGGGTTTTCGGATCACCACATAACCATGGCTCGGCTGTCTATTTCACCAGGGCCCCGGCAGGCATCTTATTGGAAGTTCAATGTAAAGCTCTTACAAGATGCCACCTTTTGCTCAGGTTTCCAGACTTTTTGGGAAAGATGGGGGCAGCGAAGAGAGGAGTATGAGTCTCTGAGTCAATGGTGGGATGTGGGGAAAGTGCAAATTCGGCTTTTCTGTCAACAGTACACAGCTCTCTCATCCTCAGAGGCTAGGAGAGTATTGGGGGAACTAGAGCGGTGTATTAGTGAGATGGAGGTAGAGATGGTGGGGCAAGGCAATGTAGGCCTCCAGGCTAACTTAGCCCGACTACGTAGGGACCTGGGCAGTTTTTTCCAGGTTAAAGCAAAGGAGCACTTGTAAGAGCTAGGTTCTCCATGCTCAAGGAGATGGATGCTCCCAGCTCCTTCTTCTTTGGTTTGGAAAGACAGAGCAGTGATGCCAAGGGTATGCATTGTCTACGGCTGTCTGATGGGAGGGTGACCTCTGTGGTGGGGGAGATGCGGGAGCGGACTGTGGAGTTTTATACTGAATTGTATAGGGCAGAAATGTGTGATCCTATGTGTGCTCAGGTCTTGTTCGAAGGACTCCCTAAGCTCTCTCGGGCACAGAGGGATGAAATGGACATTCCTCTGTTGTCACATGAACTGGCAGAGGCAGTAACCCAGATGTCCCCCGGTCGTGCACCCGGGGTCGATGGACTTCCAGTGGAATTTTACAAAAATTCTGGGGAACAATTGGACAGGATTTCTTTTGCGTGTTGCGTGAATGCGTCGGGGTAGGAGAGTTGCCGATGAGCTGCCGTCGGGCGGCTCTGACTCTCCTGCCCAAAAAAGGGGACTTGTGTGAACTTAAGAACTGGAGGCCTGTGGCATTACTCTGTGCGGACTACAAGATTTTTGCCAAGGTCCTCTCTAACAGACTGAAGTCCCATCTGGACTCTATAATACACAAGGACCAGACATATTGTGTACCGGGACGCTCAATCACGGACAACTTGTTCTTGATTAGGGACATGTTGGACTTGTCGAGAGGTTCTAATGTGAACTTTGGACTGGTCTCTTTAGATCAAGAGAAGGCTTTTGATAGAGTGGATCATGAGTATCTGTTTAATGTGATGTCTGTGTTTGGGTTTGGGAAGAGTTTTGTGACCTGTGTGAAGCTGTTGTATGCTGGGGCGTCATGTATGGTTAAGGTGGGAGGGGGCTCAGTAGGCCAGTCTGGGTGAGACGGGGATTAGACAAGGATGCCCTCTATCTGGGCAGCTGTACACACTAGCCATTGAGCCTTTTTAGGACTGCTACGCAGGAGACTGCGGGGAGTGTGCTGGACAGGCATGGATGTGGTGACAGGAATAGCAGTCTCAGCATATGCAGATGATGTTTCTGTGATGGTCAGGGATGAGCAAGATATGCAGGAACTAGAGACCAGTCTGAAGGTGTACGAGGGAGCTTCATCAGCTAAGGTAACTGGGAAAGAGCAAAGCTCTGTTATGTGGGGCATGGGGGATAGGGCTCCTCCTCTGCTTCCAGGGGTTTGCAGTGGGGTTGTGAAGGGCTTAAAGTGTTGGGGGTGTACCTGGGCTCGGAGAGGTGGGTCAGCAAGAACTGGGAGGGGCTGTCACAGGCAGTGGTGTCAAGACTGGCCAGGTGGAGGTGGCTCCTGTCCCAAGTGTCATATAGAGGGAGGGTGCTGATAATCAACAACCTGGTGGCATCTTCCTTGTGGCATAAACTGGCTGTCCTCAACCCCCGCCGGTCTGCTTGCAGACCTGCAACGCAAGCTGGTGGACTTCTTTTGGTCGGGACATCACTGGCTGAAGGCAGCAGTTTTGTACATGACCGTACACGAAGGAGGACAGGGCCTGGTGGAACTGGAGAGCAGGATGGCTGCTTTCCGACTAAAGGCGGTGCAGAGACTGCTGTACCACACTGATGTTGGCTGGAGGGAACCAGCATGCGCGCTGCTGAGGAGAGCTGGCGGATTAGGGGTTGGACCGGCAGCTGTTCCTCATGAAGCTGGAGAGGCTGAGTACAGCAGGTCTCTCAGAGTTTTACTCTGCGGTGCTGAGGGCCTGGCAGCTGCTAAGACCCACACGAGAAGGGGTGTGGAGCCTGGGCAGTGGGTGTGGGAGGAGCCTATCTTCCACAACCCAGCCATCCCTTTGAGATCGGTTCAGTCGGCCAACCTGCAGAGGCAACTGATGGCAGGGGGTTTACAAAGGCTGGGTGACCTGAGACTGCTGGGAGAGGAGGGGTGGAAAACCCCGGAGGTCTTGGCGCAACAAACAGGAATAACGTCTCTTAGGCTGCTGGAGAGATTCCTGGAGGAGGTCCAGGAGGCACTGTCTGAGCCGGTAAGGGGGTGTTTGAGAGGCCAAAGGGAGAGGGGCCACCAATGTTCCCGCCACTGCAGGTGACGGCAGAGACTGGAGACTGGCAAGGGGGTCTGGAGGACTTGTTAGATTTTAACACTCCGAGCCTGGGGAGTTTGAGGGGGTGGGAGGTAAAGCCCTCTACAACCTCTGTGTTAAGGTTAGGAGCATTAGAAGCCTAACAGGAGTGAAGGCACATCAGTGGCAGGGGGTATGTGGGGCGGAGAGTATGGTGGGTTTTAGATGGAGGGCGCTCTACAAACCCCAGTACCAAAGAGGTCAGGGACCTCCAGTGGAGGGTTCTTCATGGAGCCCTGGCCACTAACAGCTGGTTGGCACGGGTTGATCCGGGAATTGGGCAGGGGTGTCCTTTCTGTCAAATGAAAGAAACTGTAATTCATGTGTTTTCTGTGTGCACCAGGTTAATGCCATTAATGTCTCTGTTGGAATGTCTGTGTGACAGGTTGGGGGTGGTTTTTGCTGTTGGGATGTTTATAATGGGATACAGGTATTCGAGTAAGGAGAAAGAAAAATGTGTTTTGTTGAATTTTCTGTTTGCTCAGGCAAAGTTAGCTATTTGGCTAACAAGGAGGAACAGGGTCAAAGGTGGGGGATAACAGACCCTTTACTACTGTTTAATGGGATGGTCTCTGCGCGCCTTAGGGTTGAGTTTGAGTTCTATAAAATGATCAAATGTGTGGAGATGTTTGAGGAGATATGGTGTGTTGGGGGCTGTCTGTATTGCTGGGGAAGATGTTTTGGATATACGGTTGTAGGAGAGGTTTTTGTGTATGGTGATTTGTACAGGATATATTTTTATTTTTTTATTTTAGGAGTGGGGGGGTGAGTTTTAAATGAATTGAGAATGTTTCAATAAAGAAAGACCAAAAGTCAAAAGTCTCTCTCTCTCTCTCTCTCTCTCTCTCTCTCTCTCTCTCTCTCTCTCTCTCTCTCTCTCTCTCTCTCTCTCTCTCTCTCTCTCTCTCTCTCTCTCTCTCTCTCTCTCTCTCTCTCTCTCTCTCTCTCTCTCTCTCTCTGTATTTATTGTTTGAGACAGGGCAATCAGAATTCTGGAGACAGATTAAAGACACCTGGCATTAAAAGAAATGAAAAAGAAATGAAACCCAGGCCTCTCCCTAATCCCCCTAGATAGGTTGTCGATCTATTAAAGAGGAGGAGCTCACATCCTCCAGGGAAATGATTACCTGGTTGGACGGGAGGAAGAGAGAGAGAGAGCACCTTATGACTGGGCCATTTCAATATCCTCTTCCCTCCAGGCGAGGAAGAAACAGCATCAGAATGTCAAAGAAGTTTATCAACAACTTATTTTATTCATGCCAAGACCTTTGTTGTTGCCTATTTACATATTGTTATTTTGTTATAGGGTATTATAGCAAAAAGGGCCCAGAAGGCCAAACCTAAAAGTATTTATGTGAAATATTATGCATCACAGAAAAATGGTGCCTCTCTGACTATGCCATTTATCTCAGTTTGTTGATGATAGCTGCTCTATGTTGCTCTGCGCTGGATAATATCTAAGAGGCTACTTGCAGGGTGGGTAGCCTGTAGCCTACATCCACTGTGTCCAACCATGCAGTGTGGCTTAATGGAGCTATAGGCTGTAGAGGAGTGTAAATATTATTTTCTGTTCTCCAGCTACACTAAAAAATACCCTATAAAATTGATTGATTTACTGGCTCCAGCCCAGAGACTCTATTTCCCCATCCAGATGAACAATAGTAGCAGTAGTTGTTGCCACCAGAGCTTGGAAATAAATTCCTCCTGTTTAAAGATTGTGCCTATCGGCCTTTAACACAGAGTTAACACAGAGTTTTACGAGTTTGTCCCGTAAAAAGAATGCCCCTGGTGTCTTCCGATTAGTCCTATCTCTCTATGTTTCTACTGCTCTATATAAAACATATTATACAGAGCTGTCAACGATTGACTTTATCACGCCATGAGCATACAGGTGAAAAAACGCCGGTATAGTCTCTGCGGAGGTGGCTATATCTGGAGAAAAAAAATGTTTTATTGTTATACAGAGAGAGAGAGAGAGAGAAAGAGAGAGGGAGAATGTGTCACTGAGTGCTGCTTATATTCAGGTGATTTCTCGAAGAACAAGCTGTGATTGAAGTGCATGGCTGTGTGCTCGATTTTATACACCTGTCAGCAAGATGACATATGGAATTGTTTTAAGATGGTCAAACAATGGATCATTTAGCTATTTGATTTGGAATTTTAGGACCCCTTTAAGTATCCTGAAAAAAATACAAAATAAATATTTCATTAAATATTGAATTTGGCCTTTACTACAATAGACCATATAAACACATTGAATAACACATTCATAAACTGCAGAAAATAAATAAAACATTTTCTTTCAGGAGGAATAAGGTTTTGAAGTGTCTGTCCTATATCTAGGAGATACACTATATGTACAACATTATATGGACAGCCCTTCAAATTAGTGGACCATCATAGGATGCCACATTTCCAACAAGTCAGTCTGTCAAATTTCTGCCCTGCTAGAGTTGCCCCGGTCAACTGTAAGTGCTGTTATTGTGAAGAGGAAACATCTTGGAGCAACAACGGCTTAGCCGTGGAGTGGTAGGAAACACAAGCTCACAGAACAGGACCAAACACGTAGCACGTAAAAATCGTCTTGGTTGCAACACTCACTACCGAGTTCCATACTGTCTCTGGAAGCAACGTCAGCCCAAGAACTGTTCGTCGGTAGCTTCATGAAATTAGTTCCCATGTCCAAGCAACCACACACAAGCCTAAGATGCGCAATTCCAAGCATCGGTTAGAGTGGTGTAAAGCTTGCCGCCATTGGACTCTGGAGCAGCGGAAACACGTTCTCTGGAGTGATGAATCACGCTTCACCATCTGGCAGTCTGACGGAAGAATCTGGGTTTGGCTGTTGCCAGGAGAATGCTACCTGCCCGAATGTATAGTGCCAAATGTAATGTTTGGTGGAGGAGAAATAATGGTCTAGGGCTGTTTTTCATGGTTCGGGTAGGCCCCTAAGTTCCAGTGAAGGAAAATCTTAATGCTACAGTATACAGTTACATTCTAGATGATTTTGTGCTTCCAACTTTGTGACAACAGTTTGAAGAAGGCCATTTCCTGTTTCAGCATGACAATGCCCCCGTGCACAAAGCGAGGTTCATACAGAAATGGTTTGTCAATATCGGTGTGGAAGAATTTGACTGGCCTGCACAGAGCCCTGACCTTAACCCCATTGAATACCTTTGGGATGAATTGGAACGCTGACTGTGAGCCAGGCCTAATAGCCCAACATCAGTGCACAACCTCACTAATGCTCTTGTGGCTGAATGGTAGAAAGTCCCCGCAGCAATATTCCAATATCTAGTGGAAAGCCTTCTCAGAAGAATGGAGGCTGTTATAGCAGCAAAGGGGAGACCATTTCCATATTAGTGCCCATTATTTTGGAATGAGATGTTGACGAGCAGGTGTCCACATACTTTGGTCATATAGTGTATGTGTGGCACCTTGTTTGTTGACATCATAAAATGCATTCGGATTGTCACATAACCGACTGTCAAACCAAATATGTTATAACAAAAATGAGGTGAAAGGATAGTTCACTCGACTGACTTATGGTGCTTTCAAGACAACTTGGAACTCAAGGTCAAATCATGATGTCAGTGATCTTCAGGTCGGAAAGTCGGAGCTCTAGAAAGAGGCTTGCGTTCCCAAGTTGGAATTTCAAGTTGGATGACCGTTTAAAGTGATTTTTCCCAGTCGGAGCAATTTTTTTCTGAATTCCCAGTTGTCTTGAACACACTGAAGTCGGAAGTTAGACATTTTTGAGATTCCAGTTATTTTGAACACAGCATCAGATTGTAACTATGGTACTTCAGGGTTGCCAGCTTAGACCTCCAGGGTTTTTATTGTTACTTAGCTTATAGACTTCTCCTGTTTTTGCCCCACATTTATTGATAAATCCCCCATCATAGAAATATTTCCTGCATCATATCCCCCCACAATACTTCCCTCATTTTAAAAATTGAACCTTTATTTAACTAGGCAAATCAGTTAAGAACAAATTCTTATTTACAATGACGGCCTACCCCGGCCAAACCCTAATCCGGACGAAGTTGGGCCAATTGTGTGCTGCCCTATGGGGCTCCAAATCACAGCCGGTTGTGATACAGCCTGAAATCAACCCAGGGTCTGTAGTGATGCCTCTAGCACTGAGAAGCAGTGCCTTAGACCGCTGTGCCACTCGGGAGCCCCACAAATGGACTTGAAAACCACCCACAAATTAAATGAACCACCCCTAAAATGGTTTCATCCCTGGGAGTAGGCTTGTATTTGGGGTGATGATCTGTGAGATGATAACATTTTATTTGCTTTGTGATTTGTCAAAGACTGTAAATGAATTGTCAGGTCATGTGCTCCGGTTCTTGTATACACTGTAACAAGTACATCAATGATTTGTAATATGCTGGAAAGTGGCCAAACGAGGTGAATATTTTTCTGGCAATGGGCGCTGCAATCTTTGATTTTAACTTTGTTTATTTGCGTCTTATAGTGAATGGCATTCTGGGATTAGGGAGTTTCGCTTGTCAAAGATAAACAAACATGGCTGCCGTCATAACAAATTGAGCTGCTGTTTTATTTAACTAGTCAAGTCAGTTAAGAACAAATTCTTATTTACAATGACGGCCAAACCCTAACCACACTCGGTACTCCCAATCACGGCCAGTTGTGATACAGCCTGGAATCAAACCAGGGTCTGTAGTGACACCTCTAGCACTGAGATGCAGTGCCTTAGACCGCTGCACCACTTGGGAGCTTAACTGACATGCATCTCTTTTCTAAACAATGTCAAATGTGTCCCTTGTGCTCACCAGAGATTTGTAAACAAGTCTAGCTGTTATGTCGCTAACTTCAGTTTTGTTTTTTGGCAACGCAACCTGTCATTTAGACTGGTTTATGGAATGAGTTTGGCTATGGATGCGTTCCATGTGATGCTTGGATGTTGAAGTTCATATTTATTGTTTACAATAAAAGCTGAACCTTTATTTCCCATCAGTACAAAACATTGTTTCGATGCTTTTCAGACAACAATGCTGTTTAGATGCATTTCCTGGATCATACGTTATGTTGCTACTCTTCCAAACACATGTTTGCGATGGTACTTGTACGCTGCAGGTACCACTCAACAATGATCACAAATGTGATTGTACAAGTTAAAGGGTTAATGCACATGAAAGTTCACGTTCCAGAAGATATTTCTGCCAAAAAATGCATTTTGATAAAAAATACATGTTTACGTTCCAATGCCTCTCCTGTGAAGTAGTGAGGCGTGATACATTTTTAAAATGTTTTTATTTGTTTTTATAAGAACAAATTCTTATTTTCAATGACAGCCTAGGGACAGTGGGGTAACTGCCTTGTTCAGAACGACAGATTTTTACCTTGTCAGCTCGGGGATTCGATCTTGCAACCTTTCGCTTACTAGTCCATAAGCCTAGTTAACTGAAACGAGTCACATATCTATATTTTGACACATATTTAACCCCTTTTTAGGGGGTAGGCACAAAACTACCTTCATAATTCCATTTGTTTTTTAAAACCGGTAACAGTTACCTTCAGACGAGGCCTGTCGCTGTGTGTGGCGAGATTCAGAACACAAATCAATGCCTAGTCTTCATTCCAGGTATGACACTTCGAACTCAAGGTTTCAACCACAACCATTCAAGTCAATATTATGTATTGCATTTCTCTCTGTTTTGACAGAGGTTATAAACTCTTCATGATCAAGGACGCGATTGATTTTGTATCGAATTCTCGAGTAAAAGGAAGGGCAGAATGATCAACCAAATCACCATCAATCCAATGTTGAAGTGGGGCTGAACTGACTGATTTGTCCTCCTTTTTCCGCCTGCTCATTAAGAAACGCTAGCGGTAATGACTGAAGCTAAAATGTGAGTTGTCTTGTCGTGAGTGGTTTGATGTGGGTGTTTCTTGGGTGTGTCTTTGTCATTCAATCACAACAAACCAAGGAAAGTAGTGAGTAGTGAGAGTGAGTTAAGCGAAGCTAGCTTTGTTATGGAGAGTTTTGAAGTTGAGGATCTCAAGATGGTCAGCTATTTCAGTTATTTGTGTAGGCTAAACTGACAGCAGCTAGCTAGCATAGCTTGGGTATAGCTGCAGCTGGTTTTCCAACCTTGCTGACACTTCTCTGTCAAAATCAGTTATGGCAAGAGCCAGTGTCTGGAATGTGTTTCATAAGACACTCATTCTACAACACCTTGCTATGAAAGTAGCTTTCAACTTAGTTTCAACATTTGATCACGTTCACGTTATGTAAACTAAAGACATGTTGCCGTGGAAACCAATATCAACTGTGAGTTGAATACCCGAGACCTGTCCTGCAACACAATATTCTATAACGGGCTAGGTTTGTCTTGACCCATCGTCTCTCTTAATGTCCTCTCATATCTCTTAATGTCCTCTCGTCTCTCAATGTCCTCGCATTTCTCTTAACGTCCCGGGCAACAAATCGCTGAAACGACTAATATCCCTGCACAGTTGTAGACTGCACAAACATTGCCCAGCTTGAGACTAGATACATTTAACAACAAAAAAATCAAGGGGTGTTACACGGACAAAATATTTTCTGCTGTAAATATCAAGTTGATGTGCTTATGAAGATATTATGCGTACACTTTACCTAGCAAATCAAAACAAGTTGTGTGTAGAGTACAACTTCAGCTATCTGACCAGAACTAGAATGGCATTTCTATTTCTATGGTCCATTTGGTTGTTTAACCAACTCTCTGGGTGAGGTTCTGTCTCCAAGGCTCCAGTAGGTGATGAAGTCCCTTCCATCTGTGTAATGTATTGCAGGTTATAGACAGGTGCAGTCAGGTGGCAGGAGGGGTGGAGTGCATGACACTCCATCCTGGATATGACAGAGTTTGCCTCAATCCATGTGTCTAGCCAGTCAAACATTTGGCGTATGACAAAGAGTGCAAGGAGTGGAATGTTAGCTAAACAGAGAATGGTACCTAGGCTTTTCATTCTACTCTGTAGGCTACCGCATATTGCAATTGTTGAACTTATTCGAAACAAGGTGTTTTGATAACTTTAAAGTGTAGAATAAACCATACTTCACATAACTGAAGCACAGTACAGAACAAGTGTTCTGCTAATATAACAATGCACAATTTTTAGACTTGTCTTTCATCTTCCATTGTCATTCACAGCCGATACAGATACTGTACCTATCAGCATTTTGACTAGTGGTGCTGAACCTGGGGCTACCTTGCCAAACATGTCAGTTGTCACATTTCCTGTATGGTGTCCCGTATAAGACAGGAGTTCCCAGACATGTATGAATAATACACCGGTTCCTCTCCATCCCTATTGTTATTACCATTTGTTTTAATAATAACAAAATAGGAGTAATAGATGTATCATTTTATTGCTGAGTGCAAGGTCTCTACCTATTCAGAATCACAGAGAAAGAGAGGGAGGTAAGAGAGAGAAAGACTAAACTTGGCGGTGAAACTTTACAACACTTGTATCTGCTCTGAAGCCGTTAAAAGGTTCAGGACAAGTTAAAGGACAATAGAAGTTGATTATCTTACAGGGATATAATTGAGCCTTTGTTCTTTCGATTAAATCCAAAATACCTCCGAACCTCAGGGAAATGCCTGTCAGCTGTCAGTGACTCCCATCATCTGTGGTCTTCCAGAGGGCAGATATAGAGAACACATTACATTACAGCCATGCAAATCTGCAGTAAGGGATTTTTCAAACACTATGGAAAATGTATACAGACCTTAAATCATACAATTAAATTATATTTTTTCCCCATCAAAAACAAAGACGTAACAAAAACACAGTTTACATTTGTCATTCTCCCGTACCGTACTGCCACCCCCACAGTACCTTAGTGCATTCTAGGTGTGCATCTCTCGTGTGCGAACGTCAAGAGGACACTGAGAAGGTCGCCCCTCTTCCTCTCTATCTCTCTCTCTCTCTGTGTTGTAAGCTCTATAAATCATGTATGCACACAACCAGTTGAGCCCTTTGCTAACCCCCTCTGTACCCCTGCCTTCCCCCACACAACCCATGGAGCAGATAAACATCCCACCAAATGAACTCTTCAGGTTATCTCTGTGATTCCCCCAACGACACGCCAAGGAGATTATAGTGATGATGAATATGCAGAATTAAAACCAGGGAGAAAGTGACTGGGACACGAACGCACAAGCACGAACGCACATGCACGGGAAAAAACACACACAAGCATGCACACATATGCATTCACACACACATACGCACACACACAAACACACATATGCACATATACACATACACACAGTGGTATTCCACTAATACTTAATTGCGTAATGATGTCACCTCCATGCCTGAACAAAGAAGGGTAGACTGCTGTTTAATCTTGCTGTTGAGGTTATGAGGATGGGTTATGAGGTTACATCAATTGTAACAAGGCACACCATGTCATTAACTACGGGTCATTTTTAATTTGTTTATTTATATGTTATGACCTGGCTCAAAAGCTACTGTAATAATCTCACATAGTTGCTGTCACACATTCCACACAGTTGTCACTGACTAGTTAGATATTAATTTCCCAGTGAGCAAACATTTTCTGTACTTACAGCATTCATATAAATTCATCATGATCAGGTTTTTAGCAAACTGTTTATAGCAAAAAGTGTTGTGTTCTACTTGTATCCCTGGGTGTTCTGAAAGTGGTGAAATACCTGGGACTGATAGGGTTAATCACCCACAACTGCAGTTAGAATGACTCCCAAGGTGGGGAAGAGTGATAAATGAGACTACCTAAACCACATGTGTCCAACTCATACCACGGAGGGCTGTGTCTGAGGGTTTTCACTCTTCCTTTGTACTTGATTGATGAATTAAGGTCACAAATTAGTAAGGAACTTCCCCCACCTGGTTGTCTAGGTCTTAATTGAAAGCAAAAATAAAAAAACAGCAGACACTAGGGCCTCTATGGAATGAGTTTGACACCCCTGACCAAAACCATCTGAACTGGAACATCCATCTAAATAACGGGTGAAATAAGTCCAGTTAGAGATTGGATCAGTTAAATCGCTCAGAGTGAACAATGCATGGGAGGGGCCTCATTATCATATTTCCCAGCATGCTTTGTTGCAGGTACATTTTTTGAATAATGTGTTTTAATATCTATGTTTCTGCATACACATTGATTGATTCAATGATTGTATACTACATAAAGATACATAAAAAACATTGGTAACACTTTACATTAAAGTTGCCCCTATTACTATGTAACGACACAGTAATAACTGTAGTAACAACATATTAGTTACATATGTGTTAATATGTAATTACATGGTAATAAGATTGTAGCGCTATCAGTTATTACACAATTGGAACAAGGAATGTGTAATTACACACCCACTTGCTGAAGGTTATCCCCGATGACATGTTTCTACCCATGAATTTAGCTAGCCAATGTTGCCATGACATCGCCTACAAGTGTGATCGGGGATTTCTATTGGAGAACAAGTTTCCGCCTATCTTCATACTGTCGTGTCTTTGATTATGCAAAGCCAGAAGAAACACTGGGCTGTCAACAGGAAGTGACGTCACACTGACCTCTGAACTCTCACACTCTGCAGCCAAATTGGAAGCCTTTGTAATGTTGATTGACAGAGATGGAACATGTGTAGACATTCTGCACGTGATTAGCCAGCAAGGCAGCTACATTATTGAAAAAATGGGAAATGCTAGCTATCTAGGACGTTTTAGTTATTTCTTTGAGTCTGAAATGGGGAATTGAATTTAAATGGTTTGAATATCACACTGAAAAATGTTCACCTGTCTGCTTATTTCTCCTAGTTAGCCTATTGTCTGCAAAGGTTGTTATATTGTAACTATACTGATTTGATTTGATTTGATTTAGAACTATACTGAACAAAAATATAAATTCAACATGCAGCAATTTCAACATGTTTAGAGTTCATACAACAAAATAAGTCAATTGAAATAAATTCATTAGGCCCTAATCTATGGATTTCACATGACCCTGCAGGGGTGCAGGGGGGCTGGGGAGCCAGGGCCGGCCAATCAGAATTAGTTTTTTTTCCCAGAAAGGGGCTTTATAACAGACAGAAATACTCAATTTGATCAACTGTCTGGGTGGCTAGTCTCAAATGCCGGTTGTGGAGATCCTGGGCTGGTAGGGTTAGATGTAGTCTGCAGTTTTGAAGCTGGTTGGAAGTACTGCCAAATTCTCTAAAATGACGTTGGAGGCGGCTTATGGTAGAGAAATTAACATAAAATTATCTGGCAACAGTTTTGGTGGACATTCCTGCAGTCAGCATGCCGATTGCACACTCCCTCAAAACTTGAAACATCTGTGGCATTGTGGTGTGTGACAAAACTGCACATTTTAGAGTGGCCTTTTATTGTCCCCAGCACAATGTGCACCTGTGTAATGATCATGCTGTTTAATCAGCTTCTTGCTATGCCACACCTGTCAGATGCAATATCTTGGCACAGGAGAAATGCTCACTAACATGCTGACCAGACCGGACACGTCGCGTGCATGAGCTTCGCAAAATAAATGTAGAAATCCATGTTATTCAATTATTGCACCCACAATGCTGCTCGCGCCAACGAGCGTCTGCATTGCCAAGGGCTAAAATAGAACTCCTTTCTATTTGCTCACAAATTTGAGAGAAATACTGTAATGAAACGGCAGGGAGCAGGTCTCGAACCCTCGACCTTCTAGCCCGAGGTCCGGCGCGCTATCGACTGTGCCGTAAAAGCATGTTCAATCAGGAAGAGTCGATTTCCGCCCTTATAAACCCAGGGTCGTTACACTACTCCCTCCTTTCAAAGAGTGGTCCTCGCGCTAGCTTGCGACTCTACGTCTTACAGGAACGCGCTCACCGGCCAAGCACACGCACTGTCGTGGATGCGAGGTCCGATCACTTCTGACACCAATGTAATGAAACAGCAGGGAGCAGGTCTCGAACCTTCGAGCCCGAGTTCAGGCGCGCTATCAACTGTGCCGCAAAAGCATGCAGGGTCGAATTCCGCGCTTATAAACCCAGGGTCGTTACAATACGATTTTTGTGTGTATGGACAATATCAGGGTTATTTTTATTTCAGCTCATGAAACATGGGACCAACACTTTACATGTTGCGTTTATATTTTTGTTCAGTTTACATAGTAATAAAACATGTCACTTCACTTTACATTAAGTTGCTTGCTCCTGGGTAAGTACATTGTAAATACATGTAAATCCCTTGTAACAGCATTGTAATTACAGAGTTGTTTGTTAAATTATCTTTCATTATAAGTACAATGTAATTAAAAGGGTTATACCTAATGTTCTCATTTTGTATTTTTCTTTCACTTAAGACCTAGACAACCAGGTGTAGGAAGTTCCTTACTAATTAATGATCTTAATTCATCAATCAAGTACAAGGGATGAACGAAAACCTGCAGACAATCGGACCTCCATAGAATGAGTTCAACACGTGTTTCTCATTAACAGTCCCTACCTTGGCAGTCATGCTAACTGCAATTGTGGGTGATGAACCCTATCAGAGACCCCAGTAAAAATAGGCTTTTCATTTATCTGACTTTGGTCTGCCAAAGTAAAAACTGGATAAAAATGAATTGATATGAATGCTGTACGTACAGAAATTGTTTGCTCAACGGGAAATTAACTAGTCAGTGACAACTGTGTGGAGTTTGGTCTATGTGAGTTTATTACAGATTATAGACACTATGTCCTGGGATTTTCTATTATCTTCTATGTAGAAGAACCCCTTAACTTCTAATGGCTCTTTTGTAGCTTGTGAGTGTCATAGAGCAAAACATGTGAGAGTCTAAGCTTTTCACAGATAGCTTTAAATAGTTTGTAGCTCAAACCATTCACACTCTACAGACGTTTTTGCCTCTTCGGGATCCACCCACAGCTATATCTCAGCCCCCTAAATAATGGTTGGTACCAATGGATGCAGAAGAAATGGACAAATCCAATGGTACAACCCATAAGTATGTATCTCAAACACACAATGTTAAAAAGGGATTAGAAGTCCTAAACACGCCGGTGTCGTAATGTAACTTGCCGATGTGGAGTCAAGAAAAGGTTTTTTATTGTCACATTCACCAGATAGGTGCAGTGAAACGTGTTGTTTTACAGAGTCAGCCATAGTACTTTTCAGGTTTTAAGTCTGGCCACAACACTGTTTCAGCAACATTGACGGTTTTAAATGACGTCCACTGTGCTCTTGACAAGAAGTTAGACACACAATGTGTCTTTACTGATTTGTCGAAGGCATTTGACACCGTGGACCATGCTGTGTCATTGCAAAGGTTAAAATGTTGTGGAATAATTAGTCATCCTCTAGATGCGTTTATAAATGACCTATCAAATCGTACACAATGTGTAATTTAAAAAAATGTATTTCACCTATATTTAACCAGGTGGGAAGTTGAGAACAAGTTCTCATTTACGATTGCGACCTGGCCAAGATAAAGCAAAGCAGTTCGACACATACAACAACACAGAGTTACACATGGAGTAAAACAAACATACAGTCAATAAAACAGTAGAAAAATAAGTCTATATACGATGTGAGCAAATGAGGTAAAGGCAAAAAAAAGGCCATGGTGGCGGAGTAAATACAATTGTCACGTTCGTGGTATGAATCGGACCAAGGCGCAGCGTGCATAGAGTTCCACATACTTTAAATAAAGAGAAACTCACTTAGACAAAAACAATAAAGAACAACGAACAAACCGCTATACGAATAGTGCAGACAGGCAGCTAAACATAGAACAAGATCCCACAAACACCAACAGGGAAATGGCTACCTAAATATGATCCCCAATCAGAGACAACGATAAACAGCTGCCTCTGATTGGGAACCATATCAGGCCACCATAAACATACAAATCACCTAGACCTACAGAAAATCCTAGACAATACAAAATCCCTAGACGATAAAAAACTAGCGTACCCACCCTAGTCACACCCTGACCTAACCAAAATATAAAGAAAACAGAGATATCTCATGTCAGGGCGTGACAACAATATAGCAAGTAAAACACTGGAATGGTAGATTTGCAGTGGAAGAATGTGCAGAGTAGAAATAAAAATAATTGTATTTATTTATTTATTTTATTTCACCTTTATTTAACCAGGTAGGCAAGTTGAGAACATGTTCTCATTTACAATTGCGACCTGGCCAAGATAAAGCAAAGCAGTTCGACACATACAACGACACAGAGTTACACATGGAGTAAAACAAACATACAGTCAATAATACAGTATAAACAAGTCTATATATGATGTGAGCAAATGAGGTGAGATAAGGGAGGTAAAGGCAAAAAAAGGCCATGGTGGCAAAGTAAATACAATATAGCAAGTAAAACACTGGAATGGTAGATTTGCAATGGTAGAATGTGCAAAGTAGAAATAAAAATAATGGGGTGCAAAGGAGCAAAACAAATAAATAAATTAAATACAGTAGGGAAAGAGGTAGTTGTTTGGGCTAAATTATAGGTGGGCTATGTACAGGTGCAGTAATATGTGAGCTGCTCTGACAGTTGGTGCTTAAAGCTAGTGAGGGAGATAAGTGTTTCCATTTTCAGAGATTTTTGTAGTTCGTTCCAGTCATTGGCAGCAGAGAACTGGAAGGAGAGGCGGCCAAAGAAAGAATTGGTTTTGGGGGTGACTAGAGAGATATACCTGCTGGAGCGTGTGCTACAGGTGGGAGATGCTATGGTGACCAGCGAGCTGAGATAAGGGGGGACTTTACCAAGCAGGGTCTTGTAGATGACATGGAGCCAGTGGGTTTGGCGACGAGTATGAAGCGAGGGCCAGCCAACGAGAGCGTACAGGTCGCAATGGTGGGTAGTATATGGGGCTTTGGTGACAAAACGGATTGCACTGTGATAGACTGCATCCAATTTGTTGAGTAGGGTATTGGAGGCTATTTTGTAAATGACATCGGCAAAGTCGAGGATTGGTAGGATGGTCAGTTTTACAAGGGTATTGTCACGTTCTGACCTTTATTTCCTGTGTTTTGTATTTAGTTAGTATGGTCAGGGCGTGAGTTGGGTGGGCAGTCTATGTTTGTTTTTCTAGGTTTTGGGTATTTCTATGTTTTCGGCCTAGTATGGTTCTCAATCAGAGGCAGGTGTCATTAGTTGTCTCTGGTTGAGAATCATACTTAGGTAGTCTGGGTTTCACTGTGTGTTTGTGGGTGATTGTTCCTGTCTCTGTGTTTGCACCAGATAGGACCGTTTTAGGTTTTCTCACGTTTGTTGTTTTTGTTAGTTATCTCATGTGTAGTTTCTTTATAAATTAAAGAACATGAATAACCACCATGCTGCTTTTTGGTCCGCTTCTCTTTCACCAGAAAACCATTACAGAATCACCCACCAACCAAGGACCAAGCGGCGTGGTAAACAGAGGCAACAGCAGCAGCAGGAGAAGCGACAGGTGCAGCAGGAGCAGCAGCAGCAAAGGCAGCAGCAGGAGAAGCAACAGAGGCAGCAGCAACAGCAGCAGGAGCAGCAGCAGGAGAAGCAACAGAGGCAGCAGCAACAGCAGCAGGAGCAGCAACAGAGGCAACAGCAGCAACAGCAGCAGGAGCAGCAGCAGCAGTGGGAGAGGCTGCACTATTTGGAGAGATGGACTTGGGAGGAGATCCTTGACGGGAAAGGACCCTGGGCAGAGCCAGGGGAATATTGCCCGCCCAAAGCCGAGCTGGAGGCAGCGAAGGCAGAGAGGCGGCATTATGAGGAGCTAGCACGGCAGAGCGGCTGGAAGCCCGAGAGGCACCCCCAAAAATTTCTTGGGGGGAGGCACAGGGAGAGTGTGGCAGAGTCAGGAGCCAGACCTGAGCCAACTCCCCCTGTTTACCGTAAGGAGCCATGGATGTTATCCGAGCTGTCGGCGAAGCTGAGGGCTGAGTCTGAGAGGGTCGAGGAGTTATTGGACAGAATGGAGGAGAGTGAACGGATGGGAGATGAGGAGACACTCGAGGAGGTGTTAATAGAATTGGGGGAGTGCGAAGAGAGAGAGCAGTTGATTTGGCGTAGTATGCAAGGCATTCGCCCTGAGGTGTGTGTCCCCAGCCCGGTACCACCAGTGCCGGCACCCCGCACCAGGCTGTCTCTCCGTCCCATCAACACAGGTGTTCCCGCCTGTCCGGCGCTGCCAGAGCTCCCGCTCCTCAGTCCAGAGGCGCCAGAGCTTCTCAGTCCAGCACTGCCAGAGCCTTCCTCTCCAGCGCCGCCAGTCTGCCCAGCGCCGCAAGTGCCGCCAGTCTGCCCAGCGCCGCCAGTCTGCCCAGCGCCGCCAGTCTGCCCAGCGTCGCCGGAGCTTCCCGCCTGTCCGGCGCTGCTGCCGGAGTCTCCCGCCTGTCCGGCGCTGCTGCCGGAGTCTGAGGCGCCAGAGCCCCTCAGCCCAGAGGCGCCAGAGCCCCTCAGCCCAGAGGCGCCAGAGCCCCTCAGCCCAGAGGCCCCAGAGGCGCCAGAGCTTCCGCCCCTCTGTCCCGAGCAGCTGCACCTCTGTCCCGAGCAGCTGCACCTCTGTCCCGAGCAGCTGCACCTCTGTCCCGAGCAGCTGCACCTCTGTCCCGAGCAGCTGCACCTCTGTCCCGAGCAGCTGCCCCTCTGTCCAGTGGAGTCATTGAGAGGGGTTGCCATGCTTAGAGAGCCACGGAGGCGGACAATGAGGCAGACTAAGACAATGGTGAAGTGGGGTCCGCGTCCCGCGCCAGAGCCGCCACCGCGGACAGACGCCCACCCAGACCCTCCCCTATGGGTCAAGGTTTTGCGGCCGGAGTCCGCACCTTTGGGGGGGGGGGTACTGTCACGTTCTGACCTTTATTTCCTGTGTTTTGTATTTAGTTAGTATGATCAGGGCGTGAGTTGGGTGGGCAGTCTATGTTTGTTTTTCTAGGTTTTGGGTATTTCTATGTTTTCGGCCTAGTATGGTTCTCAATCAGAGGCAGGTGTCATTAGTTGTCTCTGATTGAGAATCATACTTAGGTAGCCTGGGTTTCACTGTGTGTTTGTGGGTGATTGTTCCTGTCTGTGTTTGCACCAGATAGGACTGTTTCAGGTTTTCTCACGTTTGTTGTTTTTGTTAGTTAACTCATGTGTAGTTTCTTTATAAATTAAAGAACATGAATAACCACCATGCTGCTTTTTGGTCCGCTTCTCTTTCACCAGAAAACCCTTACAGGTATGTTTGGCAGCATGAGGGAAGGATGCTTTGTTGCAAAATAGGAAGCCAATTCTAGATTTAACTTTGGATTGGAGATGTTTGATATGGGTCTGGAAGGAGAGTTTACAGTCTAACCAGACACCTAAGTATTTGTAGTTGTCCACGTATTCTAAGTCAGAGCCGTCCAGAGTAGTGATGTTGGACAGGCGGGTAGGTGCAGGTAGCGATCGGTTGAAGAGCATGCATTTAGTTTTACTTGTATTTAAGAGCAATTGGAGGCCACGGAAAGAGAGTTGTATGGCATTGAAGCTTGCCTGGAGGGTTGATAACACAGTGTCCAAAGAAGGGCCAGAAGTATACAGAATGGTGTCGTCTGCGTAGAGGTGGATCAGAGACTCACCAGCAGCAAGAGCGACCTCATTGATGTATACAGAGAAGAGAGTCGGTCCAAGAATTGAACCCTGTGGCACCCCCATAGAGACTGCCAGAGGTCCGGACAGCAGACCCTCCGATTTGACACACTGAACTCTATCAGAGAAGTAGTTGGTGAACCAGGCGAGGCAATCATTTGAGAAACCAAGGCTGTCGAGTCTGCCGTTGAGGATGTGGTGATTGACAGAGTCGAAAGCCTTGGCCAGATCAATGAATACGGCTGCACAGTAATGTTTCTTGTCGATGGCGGTTAAGATATCGTTTAGGACCTTGAGCGTGGCTGAGGTGCACCCATGACCAGCTCTGAAACCAGATTGCATAGCAGAGAAGGTATGGTGAGATTCAAAATGGTCGGTAATCTGTTTGTTGACCTGGCTTTCGAAGACCTTAGAAAGGCATGGTAGGATAGATATAGGTCTGTAGCAGTTTGGGTCAAGAGTGTCCCCCCCTTTGAAGAGGGGGATGACCGCAGCTGCTTTCCAATCTCTGGGAATCTCAGACGACACGAAAGAGAGCTTGAACAGGCTAGTAATAGGGGTGGCAACAATTTCGGCAGATAATTTTAAAAAGAAAGGGTCCAGATTGTCTAGCCCGGCTGATTTGTAGGGGTCCAGATTTTGCAGCTCTTTCAGAACATCAGCTGAACGGATTTGGGAGAAGGAGAAATGGGGAAGGCTTGGGCGAGTTGCTGTGGGGGGTGCAGTGCTGTTGACCGGGGTAGGAGTAGCCAGGTGGAAAGCATGGCCAGCCGTAGAAAAATGCTTATTGAAATTCTCAATTATGGTGGATTTATCAGTGGTGACAGTGTTTCCTATCTTCAGTGCAGTGGGCAGCTGGGAGGAGGTGTTCTTATTCTCCATGGACTTTACAGTGTCCCAGAACCTTTTTGAGTTAGTGTTGCAGGAAGCAAATTTATGCTTGAAAAAGCTAGCCGTGGCTTTTCTAACTGCCTGTGTATAATGGTTTCTAGCTTCCCTGAACAGCTGCATATCACGGGGGCTGTTCGATGCTAATGCAGAACGCCATAGGATGTTTTTGTGCTGGTTAAGGACAGTCAGGTCTGGGGAGAACCAAGGGCTATATCTGTTCCTGGTTCTAAATTTCTTGAACGGGGCATGTTTATTTAAGATGGTTAGGAAGGCATTTAAAAAAAATATCCAGGCATCCTCTACTGACGCGATGAGATAAATATCCTTCCAGGATACCCCGGCCAGGTCGATTAGAAAGGCCTGCTCGCTGAAGTGTTTCAGGGAGCGTTTTACAGTGATGAGTGGAGGTCGTTTGACCGCTGACCCATTACGGATGCAGGCAATGAGGCAGTGATCGCTGAGATCTTGGTTGAAGACAGCAGAGGTGTATTTAGAGGGCAAGTTGGTTAGGATGATATCTATGAGGGTGCCCGTGTTTAAGGCTTTGGGGAGGTACCTGGTAGGTTCATTGATAATTTGTGTGAGATTGAGGGCATCAAGTTTAGATTGTAGGATGGCTGGGGTGTTAAGCATGTTCCAGTTTAGGTCGCCTAGCAGCACGAGCTTTGAAGATAGATGGGGGGCAATCAGATCACATATGGTGTCCAGAGCACAGCTGGGGGCAGAGGGTGGTCTATAGCAGGCGGCAACGGTGAGAGACTTGTTTTTAGAGAGGTGGATTTTTAAAAGTAGAAGTTCAAATTGTTTGGGTACAGACCTGGATAGTAGGACAGAACTCTGCAGGCTATCTTTGCAGTAAATTGCAACACCGCCCCCTTTGGCAGTTCTATCTTGTCTGAAAATATTGTAGTTTGGAATTAAAATGTCAGAATTTTTGGTGGTCTTCCTAAGCCAGGATTCAGACACAGCTAGAACATCCGGGTTGGCAGAGTGTGCTAAAGCAGTGAATAGAACAAAGTTAGGGAGGAGGCTTTTAATGTTAACATGCATGAAACCAAGGCTATTACGGTTACAGAAGTCGTCAAAAGAGAGCGCCTGGGGAACAGGATTGGAGCTAGGCACTGCAGGGCCTGGATTCACCTCTACATCGCCAGAGGAACAGAGGAGGAGTAGAATAAGGGTGCGGCTAAAAGCAATAAGAATTGGTCGTCTAGAATGTCTGGAACAGAGTAAAAGGAGGTTTCTGGGGGCGATAAAATAGCATCAAGGTATAATGTACAGACAAATGTATGGTAGGATGTGAATACAGTGGAGGTAAACCTAGGTATTGAGTGATGAAGAGAGAGATATTGTCTCTAGAAACATCATTGAAACCAGGAGATGTCATTGCATGTGTGGGTGTTGGAACTAATAGGTTGGATAAGGTATAGTGAGCAGGACTAGAGGCTCTACAGTGAAATAAGCCAATAAACACTAACCAGAACAGCAATGGACAAGGCATATTGACATTAAGGAGAGGCATGCTTAGTCGAGTGATCAAAAGGGTCCAGTGAGTGGAGAGGTTGGTTGGGGGTCACAGCAATTTAGACAGCTAGCCAGGCCATCGGTAGCAAGCTAGCATAGGATGGAGGTCTGTTATTAGCCATCTCTTGCGTTCCGTCAGTAGATTAGTGGGGTTCCGTGTGGTAGAGGGGATTAATCCAAATCACACAACAACAACAACAAAAAAACAATAGATATAGTTATAGAGGCCCAAGAAGAAAAATAAATAAATAATAATAGTAATAATAAAAATAAATAAATAAATTGTCCGATCATCTATTCAGATAGCAGCCGATAAGACAGCTAACGGTTAGCAGGCCACAGATGGGCATTCTCTTTCGGGTAGATAACGTCAGCAGTCCAGTTGTGAAGGCCCGGTGGGGCTCCGCGTAGGCAGTAAAACGGGTCCGGATAGGTGACTGCAGCCCAGGAGTGATTGATGGAACTCTTCAGCTGGCTAGCTCCGGAATAATTGATGTTTGCTCCGGAATCGACGAAAGCCGATAGTCACACGGATAGCAGCTAGCTAGCTGTGAGATCCAGGTATGAATGTCCAGAGTTAGCGGTTGAAATCCAGGGACATGGAGAGAAAAATTGGTCCGGTATGTTCCGTTCCGAGCCGCGCCGTACAAAACTGGCGATAGATTTTCGAGCTAAAGGATAGCTGATGACCACAAACCGTGGTTAGCTGAATACTAACGATTTTCCAGTAAAGAAGCTAACTAGCTTCTGAACTAGCTTCTGATTAGCTTCTGATTAGCTTCTGGCTAGCTTCTTGGAGTTTCTGGCTAGCTTCTTGGAGGATTACAGATTTGAGGTAAATAATACTTTTTTATAAATATAAATTGGTGAGGCGGGTTGCAGGAGAGTGTTTTGAAGATGAGTTTATGGAAAATTAAAAAATGTATGTGAAAAAAGTTGTAAATATATATATATACGGGACACGACAACACGAGGACAAAAGAAGTCTGAACTGCTATGCCATCTTGGAAGACGTTATTCTATGACAGACCCGTCCAGAGTAGTGATGTTGGACGGGCGGGAAGGTGCAGGCAGCGATCGGTTGAAGAGCATGCATTTAGTTTTACTTGTATTTAAGAGCAATTGGAGGCCACGGAAGGAGAGTTGTATGGCATTGAAGCTTGTCTGGTGTGTTGTTAACACAGAGTCCAAAGAAGGGCCAGAAGTATACAGAATGGTGTCGTCTGCGTAGAGGTGGATCAGAGACTCACCAGCAGCAAGAGCGACATCATTGATGTATACAGAGAAGAGAGTCAGTCCCAGAATTGAACCCTGTGGCATCCCCATAGAGACTGCCAGAGGCCCGGACAACAGGCCCTCCAATTTGACACACTGAACTCTATCAGAGAAATAGTTGGTGAACCAGGTGAGGCAATCATTTGAGAAACCAAGGCTATCGAGTCTGCCGATGAGGATGTGGTGATTGACAGAGTCGAAAGCCTTGGCCAGGTCAATGAATACGGCTGCACAGTATTGTTTCTTATCGATGGCGGTTAAGGTATCGTTTAGGACCTTGAGCATGGCTGAGGTGCACCCATGACCAGCTCTGAAACCAGATTGCATAGCGGAAAAGGTATGGTGGGATTCGAAATGGTCGGTAATCTGTTTGTTGACTTGGCTTTCGAAGACCTTAGAAAGGCAGGGTAGGATAGATATAGGTCTGTAGCAGTTTGGGGTGATAATAATGGGGTATGCAAAGGAGCAAAAATAAATAAATAAATACAGTAGGGGAAGAGGTAGTAGTTTGGGCTAAATTATAGAAGGGCTATGTACAGGTGTAGTAATCTGTGAGCTGCTCTGACAGCTGGTGCTTAAAGCTAGTGAGGGAGATGTGTTTCCAGTTTAAGAGATTTTTGTAGTTCGTTCCAGTCATTGGCAGCAGAGCACTGGAAGGAGAGGCGGCCAAAGGAAGAATTGGTTTTGGGGGTGACCAGAGAGATATACCTGCTGGAGCATGTGCTACAGGTGGGTGCTGCTATGGTGACCAGCGAGCTGAGATAAGGGGGGACTTTACCTAGCAGGGTCTTGTAGATGACCTGGAGCCAGTGGATTTGGCGATGAGTATGAAGCGAGGGCCAGATGTAATGGTGGATGAGTTGTGCTCAGGTGTTCCGCAAGGTTCTATTTTGCACCCACTGTTGTTCATTTTGTATATCAACAACATTGGGGATCATATTGAAAAAGCATTGTTCATTTTTATGCAGATGATACTGTTCTTTATTCAAGTGGTAGTAGTTTATCTTTAGCGTTTGAAAATACCAAGAGAACATTTAACACCATATAACAGAATCTGTATGATCTGAAACTGGTAATGAATTCGGGTAAAACAAAATGCATGGTATTTTAAATGCCAGGCATGTTACTAATCATGTCATTGCTACATTGGATGGACATACTATAGATCAAGTCAAAGAGTACAAATATTTGGGAGGGTGGGTTGATGACAAGCTGAGCTTCACTGTTCGTATGGAGAACTTGATAAGGAAGCTCACACTGAGAATAGGTTTTTATTACCGGCATAGGGTTTGATTTTCTCTGGAGGCCAGGAAGAAGCTGGTACGATGTACATTACTGGCCGTTTTAGATTTTAGTGATGTTATATATACGCAGGCCTCAACAATTACCCTGAGAGCACTTGATTCAGTATATCATGGAGCCCTCAGGTTCATTACCAATCAAAAACGTCTAACACATCATTGTGATCTCTACAGTGCCGTTGGCTGGTTGTCATTGACCTTGCATAGGCTTAAACACTGGTATACACTGATTTATAAGGCCATACTGGGTAAAATGCCACTTTATCTCTGTTCTTTTTTTAATCAGGTCAGTCAATAAATATCAATTACGGTCCCATTCTCATTTGCTTTTAACAGTACCAAGAATTAGAACCAGTCATGGTAGAAATAGTTTTAGTTACTCTGCTCCGTGGTCCTGGAATTCTCTCCTGAACATTTTAAAATGTGATGATCTAGTCACGTTGGTGGAGTTTAAACACTTGATCGATGTAAATATCATAGACGAGTGTAATTGTCTTTAGGACAGCTGTTTTTTTAGTTATGACATTCATGTTCTTTTTGTACGTAACATATAATTATTGTACTGTATGTGTGTCTATAGTTTTGTTCAATGTTCTGTAAGTGTATGTAAGTTGTTTTGTCTGAAACGTTGTTCCCCCTGCTGCTTTTGGACCGGGTCTCTCTTGAAAAATAGGTTTTTATCTCAATGAGAAAAACCTGTATAAATAAAAAGTACAGCACCCCTGGATCAAATTAGGGTTAAGTGCTATCAGGAATGGAACAGCAAACAAGTATTTTTTTGATCACAGATTCAAACCAATCAACCTTTTGGTTACTGGCCCAATACTCTTAACCCCCAGGCTACCTAGATTGTCAGAGTTTGGTATTGTCAAATGAAGTAATGTATTGTCATAAATAATACTACTTTAATAATAAAATATTCACTTAGGCACTCACTTGGTGAACGCTACAGAGTAGAAAGCCATCGAATGCAACAATAGTGTCTCTGTAACTAGCAAACACAGTCATGGATGGTACCTCTAAAATTCACTTGAAAGATACTCTAGAATATAAATATGCAAATAAGTCTTTACACCCTACAGTGTTAACACCCAAAAGCAAGTTACTGTAACACCACAGGTGTTAATTCCCTAACACTGAGAAATTTTAACAGCATCAGCTCTAATAGTGTTAATTTAGTAAGGATCCGCCCCTTTTTTTCAATTTTCGCCTAAAATGACATACCCAAATCTGTAAATGCCTGTAGCTCAGGACCCGAAGCCAGGATTTTTTATTTTATTTTACCTTTATTTAACTAGGCAAGTCAGTTAAGAACAAATTCTTATTTTCAATGACGGCCTAGGAACAGTGGGTTATAACTGCCTGTTCAGGGGCAGAACGACAGATTTGTACCTTGTCAGCTCGGGGGTTTGAACTTGCAACCTTCCGGTTACTAGTCCAACGCTCTAAACACTACGCGACCCTGCCGCCCGGATATGCATATTATTGATACCATTTCAAAGGAAACACTTTGAAGTTTGTGGAAATGTGAAACAAATGTAGGAGAATTTAACACATTTGATCTTGTAAAAGAAAATACAAAGAAAAAAACATGCATTGTTTTGTATTTTCTTTGTACCATCATCTTTGAAATGTAAGAGAGGCCATAATGTATTATTTCAGCCCATGCGCAATTTTGATTTAGACCACTAGATGGCAGCAGTGTATGTGCAAAGTTTTAGATTGATCCAATGAACCATTGCATTTCTGTTCAAAATGTTGTATCAAGATTGCCCGAATGTGCCTAATTGGCTTATTCATATATTTTCAAGTTCATAACTGTGCACTCTCCTCAAACAATAGCATGGTATTATTTCACTGTAATAGCTACTGTAAATTGGACAATGCAGTTAGATTAACAAGAATTTAAGCGTTCTGCCCATAAAGAATTTAAGCTTTCTGCCCATATCAGATATGTTTATGTCCTGGAAAATGTTCTTGTTACTTGCAACGTCATGCTAATCACGTTAGTTCACATTAGCTCAACCATACTGAGGGTGGGACACCGATCTGTAGAGATCCTTGAGAGGATTTAAGTCGGAATTTGCAAGACCCATGGAGTTAAGGAACCAACACTCTTGGGGTGTTAGTTTATCAACACTAGTTTAACGCTATTTCAGTGGGTCACATATACACACTAAGAAAAATGATGTTAAAATTCTGATCTCTAATTTGCTGTGCAGTTGCTAAAGTGTTAGGTAGTAGGGATATGAATAAAGAATAAAGACCTCAGCCATTGTTCACTGGCATTAGTGGAATGCAGTCACTCTTTTGTCTCTTTGTCCTCTCTGGTCCCAATAGAGAGGTGTAGAGAGGAGTAGTTTACACAAACGAGTGCAGTGACGCCTAGAAGCAGCAGCCCAGTCCATACAGATCCAGTGCATTGATCAAACGTGTCTGAATGAACTGGGTGCTGGGGTGTCCCCTTTCACTGCTGGCCCTGGCTCAACACAATATTTTGGTCCTACTTCAGACTTCAGTCTCTGACACACACACACACACACACACACACACACACACACACACACACACACACACACACACACACACCAGCTAGGCCTACGTCAGGCAGGGGTCCCAGAGGTGTCCCTGTGAGCAATATACAAGGTGACAAGGCAGTCCAGCGTGGAGAGGGGGAGACATAGACGTCTCCCGGCTCTGTCCTCAGTGGAGATGTTGTTTACCCCACAGGTCCTTCAAGGCCAATACCTTTTTTATCTCTTATCTGTGCATGTGGCATAGCATCTGTACATGTGTTACACAGTGGAGACTACATATAACCCACAGCACAGACTACAATTGGCTCACATGTCAATGCAGTGGGGCAAAGGTCACAATGACATCACTACTGGTAAGACATCAATGTCAAAACAATAGACATTGATTACATTAAAATGTCCCTTCGGTCCAACCTCACCCTCTCCCCCTACTACATTAGTAGCACTTTTCTGTCAAGCAACAATGCCTATATTAAGTAAGAGCCATAGGAGCACCGTAGTTAGATAAATTAAACCCACTCTAAATGTTCAAATTACCTTATATGCCTCCACTTCAGTTGGCAACGTTTAAACGCCTGCTACAACTGGGCCAGTACTTTAACTCTGGGGGTTAACACTCCTTCTCCCCAAGCTAATGCTGCCTATCAACCATAACTTGACCTGCAGTTAAAATAGATTTCCACAGACATTAATCTCTGCTCTTTTCCTGAATTAAGGATTCAGAGGGCCCTTGTGCAAATCGTATTCTCCAGCTATGTTCTAATAATAGCCTGTCCTCACAGAGGGATTCGTTCTATCAATATCATGCCGTTAGACACGTTTGTGCAACTTGTGAATCTCATGGAGGACCCCCGTGACTGTGTGAATTACGCTAGTCTCTAGCTCTCTTATCCAATCCCAAAGTGACCTGCAAATACTAGGCTTCATGCCATCTGCGTCCTCCGTGTATCTAAACATGCAGCATAATATAAGCACTGAGCAATTTTAAAACGAGCATGTTTTGTGTGTATTGTACTCAGTCAGATTTCTACTGACTATCCCTTACTGTTTATCATGATTATCCTCCATACTAATAGGAAAATAGAAGCTTGTATAACAAAGTCCTCCCCCTTTCATGATGCATAGCCTACAGTGCATGTTTCTGTTGATAACTTCAGCTTATTTGTTTGGCTGTGATGCGTGGCATTTTCTTGCCTATGTGAAAAGGTGAGAGAGAGTGAGTGAGAGTGAGAGTGAGAGTGAGAGAGAGAGAGAGAGAGAGAGAGAGAGAGAGAGAGAGAGAGAGAGAGAGAGATTTCGGTCAGTCCCTTGGGTTTGACACCTTCCTCCATTGGCATGTTAGTGTAATATTAAAGGTAAAGCAGATGGTCAGCAGCATATTGTAAAGCCTGTCACAATGATCACAGAGTCACTGGAGTGAGAGAAGGAAGGAAGGAGAATCAGGAAGTGGTGGCGGTGGCGGGGTGAAGGAAGGTGGAAGTAAAGTGCGTAGGTGAGGTGAGTGGGAGGTAGGTAACAGGCTGGCTGAGGAAAGGTACAACATGAAAGCAGAATTTATAAGCCACTCTGAGATGGGAGATGGCAGAGGTAGAGACGTGGAAGGGAATCGTATTGACATACAGTGCAGGCCAGGGTGTCGGGAGAAACCAAGTGTGAGGCTGACTGTCATAGTCAACAGGGGACTTTTCATCCCCGGGACATTCTACTTAGAGCGAGGTATTGATTTTGGGAGGCGGGTTGTTGGGTTACGTGCATTGGAAGATGGCTGCTGTTAATTTGTTTAGAGCAGGTTGGTAACTATAAGCCAGGGAGAATTGTTCAAGTTTCTCTGCTCCTTGGAGAGAATGTTATTGTTTCTAGGGAAAGCAAGTTGTAGCACGGGCGTGGTGGACTGAAATCTGAAGTCTGCTTCAGAACAGATGCATGGAGGAGGATGGTGATGTTGCATAAATTAAGGAAAAATGTAATAGTACTCACTTGTCTTTAATTCAGCTCACAGCACAAGCTGATTGAACAGACGTTGGTAATGATTTCTGGTAATGTTTTGAACCTATATGTATTTATAGACACTGAAGTAATATGTCAGCATCTGAGATCTCATTTACACCAAGGACACCTCAATGTTATAACAGCTGCGTATTTCAATGAGGTTATTCATAATACGAGACTTACGGAGGAAACAGAACCACTGAGTACTTTAGATATCGTTGGAAATTGTTTTACATGAGTACATATTGGAATCATGTCATTTTGCATTATTCCCAAAATGTTTTTGGTTCATATAGTCTCTAATAATAATAACACAACCCTTTTTTGACGTCAAAAGTCAAACATGTACTCACAAAAGCTGTAGGCAGACTCTTATGAGAGATTCACTGTTTTTTTTTTTTTTTTTCCAGTGTTCTACAAAAAAAACATAATGCTGTGAATAATTATATACTATTTTTCAGGTCAGGATATTTATCTGTCTCTGAGCTGGGTCTGTTTTGAGGACTATCTGCGGTTGGATTTACTGCAGGTTTTCCATGGCCTCTGATCCTGTCTGTGGCTCATATTCCTCTCTCTAAAGACTGCTATGTAACCATATAGCTTCACAATCTGTCATTGGTAAATATTTGTTGTCTAAATGTGCTCAAGTCTAAAATTATATTGACTATAAAGATACTCTGAGGTTTGACAGTTGTGACCCAAACCCTACCTCAAGATTATAAACATGCTTTCTGCTAATTTGAGCAAAGACCCTGACTGAAATTTGAAAAATACTTTTCTGAAAATATTTCACATTCTTTCTATTCTACTCAGTTTTTTAAATACAGGTGTGAGATATAACATTTCTCTAATATAACCTTCAAATTGGTTTAAAAATCCAACAAATGAAAAGGTGCCCCCACTCTGAAAACAAAATAAAAAACGTGGGCAAAAAGTCATCCAAAATCTGTTGGAAACATTGTTTCTCCCCCTGTGCCGTTCAGTGCACTCACAGCTCACAGCATTGTGAGTGCAGCAGGAAGGAATGATGGCCAAAACCCAGAGTGCCCATGCTGATTGTTGTGACAGCTAGTACATCACCACTGCAAGGGAATGAAATTTCCCCCTTCCTTTCCTTTTTTTTGCCTGCAAGATCTCATTAGCTGACCACGAGAGAGGAGAGAAAGGTAGAGGGGGAAAGCATCTTCCTCTTGTAAGCTCTGGTTGTATATTGTATATATATATAATATATATATAATATATATATATATATATATATATATATATATATATATATATATATATATATATATAATATTGTGTGTGTGTGTGCACATGTGTGCGTGCATAGGCACATACCTCTCTGGATCCCATGGTTGTGGGGATGTGAACTTCAGTCTCTATATCAAATTTGATTTGTCACATGCGCCGAAAACAACAGATATAGATAGACGTTACCGTGAAATGCTTACTTACATGCCATTAACCTACAATGCAGTCCAAGAAAGAGTTAAGAAAATATTTACTAAATAAACTAAAGTTAAAAAAATAAAATAAAAGTAACACAACAAAAATAACAATAATGAGGCTATGTACAGGGGGTACCGGTACCAAGTCAATGTGTGGGGGTACAGGTTAGTCCAGGTAATTTGTACATGTAGGTAGGGGTTAAGTGACAATGTGTAGATAATAAACAGTAAGTACCAGCAGGGGGGGGGGGGGGGATTTGATTAATTGTTCAGCAGGATTATGGCTTGGGGGTAGAAGCTGTTAAGGAGCCTTTTGGACCTAGACTTGGTGCCCCGGTACTGCTTGCCGTGCGGTAGCAGAGAGAACAGTCTATGCTTTGGGTGACTGGAATATTTGACAATGTTTTGGGCCTTCCTCAGACACCGCCGGGTGTAGATGTCCTGGAGAGCAAGGAGATTGCCCCCAGTGATATATTGTGCCGTACACACTATACCTCTGTAGAGCCTTACGGTCGGATGCTGAGCAGTTGCTATACCAGGCGTTGATGAAACCGGTCAGGATGCTCTCGATGGTGCAGCTGTAGAACTTTTTGAGGATCTGGGGACCTATCTCCTGAGGGGAAAATATGTTGTCATACTCTCTTCACGACTGTCTTGGTGTGTTTGGACCATGATAGTTTGTTGGGGATGTTGACTCCAAGGAGCTTGAAACTCTCGACCCGTTCCACTACAGCCCCGTCAATGTGAATGGGAGTATGTTCGGCCCTCCTTTTCCTGTAGTTCACGATCAGCTCCTTTGTTTTGCTCATGTTGGGGGAGAGGTTATTGTCCTGGCACCACACTGCCAGGTCTCTGACCTCCTCCCCATAGGCTGTCTCATCGTTGTCAGTGATCAGGCCTAACACTGTTGTGTCATCAGCAAACTTAATGATGGTGTTGGAGTCGTGCTTGGCCACACAGTCATGGGTGAACAGGGAGTACAGGAGGGGACTCAGCACACACCCCTGAGGATTAGATTTGAGGATTAGAGTGGCAGATGTGTTGTTGCCTACCCTTACTACCTGGGGGCTGTCGGTCAAGAAGTCCAGGTTCCAGTTTCAGAGGGAGGTGTTTAGTCCCAGGGTCCTTAGCTTAGTGATTAGCTTTGAGGGTACTATGGTGTTGAACGCAATGAACAGCATTCTCACATAGGTGATCCTTTTGTCCAGGTGGGAAAGGGGAGTGTAGAGTGGGATTGAGATTGCATAATCTGTGGCTCTGTTGGGGCGGTATGTGAAATAGAGTGGGTCTATGGTTTCTGGGATGATGGTGTTGATGTGAGTCATGACCAGCCTTTCAAAGCACTTCATGGCTACCGACGTGAGTGCTACAGGGCGGTAGTCATTTAGGCAGGTTACCATTGCTTTCTTGGGCACAGGGACTATGGTGGTCTGCTTGAAACATGTACAGTTCATTCGGAAAGTATTCAGACCCTTTGACATTCTCCACATTATGTTACATTACATATCTAAAATGGATTAAATAAAAACAATTCTCATCAATGTACATACAACACCCCATAATGACAAAGTGAAAATAGTTTTTTAAATTGTTTATACTTGCAAATATAAAAAACAGAAATACCTTAATTACGTAAGTATTCAGACCCTTTGTTATGAGACTCGAAATTGAGCTCAGGTGTATCCTGTTTCCATTGATCATCCTTGAGATGTTTCTACAATTTGATTGGAGTCCACCTGTGGTAAATTCATTTGATTGGACATGATTTGGAAAGGCACACACCTGTCTACATAAGGTCCCACAGTTGCCAGTGCATGTCAGAGCAAAAACCAAGCCATGAGGTTGAAGGAATTGGCCGTAGAGCTCCGAGACAGGATTGTGTCAAGGCACAGATCTGGGGAAGGGTACCAGCACATTCCTGCAGCATTGAAGGTCCCCGAGAACAAAGTGGCGCAAATCAAATAAATAATCATAAAAATGATGGATATTAAACATTTAGTTATATTCAAGTGTTTTATATCGGTTGAAAGCTTCAATTCTTGGTAATCTAACTGCATGGTCCGATTTACAGTAGCCATTACAGTGAAAGCATGCCATGTGATTGTTGGAGGATGGCGCCCCACATCAAAATATTTTTCCACAGGCACAGGTTTCATAAATTCACAAATAGCGATTTAATATTCACTTACTTGTTGAAAATCTCCTTTTGATTTGTCATCCAAAGGGTCCCAGCTATAACATGTAGTGTCATTTTGTTAGATAAAAAATAAAAAAATAAAAAATCCACTCGTTCAGCTTGCAGAGAAAGGAATCCGAAAATCTACCCTTAAACTTTGTTTCAACAAGTCAAAATACGTTTCTATTAACTCCTCAGATACCCTAAATGTAATCAAACTACAATATTTCTTACGGAAAGAAGTATGTTCAATAGTAAACCGATTTTATTAGGTGCGTCTTCTCTTCATCGCGCCCCCAAACATGAAATCATATTTCGTATTTGTTTTGGAAGTTACAAGCCTGAAACCTTGAACATAGACTGCTGACACGCTGTGGAAGCCATAGGAATTGCATCCTGGGAGCTAGAATTCAGTATGCCCCTATTCCTTCCATTGTAAGAGCATGGTCTCTCGAAAAACAAAAATTCTGGTTGGTTTTTCTTTGGAATTTTGCCTACCATATGTATTGTGTTATATTCTCTTACATTATTTTAACATTTCTATGAACTTCAAAGTGTTTTCTTTCCAATGTTACCAATTATATGCATATCCTGGTTTCAGGGCCTGAGCAACAGGCAGTTTACTTTGGGCAGTCAGTCGGAAATTGAGAAAAAAGGGGCCTAGCCCAAAGAAGTTTTAAATGGAAGAGGTTTGGAACCATCAAGACTCTTCCTAGAGCTGTCCGCTAGGCCAAACTGAGCAATCGGGGGAGAAGGGCCTTGGTCAGATCCCGATGGTCACTCTGAGAGAGCTCCAGAATTCCTCTGTGGAGATGGAAGGACCTTCCAGAAGGACAACCATCTCTGCAGCACTCCACCAACCAGGACTTTATTGTAGAGTGGCCAGATGGAAGCCAGTCCTAAGTAAAAGGCACATGACAGCCAGCTTGGAGTTTGACAAAAGACACAAAAAGGACTCTCAGACCATGAGAAACAAGATTATCTGGTCTGATGAAACCAAGATTGAACTCTTTGGCCTGAATGCCAAGCATCTGGAGGAAACCTGGCACCATCCCTATGGTGAAGCATGGTGGTGGCAGCATCATGCTGTGGGGTTGTTTTCAGCGGCAGGGACTGGGAGACTAGTCAGGATCGAGGGAAAGATGAACAGAGCAAATTACAGAGAGATCCTTGATGAAAACCTGCTCCAGAGCGCTCAGGACCTCAGACTGGGGTGGAAGTTCACCTTCCAACAGGACAATGACACTAAGCACACAGCCATGATAACGCAGGAGTGGCTTCAGGACAAGTCTCTGAATGTCCTTGAGTGGCCCATCAAGAGCCCGGACTTGAAACCGATCGAACATCTCTGGAGAGACCTGAAATAGCTGTGCAGCGACGCACGCTCCCTATCCCACCTGACAGAGCTTGAGGGGATCTGCAGAGAAAAGGAACTCCCCAAATACAGGTGTGCCAAGCTTGTAGTGTCATACCCAAGAAGACTCAAGGCTGTAAAGCCTGCCAAAGGTGCTTCATAACAAAGTACTGAGTAAAGGGTCTGAATACTTATGCAAATGTAATATTTAAGTTTTTTATTTGTAATACACTTGCAAAACTTTCTAAAAATCCTCTTGTCATTATGGGGTATTGTGTGTAGATTGACGAGGGGAAAACAAGATTTAATCAATTTTAGAATAAGACTGTTACGTTACAAACGGTTTAAAACGTTTAGGGGTCTGAATTCTTTCCGAATGGACTGTATACAACTGGAAAACCATGTAGCTTGGTTTGTTTCCTACGGGGGACCCGTACGAAAATGTATGCACTCACTACTATAAGTCGCCCTGGATAAGAGCGTCTGCTCCATAACTAAAATGTACCTTGCACTATCATTAATAATTCCTATTGATTTTCTTGCTTGTAATATGAAGAGGGTGCATTTTTAGTAATATGATGCGTATGAGGGTCGTCTCTGTGCAGAGTGATGAATGTGTGTGGTACTGATTTGTTTTTTGGAGCTTCATCATGCTGTTATCCAGCGTGGCTGCTGTACAGTAAGTGCAGCGTGAATGGAGAATGGTTGAGGACACCTTCATTGGGACTCATTGTCTAAATCACTCAGACATAGGTCCCTACATTATTCAATCTAATACTGTATTACATTTTGCTTCTAAGGCAAACTTTGCACAAGAAGATTAGTGGTAGAATTCTAAAGAAAAATATATATTTGAGTCACCCACCGCCCAACAGGAGCATGGCAGGACATGTCTGTGAATTGGAAGTGCTACACTCAGGTATGCTATTCTGACAAGACATGTTAAGACACATCTCATCTCCATCACTTTGAAATATGACATATTTTTCACTATACTGCTTGACTCACTCATGAGAAGGAGTGGAAAAAGACACATGCCTGCCTTATATATATATATATATATATATATAAGTGGAGCCAATGCTAGCTCTACTGTAAGCAGGGCATATATATATATAATGCCCTGCTTACAGTAGAGCCAGTTGGCTAGCATTGCCTCCTAGTTGTCAGATTGATTGACTGAAGTTCAATAAGAAATGAACTGCAACATCTTACCACAAAATGTCAGTAAATCTCTGGCATAGCTTGTCGAATGTCTTATTCTCCAGCACTCACCTCTCGCTCGCACTCACCTCTCGCTCGCACTCACCTCTCGCTCGCACTCACCGCTCGCACGCACGCACGCACGCACGCACGCACGCACGCACGCACGCGCACGCACACGCACACGCACACGCACACGCACACACACACACACACACACACCTCCAGCCCTTTGATTACTTCTGACTATGGTGGCATCTTCCGGTCTCATGACCTCCATGTCCTCTTTGACCCCAAGCCTCAGAGGGCCGAGTACTTCAGTTACAGTCAGTCAGTTACACTACTCAGTAGCACTGTTCACTTTGTAATATTCTTTCCCATCCTTCTCACTGGTTTCACAAAATATTTGTTCAGAAAATTCACTTAAAACATCCGATTGTCCCTACATTATTTTGTTCTGAGGTCCACTTATGTTCTGAAGTCCTCCACTCCTCTCACCGAGTGTGTCCCAAAGGGCACCATATTCCCTCTATAAGTGCGCTAGTTAGTGCACTATATTAGGGTAGGGTGCCATTTTGAGCGCAGACCCTTTCTGAGGTACCACTCAAACCGTCCACTCCTCCCAGTGTCCCACCCACATCCACCCCAACCATGCAGAAACATTATTTACAACAAAAACAGGTCCACACAACTAATTAGTCTCTGTCTAACACTGCCTGTCCAGTAGAATGCATTGGGGCATATATCACCTCTATGTCTTACAATGTAGCACTTGTACAAGCTATTTGTCACACTGACAGAACCTTTTATTTTGTTTTAAAGAGGGTCAAAAAGTGACTGAAATCATCCACATAAACTATTATAATAGAGCCATTTTAACACTTATGTTTATTAAAACAACTTATTCATCTTGTGAACTCAAGTGTGACAGTAAATGATGCTAATAGCTATCCTTTCAAGTAGATAAATACATCTTTTGCATTTTCCCCTGTGACACTAAACACATCCCGTCACCCTGGCAGTACTCTCCTCTCTCCTCCTTTCCTCTCCTCTGTGCGACCTGTGATTGAGTCTTTTATCACATCAGTCGTCATATTAAAGACTCGGAGCCCTGGCTGCCAGCAGCTGCCATCGGAGGTCTCATCTCAACCCCCAGAGGACCTCCTGCCTCCTCAGACTTCCTACTGAGATAGTGGTGCCCTGAGACAGCCTGGCACTCACACGCAATACCCTTTCTGGTGCTATCCCACTGTCTGCTCCAAGTTAAAGCTCCCATTGAGGCTTTTATAGCACCCAACTTGGGGCTGTCACAGGACATGTCTGTACTGCAGATGGGCAGGCATGTTCGTACTTCAGAAGGGCAGGCATGTTTGTACTGCAGAAGGGCAGGCATGTTTGTACTGCAGAAGGGCAGGCATGTTTGTACTGCAGAAGGGCAGGCATGTTTGTACTGCAGAAGGGCAGGCATGTTTGTACTGCAGAAGGGCAGGCATATTTGTACTTCAGAAGGGAAGGCATGTTCGTACTTCAGAAGGGCAGGCATGTTCGTACTTCAGAAGGGCAGGCATGTTCGTACTTCAGAAGGGCAGGCATGTTCGTACTGCAGAAGGGCAGGCATGTTTGTACTGCAGAAGGGCAGGCATGTTTGTACTGCAGAAGGGCAGGCATGTTTGTACTGCAGAAGGGAAGGCATGTTTGTAATGCAGAAGGGCAGGCATGTTTGTACTGCAGAAGGGCAGGCATGTTTGTACTGCAGAAGGGCAGGCATGTTTGTACTGCAGAAGGGCAGGCATGTTTGTAATGCAGAAGGGAAGGCATGTTCATACTGCAGAAGGGCAGGCATGTTTGTACTGCAGAAGGGCAGGCATGTTTGTACTGCAGAAGGGCAGGCATGTTTGTACTGCAGAAGGGCAGGCATGTTTGTACTGCAGAAGGGCAGGCATGTTTGTACTTCAGAAGGGCAGGCATGTTTGTACTGCAGAAGGGCAGGCATGTTTGTACTGCAGAAGGGAAGGCATGTTTGTAATGCAGAAGGGCAGGCATGTTTGTACTGCAGAAGGGCAGGCATGTTTGAAATGCAGAAGGGCAGGCATGTTTGTACTGCAGAAGGGCAGGCATGTTTGTAATGCAGAAGGGCAGGCATGTTTGTACTGCAGAAGGGAAGGCATGTTTGTACTTCAGAAGGGCAGGCATGTTTGTAATGCAGAAGGGCAGGCATGTTTGTAATGCAGAAGGGTAGGCATGTTTGTAATGCAGAAGGGCAGGCATTTTTGTACTGCAGAAGGGAAGGTATGTTTGTACTTCAGAAGGGCAGGCATGTTTGTAATGCAGAAGGGCAGGCATGTTTGTAATGCAGAAGGGCAGGCATGTTTGTAATGCAGAAGGGCAGGCATGTTTGTAATGCAGAAGGGAAGGCATGTTTGTACTGCAGATGAGAGGAATAAAAGCAAGTAACCCAGGGATTGAGCTGTTTAGAGGACTTTTCAGATTGATTTCTTTACAGTAAAGTAGAGTAGATTAAAGAAGAGTAGAGTACAGTAGAATATAATGCATTCAGAAAGTATTCAAGACCCTTTGACTTTTCCCACATTTTGTTACGTTACAGCCTTATTCTATAATATATATATTTTTAATTCCTCATCAAATTACACACAATCCCCCGTAATGACAAGCAAAAACAGGTTTTTAAAAATGTTTGCAAATGTATTAAACATTTTTAAAAAGTAAACATGTTTTCTTACACATTTTAGAATAAGGATGTAAGTCAAAGGGCTGAATACTTTCTGAATGCACTGTACAACACTATGTACACAGGAAGTAGAACTCTAAACCAGATCTGAAAAGATCAGTCTGTACCTAAACAGTACAATACTACAGCTTATTGAGAGAGCTGATAGCTCCCGGGATGAAGGATAGGATTTGTGTGTGCTATCTCTTGCTATTTCTAACTGTAATAATGCTGTGGTTGATTATTCTCTATTGATAATGGGCATATCATCAGGGAGACTTGAGAAACCCGGGAGTAACTGAAAAGTAATTAAGATCTAATCAGTATCGCTGGTCAAAGCTACAGGAATCAAACAAATCGTATCCATCATTGCCTGACCAAGAGAGAATATTTTCAAACTAGAATGTCTGTCACGCCTGTCCCCGCTCCCCCCCCCCCCCCCCGGCGCTCGAGGGCGACAGGCTGCCCTTCATTACGCACACCTGTCGCTATCATTACGCGCAGCTGCGCAATATTGGACTCACCTGGACTCCATTACTTTGTAGATTACCCCCTCTATATATGTCTGCTCCTCTGTTTGTTCCCTGTGTCAGCATTGATGTCGTTATTTATCCCGTCTAGACACTGTTCCTGTTCTGTTTCATGTCCGCTGTTTATTAAATGTTCACTCCCTGTACCTGCTTCTCGTCTCCAGCGTCAACCCTCACAACGTACTTGTCTACTGTGTGCCAAAACTCTACAGCAAGACATACACAAACACACCCACACACACGTACACACACGCACAAGTATACACACACATACACACGTACACACACACACACACAAGTATATACACACACACAAGTATACACACACACACACACACACAAGCCTTTAGGCTTGGTTGACAGCCTCTCAAGCTAATATCTCAATTCCTAGACCTCAGTAATATTGAATGTGTAAGCTGAAAAGTTCTTCTTCAGCATTACTTGATTGAAATGAAACCCGTAGAACAGATAAAGTTATGTTCGAGTGAAATATAAGATAGAACGAAGCCCTCAGTAGAAGATCTTCCAATCGTTTTTTATAGTTCCACATGAGGACTATTCAGATAAGATTTCCTTCTTACGAGTGTATCTCATGATTCCAGTCACTTCTGAACACTTGGAGTTGAAATAAGCCCACATCGCTAGCTGGCTATAGGCGTTGGATGACTTAATCAGGGCCATAAAGCACCAGTCTTTACTTAGAGCTATATGGTATGTTGATTCTGCTCGGCTCAGCTCGGCACGGGCACTGCATTTCATCAGCCGGCGGGCGGGAAGGAATTGTGAAATATGGCTCCTGTGAAGGTAATGTGGCCTATCTCTGTCCAAACAGGACACATTTATCGTCTGCTGCAGTATTTACAACGGCTGGAGCAATGATGATGTGACCATACCAGACCAGTGTTGTTTAACTGCACTGGAGAAAGGCTCAGGGCCTGGCCTAGATGGCACACCATTCACTACATACTGTAGTGCACTACTTTTGACCAGGGCCCAGAATAGGGTGCCATTTGGGATGCAGACTCAGTGTGTTGATAATGTCTTGGCCAGGGGCAGCTACTATACGGGTCAGAGGGACACACCATAGAGAAGAGAAACTAGTAACTATCCAGCAAACATGTCCATATTGGTACGACGTGGGCCCAATGCGGGCTGAAATATTGGCCCTACATAGGCTTCCCACATTGGGCCGATGCCCCTTTGCTCATCGGCTCCAAATTAGCCCCAAAGGGATTTTACCAGTGTGGCCCAGTGTAGACAGGCCATATCTGGTATCTGCCCCAGGACTACCTGACATGATGACTCCTTGCTGTCCCCAGTCCACCTGGCCATGCTGCTGCTCCAGTTTCAACTGTTCTGCCTTACTATTATTCGACCATGCTGGTCATTTATGAACATTTGAACATCTTGGCCACGTTCTGTTATAATCTCCACCCGGCACAGCCAGAAGAGGACTGGCCACCCCACATATGCTCTCTCTAATTCTCTCTTTCTTTCTCTCTCTCGGAGGACCTGAGCCCTAGGACCGTGCCCCAGGACTACCTGACATGATGACTCCTTGCTGTCCCCAGTCCACCTGACTGTGCTGCTGCTCCAGTTTCAACTGTTCTGCCTTATTATTATTCGACCATGCTGGTCATTTATGAACATTTGAACATCTTGGTCATGTTCTGTTATAATCTCTACCCGGCACAGCCAGAAGAGGACTGGCCACCCCACATAGCCTGGTTCCTCTCTAGGTTTCTTCCTAGGTTTTGGCCTTTCTAGGGAGTTTTTCCTAGCCACCGTGCTTTTACACCTGCATTGTTTGCTGTTTGGGGTTTTAGGCTGGGTTTCTGTACAGCACTTTGAGATATCAGCTGATGTACGAAGGGCTATATAAATACATTTGATTTGATTTTGATTTGATCTGGTGAGGGCAACCCATCCTGAAATAAACCCATCTTTTCCCAGCAAACATGCCCACATTGGCATGATGTGGGTCCAATGCGTGCTAAAACATTTGAGCCCCAAGGGTAGTAACGTTTGCACAAAAATAACTTGTGAACTAGGGCTATAAGATGTTTACAAGATAATTTGCTTTAAAGTTTCAAACCCTTATTAGTGTCAGCGATTCCTATGTTGTATTCTTTTTAACCCTCCAAATGTGCCCCCACCTCTACCTTATAATGTAGCTAGGCTTGGTGTGGGCTTACCCGTGTTGAGCTTGGTGTGGGCTAGCCCGTGTTGAGCTTGGTGTGGGCTAGCCCGTGTTGAGCTTGGTGTGGGCTAGCCCATGCTGAGCTTGGTGTGGGCTAGCCCGTGCTGAGCTTAGTGTGTGCTAGCCCATGCTGGGCTTAGTGTGGGCTAGCCCATGCTGGGTTTGGTATGGGCTAGCCCGTGCTGAGCTTGGTGTGGGCTAGCCCATACTGGGTTTGGTGTGGGCTAGCCCATGCTGAGCTTGGTGTGGGCTAGTCCGTGCTGAGCTTGGTGTGGGCTAGTCCGTGCTGAGCTTGGTGTGGGCTAGCCCGTGCTGGGTTTGGTGTGGGCTAGCCCATGTTGGGGCTTGTGTGCTTGCCTGCTTTGGGCTTAGTGTAGACTAGCCAGTGTCAGGATTAACCATGTTGGGCTGATGTGGGATGGCTGTGGGCTGGCCTGTGCTGGGCTAGGCCGTATTCGGCTGGTGTGGACTTGTTGTGGGCTTTGTGTGGGCTAGCCCCTGTCCACCTTGCCCATCAAATACCCACACAGGGCCAATGGGGTTATGTTTGCCTGGCAATTACAATATATATGTTTCTATTCTCATCATCTGAATAGACATGGCCGTTGCATGGTTTGTAAGAGGTCATGACAATAAACAGCATGATGATCTAAGGATGTCAAACACCAAACAGAGTAAGACATTACTTGAATGAATTCAATAGCAACTTTGTTTTATATTAAACCCACAAGACTTCTTCTTTTAAACAGAGAGCCTCTTGATACAACTGCCTCTACATTTTGGACTTGGACAAAACAATAGATACAGGCTCTATAGTTTGGGGGACATGTTGCACTATAAATGGTCTGGAATCCGAATCTTATCTTTGGAAGAAAGTTTCGACAGGCGAAGGCCTTTTGATAGTCACTATACACACTCCATGTCCTCACAGTAGGGGGTCTCCCCCCATCCCCCTCACTAGATATTAGTGGAACACAGGATTTAGACGTAAATGCTCTTCAGGATTAGCCATAACCGAAGGTTGAACTGTGGAATTTGCAAGTTCATTTGTCTCATTTAGATCTAACCAGTGTAATTTAGAAGCTAGAGAATTTTTGCAGAATAAATCTGTCAAAATAACCTCTACTCCAGGAACTCACCAACTGTCTGTGAGAGATCTATCTCGTTGTCTGCTTAATTATGCGGTTCACTAACTTCTCCAGTACATCAAACCTCCTCCCAATTTTGGGATAATATCCTTTTTCCTGTCAATTTGAGATGCGATAAGCAGCGGAAATGAATTAGACTTGATCCAGTGTTTAATATGGGACATTCTGAGGAAGCAGCCTTCACTTCACTACTGCCACACTCCTTGTAATCCAGAAGCACTGGAGCACAAAGTGTCATAACACCAGACCTAGAGTGGACGTGGAGCACAAAGTGTCACCAAACCACCCGGAGACAGTGGACATGCCTGCACAGCTCATTACTCTGCAGCCGATGGGTTACAGACCTGTCTTTTGATCAGATGTATAATTCAACATGAATCGCTGGATGATATTATGCACCCCCCCCCAAAAAAAACAACAGAGTGTCATTTGGAGACTCCTGTAGAGTATACTAGCCTACGGAGAGAGAGAATATTTGGAGTTGTGCTTGACCAGGGATATACTGATTGTGTACAGCATATCTACCAATTCTACATATTTATTCTATCAACTGATTAGCTGGCTGATAGTTGACTAACCAACTAACCAAATCAACAGTACAATTTATTCAACAATCAATAAAATAATGAATTTGCTCAATATTGGCTCTAAACACAACAAGTTAATGTGCTAGTTTGCATATAAAAACATCAACTGGGTTTCCTGTAACCAATTATAAGTGGCCTACAGAAGTGTGATATTCAATAAATAACCAAAATTCTCATTAGCTGCCTGTTCTTAATGAGGTTAATTAGTTAAATGCTTTCTAAGCCCGTCTTCACAGCAGGGTAAAATATTGACTTATTAAAGCATTCCAAATGTTAGGAGAGGTAGACATTAATCAATACAAACCAATTTGCGCTTTCTAAATTATGCATGCTCCTGTTTGGTTTTATATGCCCGAAATGAGCTGAGAGTACGCATTTAACAGGGTTATTATTGTATATTTTTTTGCTCACAAATGCCATTCTTAAACCGATAACTAGTATCTTGCTTATATTGCATGCACAATATTAAATACACATACTTGTTACCGGCACTTATCCACGAACATGACCTGCAGTGAGGCCATTTCCCATTCCGTTGTCCAGATCTGTCCTAGCCTCTCCTTCCCTCAGTCAGAGCATTTCAATAAATATATATAAAAAAGATTTGATCAAATATTGAATTTGGCCTTTACTACTATAGCACATAGTACATGGCAAAAAATATATCATAAGGAATAAGGTTCTGAAGTGTCTGTATAAGAAAGCTCAGGAAATATTTTTGGACACATATTCAACCCCTTATTTTTGTTGGCACAAAACTACCTCCATACTTGCGTTGGTTTGTATGAGTTACCTTCAGACAGGTCCCGTGACAATTGTGGGGGAAGAGCAAAATGGAGAACACCATCGAGAATCTCTCCTTTCCATAGTGGGGTCATATTAGTTTGTAGCTCAAACGGTTCGGGATGCTACAGACAGAATTTATCACATCAGCGTTACCGACTTCAGACGTGTCCCTTGACACTTGTTGGGGTCGTAGAGCAAAACAGAGAACACCGTCATGATTGTGAGAGTCTCCCGTTTCCATAGAGTCATAATAGTTTGTGGGCTCAGACATTTCCTGAGAAGACCGATTTTTTTGGGGGGGGGCATACAAAACAACTAGCTTAAACTGACAGATTTTGATGGGGATTTTTTATTATGTTCTTTAGATTGACGCACGAGTTGAGTCAATAAAAAAATGACAGGATTAGAAGTAACAGAAGAGGTAGTATGCGTAGTAATAATTTACTGTATTTAAACTGTATTTACAAATATATAGTGGGCAGCAGTGTGTTGTGTGTGTGTGTGTGTGTGTGTGTGTGTGTGTGTGTGTGTGTGTGTGTGTGTGTGTGTGTGTGTGTGTGTGTGTGTAAGGGGTTAGATGTGTGGGTATTCAGTGCAAATCATTTCTAAAGTGCATAAAGTCTCTCAGCTTGAAATAGTCTTTAAGGTGCAGGTCTGTGCAGGGAGAAGACTAGGTTTAGCTTTTCAGCAGTCTGATGGCCTGGTGGTAGAAGCTGTCTATAAGCCTGTTGGTCCGAGACCCGATACTCCGATACTACTTGCCAGATGGTAACAGAGTGAACAGTCTGTTGTTCGCATGACTGGAGTCCTTGACGACCTTTCGGGCCTTCCTCAGACACTGCCGGGTGTAGATGTTCTGGAGAGCAAGGACATTGCCCCAATGATGTATTGTGCCATCCACACCACCCTCTGTAAGCTCTTTCGGGCAGTGATGCAGCCGGTCAAGATGCTCTCGATGGTGCAGCCGTAGAACTTCTTTATGATCCAAGGGCCCATGTCGAAATTCTTCAGGTGCATGTGGTCGAAGAGGCTGTGCTGCACCTTCTTCACCACTGTGGTGGTGTGTTTGGACCATGTCAGGTTCTCTGATGTGCACGCCAAAGAACTTGAAGCATTTAACCCTCTCCAGTGCAGCCCCGTTGCTGTCAATAGGGACATGTTCCTCCTCTTGTTTCCTGTAGTTCACAATCTGCTGCTTGGTTTTGCTAATGTTGTGGGATAGGCTGTTTCCTTGGCCCTGTTGGCAGTCTATACGCCATCGACTATCAGGCCAATCACCGTTGTGTAGTCTGCAAACTTAATGATGGTGTTGGAGTCATGCGTGGCTACACAGTCGTGGGTGCGCAGGGAGTACAGGAGGGGGCTGAGCACTCACCCCTGGGGGAGCCCGTGTTGAGGGTCATTGCGGCAGAGGTGATGTTGCTTACCCTCACCACTTTCACAAATTTCACAAACACACACACACACACACACTCTCTTTCTCTCTATTCTCTCTTTCCTTTCCTCTTTCTTTCTCTCTCTCTCTCCCTCTCTCTTTAAGTCTCACTTTCCCTATCTTTTCTCCTTCCCTCTCTCCCCCTCTTCTCTTTCTCTCCCACTCTCCATGTCTATCATCCTTAACCCTGATAGCCAACAGAACACATACCCACTACAGCTGCTGTCTTAAAAGATTCATACCTAACAGGTGCGGGAGCTAAAACTAGCTCACGCTAAATATCCGTCCATAAACTGAGAACAGCATGTATTTTTTTTGTAATATTTTATTTGTCATTTATTTTAAACAATACAAAACATCCACATACAAACGACAACATACAGAAAAACACAAACATCCACACCACTAGTGTATATTTTGTACTTAAAAACTGGAAACCAAGCCTTCCTCCATCTTTATCACAATGGAAAGGTCAAATGTTGAAAATGCATGGGTGACAGAGAGAAACAAAATGGTGCAGTTTGAGGCCATGTGGCAGAGAGTTATGCAGGCGCTGGAGATGAGGATGTGAGCTGTAGAATTTGTGAAATTTGTCTCTTGTGTAATAAATTATATACATTAGTTTATACTGTATTAAGCGTGCATTTTTGTTTACTGTAATTGCATTAGTTATGTTCCAACATTCCATTTTGTGCCAATATCAGTTCTTTTTCAATCTTGGTTCCAGTTGTTTATATCTTTTTTGAAGATGTTCTCAGTTGGATAGGCTCTCTGCAAGGTTTTCTATATCTTACCTATCATAAATATCCCTTTCGGACTCAAATGTGTTTGCGTCAAGATTGCGCTGATGTCCAAAATATTTAAAATAAAAATGTCTTGATATGAAACTGTTAAGTTGCATGTGTTTGAAAATGTCGACACGGCTCAGTCCAAGCTGGCTATTTTGAAGAATCTAAAATATATTTTGATTTGTTTAACGCTTTTTTGGTTACTACATGTTTCCATATGTGTTATTGCATAGTTTTGATGTCCTCACTATTGTTCTACAATGTAATACATGTAAAAATAAAGAAAATACATGTAATGAGTAGTTGTGCCCAAACGTTTGACTGGTACTGTACATGCTATATTTCTCCCTTTGATATGTCTTTTCAGTGCCGATGTAGTCCCTTGGCATCAGCTACTTCTATCGTTACTACATAGAGAAGAGCAGTTATTTGGGGAAAGTAGAGTATAGATTGTATTGGGCGGAGGGGGAAAGGATGGTCTCAGGCATCACTGTATGTAGTGATGAGGGAAAGCTGGTCTCAGGCATCACTGTATGTAGTGACGAGCGAAAGCTGCTCTCAGGCATCACTGTATGTAGTGACGGGGGAAAGCTGGTCTCGGGCATCACTGTATGTAGTGATGGGGGAAAGCTGGTCTCGGGCATCACTGTATGTAGTGATGAGGGAAAGCTGGTCTCAGGCATCACTGTATGTAGTGATGGGGTAAAGCTGGTCTCAGGCATCACTGTATGTAGTGATGGGGGAAAGCTGGTCTCAGGCATCACTGTATGTAGTGATGGGGGAAAGCTGGTCTCAGGCATCACTGTATGTAGTGATGGGGGAAAGCTGGTCTCAGGCATCACTGTATGTAGTGATGAGGGAAAGCTGGTCTCAGGCATCATTGTATGTAGTGATGAGGGAAAGCTGGTCTCAGGCATCACTGTATGTAGTGATGAGGGAAAGCTGGTCTCGGGCATCACTGTATGTAGTGATGGGGGAAAGCTGGTCTCGGGCATCACTGTATGTAGTGATGAGGGAAAGCTGGTCTCGGGCATCACTGTATGTAGTGATGGGGGAAAGCTGGTCTCGGGCATCACTGTATGTAGTGATGGGGGAAAGCTGGTCTCGGGCATCACTGTATGTAGTGATGGGGAAAGCTGGTCTCGGGCATCACTGTATGTAGTGATGGGGGAAAGCTGGTCTCGGGCATCACTGTATGTAGTGATGGGGGAAAGCTGGTCTCGGGCATCACTGTATGTAGTGATGGGGGAAAGCTGGTCTCGGGCATCACTGTATGTAGTGATGGGGGAAAGCTGGTCTCGGGCATCACTGTATGTAGTGATGGGGAAAGCTGGTCTCGGGCATCACTGTATGTAGTGATGGGGGAAAGCTGGTCTCAGGCATCACTGTATGTAGTGATGGGGGAAAGCTGGTCTCAGGCATCACTGTATGTAGTGATGGGGGAAAGCTGGTCTCAGGCATCACTGTATGTAGTGATGGGGGAAAGCTGGTCTCAGGCATCACTGTATGTAGTGATGGGGAAAGCTGGTCTCAGGCATCACTGTATGTAGTGATGAGGGAAAGCTGGTCTCAGGCATCACTGTATGTAGTGATGGGGGAAAGCTGGTCTCAGGCATCACTGTATGTAGTGATGGGGAAAGCTGGTCTCAGGCATCACTGTATGTAGTGATGAGGGAAAGCTGGTCTCAGGCATCACTGTATGTAGTGATGGGGGAAAGCTGGTCTCAGGCATCACTGTATGTAGTGATGGGGAAAGCTGGTCTCAGGCATCACTGTATGTAGTGATGGGGGAAAGCTGGTCTCAGGCATCACTGTATGTAGTGATGAGGGAAAGCTGGTCTCAGGCATCACTGTATGTAGTGATGGGGGAAAGCTGGTCTCAGGCATCACTGTATGTAGTGATGGGGGAAAGCTGGTCTCAGGCATCACTGTATGTAGTGATGGGGAAAGCTGGTCTCAGGCATCACTGTATGTAGTGATGAGGGAAAAGCTGGTCTCAGGCATCACTGTATGTAGTGATGGGGAAAGCTGGTCTCAGGCATCACTGTATGTAGTGATGGGGGAAAGCTGGTCTCAGGCATCACTGTATGTAGTGATGGGGGAAAGCTGGTCTCAGGCATCACTGTATGTAGTGATGGGGGAAAGCTGGTCTCAGGCATCACTGTATGTAGTGATGAGGGAAAGCTGGTCTCAGGCATCACTGTATGTAGTGATGGGGGAAAGCTGGTCTCAGGCATCACTGTATGTAGTGATGAGGGAAAGCTGGTCTCAGGCATCACTGTATGTAGTGATGGGGGAAAGCTGGTCTCAGGCATCACTGTATGTAGTGATGGGGGAAAGCTGGTCTCAGGCATCACTGTATGTAGTGATGAGGGAAAGCTGGTCTCAGGCATCACTGTATGTAGTGATGGGGGAAAGCTGGTCTCAGGCATCACTGTATGTAGTGATGGGGGAAAGCTGGTCTCAGGCATCACTGTATGTAGTGATGGGGGAAAGCTGGTCTCAGGCATCATTGTATGTAGTGATGAGGGAAAGCTGGTCTCAGGCATCACTGTATGTAGTGATGAGGGAAAGCTGGTCTCGGGCATCACTGTATGTAGTGATGGGGGAAAGCTGGTCTCGGGCATCACTGTATGTAGTGATGGGGGAAAGCTGGTCTCGGGCATCACTGTATGTAGTGATGAGGGAAAGCTGGTCTCGGGCATCACTGTATGTAGTGATGAGGGAAAGCTGGTCTCGGGCATCACTGTATGTAGTGATGGGGGAAAGCTGGTCTCGGGCATCACTGTATGTAGTGATGGGGGAAAGCTGGTCTCGGGCATCACTGTATGTAGTGATGGGGGAAAGCTGGTCTCGGGCATCACTGTATGTAGTGATGGGGGAAAGCTGGTCTCGGGCATCACTGTATGTAGTGATGGGGGAAAGCTGGTCTCGGGCATCACTGTATGTAGTGATGGGGGAAAGCTGGTCTCGGGCATCACTGTATGTAGTGATGGGGGAAAGCTGGTCTCGGGCATCACTGTATGTAGTGATGGGGGAAAGCTGGTCTCAGGCATCACTGTATGTAGTGATGGGGGAAAGCTGGTCTCAGGCATCACTGTATGTAGTGATGGGGGAAAGCTGGTCTCAGGCATCACTGTATGTAGTGATGGGGGAAAGCTGGTCTCAGGCATCACTGTATGTAGACTAGTGCGCTCATCATTGTTTCCTTTTTTGACCTCTTCTCAGAGCAGGGGGCTCAGTAAGATAGACCATGTGGCTTAGTTGTACTTTATTTATGTATGTAAGCCATATGTATGTATACTGTATGTGTGTATACCACCTCCGTATAGTACCTGTCAGTCTTGACAGGGGCTACCATACCATACAATTTCAGCCTAAAAAGGGATACCGACTTATCTCTAGAATATAGAACTCTGCTAAAAGTCTATCCTCTTGGAAATGTATTGGCTATTTGCTGGATTGAGTGTCTACAGTTCAACTACGTGGGCATGAATCATATTCCTGCTAACATGGATTGTTCTATTGCCTTCTCTATCAGAGGTTTTGCTACCAGTTATGACCGAATTGCAATCACTAAGCAGCACATCAATTCTATCAATATTATTCCTGCGATCAAAATCTCATTACTCTGAAGCGTTTACGCTGTATGAAATCAGAACATGTCACAGCCTACATCTGAGCTACGATATTCATAATAGTCCCATCAATATCTGGTTTCATAACACATGGTCCAATTGCATTTGCTGGAAGGTCAAGCTCTTGTAGGCCAATCTGAGTTACATTACGCTGGGTCTTGTAATACTTCCATCAAATAGACAGCTTACGTTCCCCTAACATCCTCAATGTACTTGTAACAACCGTCAGCAATGACTCATCATCTAGTTGCCCTGTGAAGGAGCTGAACCAGCCTCTTGATAAGCAGTTTCAAATGGAAGTGGAACACAAAATAGACTTTTCCATCTTTCGCTGTGGGTAATCACAGTTATCATAGCAAAAAAAAAGCTACATCACTAAATCTCTCTGTCATCCTCAGAGTTTTTTCTATTTATCAGTCTTGCCAGAATGTCAGTGAGTGTGTTGGTGATCTATACCCGTCCTTATCAGTGTGGAGTATACTCAGACTGAAAGGGAGAACTTGGAAGTGAATCAAAAAAGCAGAGTAGTGGTCATAGTGGTGGTCTGTGGCAATACACAAGGAGAGAAAACGTGTACAATGGCTGAGGTAAACAAATCTTGTTGGGGCTATGACAGAATATTTGAGAGCACAAGGTCACATAAGGTATAAAACTTTATCCTACTATAATGTCTATTAAAAAACAGTGGGATTGAAAATACAGAAAGCATGGATAGGAGGGCCAGGAGAATTTCCTGGCGAGGTCACACTGTCAGAAATAACTCCTGTACATATGAAACAGTTGACTATGATGGGACTAAAGGTCATAGTGGAAGGTGGAAGGTGGAAGGGCAATGCTCAGTTGACTGGGGCTGCATCCGAAATGGGACCCTTTTCCAAACATATCGGCACCTCTTTTGACCAGAGCCCTATGAGCCTTATGGGCCCTGGTCAAAAGTAGTGCACTACATAAGGAATAGGGTGCCATTCAGGACACCCACTGGATGTAAACTGGGTTAATAGCTTGGGTGACATCCTCAGTCCTGAGGGTCCAATATATATCTTGCCATCCGAGAGCTTATCTAGTGTGAATACTCAAGCTCTGACCTGGTGATGATAATGGGGCCGGAGGGGACGGCTGCCGTTTTACAGGCTCCTAAATAACTGTGCTATTTTGTGTGTGTTTTTCGCAATGTTTGTAACTTATTTTGTACATGAAAAAGAGCTTCTGGATATCAGAATAGTGATTACTCACCTCAAACTGTTCCTTTAATAATGTCACTTTAATAATGTTTACATATCTTGCATTACTCATCTCATATGTACAGTATATACTGCATTCCATACTTTTCTACTGTATCTTAGTCTTTGCTGCTCTGATATTGCTTGTCCAAGTATTTACATATTCTTAATTCCATTCCATTACTTAGATTTGTGGGGATTGGGTACAGTATATGTTGTGAAATGGTTAGATATTACTTGTTCGATATTACTGCACTGTCGGAACTAGAAGCACAAGCATTTCACTACACCCATAAATACATCTGCTAAACACGTGTATGTGACCAATACAATTTGATTTGATTTGAACCCGCTTCTACCATCCATTCTATTGGCCAACGTTCAATCCCTGGAGAATAAACTGGACGATCGAGAGACTATTCTACCAACAGGACATTAAAAACTGTCATATCTTATGTTTCACTGAGTTGTGGCTGAACGACGACACGGATAATATACAGTTGGCTGGGTTTTCCGTGCATCGGCAAGACAGAACAGTTACGTCTGGTAAAACGTGAGGTGGGGGTGTGTATCTATTTGTCAATAACAGCAGGTGCGTGATGTCTAATATTCAAAGGAATTGCTCGCCTGAGGTAGAGTACCTCATGATAAGCTGTAGACCACACTATCTACCAAGAGAGTTTGAATCTATATTTTTTGTAGCCGTCTACTGACCACCACAAACCGATTCTGGCACTAAGACCACAATCATCGAGCTGTATAAGGCCATAAGCAAACAAGAAAATGCCTATCCAGAAGCAGTTGCCAGGGACTTTAATGCAGGAAACTCTACCAGCATGTGCAACCAGAGGAAAAATACCTCTAGACCAGCTTTACTCCACCCACAGAGACACATACAAAGCTCTCCCTCGCTCTCCATTTGGCAAATCTGACCATAATTCTGTCCTCTGATTTCTGCTTACAAGCAAAAACTAAAGTAGGAAGTACCAGTGACTCACTCAATACGGAAGTGGTCAGATGAAGCAGATTCTACACTACAGGAATGTTTTGCTAGCACAGACTGGACTATGTTCCAGGATTCATCCAATGGTATTGAGGCGTATACCACCTCAGTCACCGGCTTCATCAATAAGTGCATCAACGACGTCGTCCGCACAATGACCATACGTACATTTCCCAATCAGAAGCCATGGATTACAGGCAAAATCCTCACCGAGCTAAAGGCTAGAGCTGCTGCTTTCAAGGAGCAGGACACTAATCTAAGAAATTTCGCTATGCACTCCAGCAAACCATCAAACAGGCAAAGTGTCAGTACAGGACTAAGATTGAATCCTACTACACCGGCTCTGATGCTCGTCGGATGTGGCAGGGCCTGCAAACTATTATGGACTGCGAAGGGAAACCCAGCAGAGAACTGCCCAGTGATGGGAGCCTACCAGACGAGCTAAATGCCTTTAATGCTCTCTTCAAGGCAAGGAACACTGAAACATGCATGAGAGCACCAGCTGTTCCAGACGACTGTATGATCACACTCTCTGTAGCCAATGTGAGCAAGACCTTTAAACAGGTCAACATTCACAAGGTCGCTGGGGCCAGACGGATTACCAGGACATGGAATCAGAGCATACGCGGACCAACTGGCAAGTGTCTTCACTGACATGTTCAACCTCTCCCTGACTGAGTCTGTAATACCGACAGTGCATTCGGAAAGCATTTAGACCTCTTGACTTTTTCTTCATTTTGTTACGTTACAGCCTTATTCTAAAATTGAATATTTGTTTTTTTCCATCATCAATCTACACACAACACCCCATAATGCGAAAGCAAAAACAGGTTTTTAGATGTTTTTGAAAAATGTATAAAAATATATATTTTTAAACAGAAATATCACATTTACATAAGTATTCAGAACCTTTACTCAGTACTTTGTTTAACACCTTTGACAGCGATTACAGCTTCGAGTCTTCTTGGGTGTGACGCTACAAGCTTGGCACACCTGTATTTGGGTACATTTTCCCATTCTTCTCTACAGCTATATTCAGGTCTCTCCAGAGATGTTTGATCGGGTTCAAGTCCGGGCTCTGGCTGGGCCACTCAAGGACATTCTAAGACTGTCACGAGTCCGACCGAGGGTGGCTCCCCTTCCCGTTCGGGTGGTGCTCGGCGGTCGTCGTCACCAGCCTATTAGATGCCACTGATTTTCTTTCCTCCCCCTCCTTGTATGTTTATTGTTAGCACCTGTTAGTTAGTAATTAGTTGGGCTTTATTAGACAGCCGGCCCGCCTGTTTCTTTGGGCGGGATTAATTATTGTAACCTTCGTGTATGAAGTAGACGAACGTGTTTGTTCCTGGTCGTGTATTCTGCTGCACTGTTTTCGTCCCCCGTGTTTGGGGCATTTGTTTTTGAGCACCCAGTGTTTCTTGAGTGTATTAAATAGCACAGTATTGAACTCTCTGTTTCCTGCGTCTGACTACACACCCATGACACCCGGAGCGTTACAGAGACTTGTTTCAAAGCCACTCCTGCATTGTCTTGGCTGTTTGCTTAGGGTCATTGTCCTGTTGGAAGGTGAACCTTCGCCCCAGTTTAAGGTCCTGAGCACTCTGGAGCAGGTTTTCATTAAGGATCTCTCTGTACTTTTTTCCGTTCATCTTTCCCTCGATCCTGACTAGTCTCCCAGTCCCTGCCTCTGAAAAATATCCACACAGCATGATGCTGCCACCACCATGCTACACTGTAGGGATGGTGCCAAATTTCCTCCAGAGGTGACGCTTGGCATTCAGGCCAAAGAGTTGAATCCTGGTTTCATCAGACCAGGGAATCTTGCTTTTTCCATCTCTACAGAGGAACTCTGGAGCTCTCTCAGAGTGACCATTGGGTTCTTGGTCACCTCCCTGACCAATGGCCTTCTCCCCCGATTGCTCAGTTTAGCTGGGCGGCCAGCTCTGGGAAGAGTCTTGGTGGTTTCAAATTTCTTCCATTTAAAAAGGATGGATACCACTGTTTTCTTGGGGACATTCAATGCTGACAACGTTTTTTGGTGCCCTTCCCCAGATCTGTGCCTTGACACAATCCTGTCTCAGAGCTCTACAGACAATTCCATGGCTTGGTTTTGGCTTTTACTTGCACTGTAACCTGTGGGACCTTATATAGACAGGTGTGTGCCTTTCCAAATCATGTCCAATCAAGTGAATTTACCACAGGTGGACTCCAATCCAGTTGTAGAAACATCTCAAGGATGATCAATGGAAACAGGATGCACCTGAGCTCAATTTAGAGTCTTATAGCAAAGGGTCTGATTACTTATGTAAATAAGCTATTTCTGTTTTCTAATTTAAAAAAATATATTTGTCATTATGGGGTATTGTGTGTAGATTGATGAGGGAAAAATGCATTTATGATACAGCACGGGGTTAGGTTAGGAGGAGCCTGTACCTCTGTAAAACAATGTGGCTGTGTGTCTGGCATTGGAGCACCAGGGGACATAGCACTTTGGGCCTGGGCATGTTCAGACACTAGTCACTATGGCTCTGATAGATAGGGGGCCTGCAGCTCCAAAGAGGTCAAATGCCATAACATTTTATTTATATGTATTAATAAATGTGACCAAATACCAGAGGGGACAAATAATGGTGATGGGATATTTGATACTTCCTGCTATTTTTATCTATGAGTATCAATCAATAGTACAATACTGTAGAAACACATTTTGATTGAACAGTGAGTGTGTGTGTGACTTGTCCATTTTTGATGCAGTTGTGACCTATTGGAAGGTCATAATATTATCAAAATGAGATAAGACCATGAGAGACATATTATATATTTATTGTGCTTCTCAAAGCAAAACATGGCAAAATAGCTAAACAAGTTTAGTATCCTACCGTGAGATAGAACTCAGCAGCTTTTAACAGATGGTGTGCTGGAAATGAGCCTAAAGCTTTTCTTTTTTTTCCATATGACTAAACTGTTATATCATGCTTGTTAATCATTGTGCTGCCCTCCCCCATTCTCTTCCTTTCTTCCTCTTGTTCTGCTTATTATCTGCTCAATGGGTGCCTGTGCTGTTTCTCCTTCTCAGCTTCTTTCGCATCCTCATCTCTCTCTCTCTCTCTCTCTTTCTCTCTCTCTCTCTCTCTCTCTTTCTCTCTCTCCCTCTCTCCCTCTCTCCCTCTCTCTCTCTTCCTCTCTCTTCCTCTCTCTTCCTCTCTCTCTCTCTCTCTCTCTCTTCCTCTCACTCTACCCCACTCTCGCTTCTTCTCCCCCCTCCCCCGCCTCTCTCTCTCTCACCTCTCACCCCCCACCCCCTGCTCTGAGATCTTTATCATGTTAGGTCCTGGCAAGATGGTGTCACAGTGCAGGAAACTCAGGAGCCAGCTCTACCTAGCCGATGTGAATGTAACCGGTGTGAAATGGCTATCTAGTTAGTGGTGACTGCTAGTAGCATTTCAATCGGGGACATCACTCGCTCTGAGACCTTGAAGTAGTTGTTTCCCTTGCTCTGCTAGGGCCATGGCTTTTGTGGAGCAATACGTAACAATGCTTTGTGGGAGCAGTCAATGTTTTCAGCGGGTCCCTGGTTCAAGCCCAGGTTAAGGCATGAGAGGACGGAAGCACCACTGTTTCATGAACACCAGGCTTAGTGACTCAGACTTCAGAATAATCAAACTCTTCACTCTACCTACAGAGGTGTGACCCTCCCTCTATCCATCCATCCATCCATCTTCTCTCTCTCTCTCTGTCTCCCTCTACCTGCCTTTCTAAAATGATCTGTCCACAATTCCAAATGTCCAAGTTCCCCCTGGGTCTACATAACAATGTGTGGCTCAAGCTACCAGTATGCCCTGCAGCCCAACCTACCAGTATACCCTGCAGCCCAACCTAACAGTATGCCCTGCAGCCCAACCTAACAGTATGCCCTGCAGCCCAACCTACCAGTATACCCTGCAGCCCAACCTAACAGTATGCCCTGCAGCCCAACCTAACAGTATGCCCTGCAGCCCAACCTACCAGTTTTCCCTGCAGCCCAACCTACCAGTATGCCCTGCAGCCCAACCTAACAGTATGCCCTGCAGCCCAACCTAACAGTATGCCCTGCAGCCCAACCTACCAGTTTGCCCTGCAGCCCAACCTACCAGTATGCCCTGCAGCCCAACCTACCAGTATGCCCTGCAGCCCAACCTACCAGTATGCCCTGCAGCCCAACCTACCAGTATGCCCTGCAGCCCAACCTACCAATATACCCTGCAGCCTAACCTACCAGTATGCCCTGCAGCCAAACCTTACAGTATACCCTGCAGCCCAACCTTACAGTATACCCTGCAGCCCAACCTTACAGTATACCCTGCAGCCCAACCTACCAGTATACCCTGCATCCCAACCTACCAGTATGCCCTGCAGCCCAACCTTACAGTATACCCTGCAGCCCAACCTACCAGTATACCCTGCAGCCCAACCTTACAGTATACCCTGCAGCCCAACCTTACAGTATACCCTGCAGCCCAACCTTACAGTATACCCTGCAGCCCAACCTACCAGTATACCCTGCAGCCCAACCTACCAGTATACCCTGCAGCCCAACCTTACAGTATACCCTGTAGCCCAACCTTACAGTATACCCTGCAGCCCAACCTTACAGTATACCCTGCAGCCCAACCTACCAGTATACCCTGCATCCCAACCTACCAGTATTTCCTGCAGCCCAACCTTACAGTATACCCTGCAGCCCAACCTGACAGTATACCCTGCAGCCCAACCTACCAGTATACCCTGCAGCCCAACCTAACAGTTTGCCCTGCAGCCCAAACTAACAGTATACCCTGCAGCCCAACCTATACCCTGCAGCCCAACCTACTAGCCGAAACTTAACAGTATACCCTGCAGTCCAACCTACCAGTATGCCCTGCAGCCCAACCTACCAGTATACCCTGCAGCCCAACCTACCAGTATGCCCTGCAGCCCAACCTACCAGTATGCCATGCAGCCCAACCTACCAGTATGCCCTGCAGCCCAACCTACCAGTATACCCTGCAGCCCAACCTACCAGTATGCTGTGCAGCCTCCTACAACAGCCTACTGTTGGCTTGTGATGCACAGCTAATTATATTTATACATCAATGTAGATATTTGTGTGGTCCAACCATCCTGTTTACATGTAAAAGCACTCGTCTCACTTCTCCTGTGGTGGCAGATGGTGAGATAGAGAGAGAATGAGAGAGAAGGCGAGAGAAAGAGTGAGGAGTCAGTAGGGAAGCAACCTTACTAATAATAGAAACCACTTCAGGGCTACCATCTTTCTTCTCTCTAACCTTCACATTCTCTCACCTCTTCAGACTGATTTGTTAATTGTTTATAGCACCTTACCATGCAATATGACTAAGTGATAAAAAAATGTGTGTCTAGAGCTTCAATTGCAGGAGAAATTAAAAACGTCTTTGTGGACCTGCGTAATGGTGGGATGGATGATTTGAACTTCACTCAATTGTGCCACATACTCCAGTTGTGCCATTCTATTTAACTGAGCCATTTACTTCATGTTCGTATTCTTATCTTTTATTATTTCTTATTGTTGTTGCATTGCCGAGAAGGACACTGCAAGTAAGCATTTGATTGGACGATCTATTCCATGCATATCCCGACTAATAAAACTTGAAACTTTGAGGTAAACAAATGGTGATATTGACGAGCAGGCTTTTTTTAATGAAGAACGGTGAGAGCAAAATAGACAACACCTGTGACTTCATAGACACGGATTGTTCTCAACACTTTGTCAAGTCACGTGTCGAGAGATGTCTGTAAACTGTTCATCAGCGTCACTCGTGTGTGACAATATACCATCAACATCATCGTCCTCTCTGCTTTAAACATTCCCCTGTACGTTCCCTTTCTGCTTGCTCTTCATGAGAGTGGAAGGGCTGAAACACTAACAGAAGCCAGGTTGGTCTCTAGGTGCTTATTTCCAGCAGATGCATGGCTGTATTAATGTCCGTTACCCTGATGCTGTATTGCCACGGCCAGGAAATCTTTCCCCATCTCCCCGGTGTACAGGTGCACCTGCCTGCGGTTTAATTTCGTTAAAGTCTAGGCAGATTACGGAATCCTCTGTGCTGCTGTCATCGAGAACGGGCCAGGCGGGAGGCGGTTGAGAGAGGCACATTGATAAGGGCAGCTGCTCTCGGGAGATTTCCCTGGAGGAGACGGGGAGAGACGGGGTAGAGACAAGGCTGCCAGGGCATGGCGGCCATCAGGTAAGAGCGCTAGGCCAGGGCCACCTCCATCAGGACGCAGCAGGCAGGCAGAGGTTGAGTCTCCTATTATCTGATAGACAGCTTACACACCGGGAGAACATACACTGTTGTTGGCGAAGTCAAAGGGCTTAAGGGCTGCATTCTGATTGGATTCACTGAGCCTGACACAAAAAGATCAACAAATAGATTGATCAAAATAACATCAATTATTTTTAGTCTGACTCACTATAGAAATTAAAAAGTTGCCTCTGGAGAACAGAGTTACCATCTGAACTTCAAAAGGAGAGGGGGAAAACAAAACCCCTTGATAGCAAGAGCCGTTTGACAAAACCCAGAGAGGAGTCTTGTGGTTGAAAAGGGTCAAATAAACAACATTTGATTTGTTCAACTTTACACAGAAAGTCATAGGCTACAATGTCAATAAACACACACACACACACACACACACACACACACACACACACACACACAAAATATTTTTAACATAAATGCCCTTTTGAAAACCTTGCCTTAGGCACATCAACCATTTATTTGAACTCTCATGCAGTTCTATCAATTATTTGGTTTATTTGACACAAGAAAGAACTTAAAACTAAATGGCATTTCAATATAACAGCGGGAACAATATCCATAAATATATTCCCTTTCATAGAGAAGAACCTAGCATCATGGGCCATCACCACCACCAGATAGATAGAGACAAGACAACAGTAACTACTACTGACTGCAGCCCCTCCCGGGCTCCCGCAGGGTTTCAGAGAAAGAGGTGCAGGCAGGGAACAGAAACGTGCCCAGTTATACGATTCCCCACATTGATGAAATGATAAGTGTGTGTGTGTGTGTAGGTGTGTGTGTGTGTGTGTGTACATCTGTGTGTATTTACAGTCTATGCATGCGTGTGTATGTAGGCTATGTGCGAGTATGAGAGTGTATGTGGTTATGTGCGTCCGTGTGTGTCTGTGTGTGTGCATGCAAGTGTTTGTGCTTGCGTGTGTATGTCCATTGATGATCCATTCCTGTACCACCTGTTTCTCTATGTCTCAACCTGTGTGTGTGGTCGACAGATAGAGATGCACTCTTCTCCTCTTGTAATCTGAGGAATTTAGTTTAAGGGTGACTTGTACGGATCTACATTATTATTAAACCAATATCTACATAGTCTATACTGGATTCACTTATATTGGCTAGCCTCACAGCTAGTTTCACAGCTAACACCAGTAGACTGGATATGTACTGTTGTTAGTTGTGATTTGTCGATATAGGACCCTTACACTACAGGGCCTTAAAATGATTTGATGCTGAATGCTATAAAAGCCAACACAATTGTTCAACCAAGGGCATGTTGGCCCATGTGTTAATGGCAGTGGCGATACATTTATGTCTCTCTTTAAAGCCATTAAGCCTGTGCCCTGACACACTAACAACCCAAGCAGGATCTGCTATTGTTATTCAGCAGATCTGGACGAGGCATATCTGGAAGCTACTAATGCAATTAACCTCAAACAACATAACACACTAGGGTGATTACATTAGCATCACGACTGCACTGATAGTGTCACGGGAACTAGATTGAAAGAGGCAAAACTTAAATTTAGATAGTCCTGAATTGTAAATACATTCATATTTATCTTCAATGCATATATTTTATTGATCTCACAATACATAGATGGATCTTTGGCTCACACACGTCATAGAGGGAACCGACTGGATTCAAGTAATCAATGACACCCTCTACAAAGCGGCGGAGGATAAAGGAGGCTGATGATGACATATTTACTATGGTGTGAGGATGGTATTTTAATCCTTGGGTGGGATGGAGACTGGGGCGTCAGAGCTTGACATGTTGCTGTGGAGTAAGTGTGCCTTTTTAATTCATGTTGCTGCCATACATCACCCGTAGACGACAGTTCCTCTGACAACTGCCTGTCAGGAAGCCTTGGTGGTGAACTCTCCCACACAACAACCCCAATGTGATCATTTGGCTTTTTTTTATAAAGAGGTTAAACAAAGCGGCACACAAACATCTAGCGAGGCCTTGATCAGCACAGAAATGTACACTATACAGTACTTACGTGGATGCTTGGGCTGCAGACCTAGGGAGGTCATAAGATAATTACAAATGTAGACAAGCTTTAGAGAAAAGTGTTTTCCCGTGACCAAGGACATGGAAGAACTGAAAACGTACCTTCCTCTTAGAATTTTATTGATTCTGCTGGAAGAATCAAGTCTTGTATTTTTACCAACATGATTTCACGATCTGTCTGTAACTAAATAGGACGTTCAAAACGTTAATAGAGGACTCGGGTTCGTCTTCTCTCTAATATTCGTAAAGAAATATTGAATCATTTGTCTGTATTACATGCATGTCACACTGGGACTATTTCAGTCTTCTCCCTCCATTTGACACTGATCTGGTGCATATCATCGAGGGGAGGCCAGAGAGAAGAGACATTAATGGCTGGAGTAATTGCATGCATGGCAAGGCAAAAAAAAAAGAAAGATGAGCAAAGAAAGATAGGAATCTGGGAAAGCAGGGTAAAGTGCTGTAAAAGATACCATGGGAACTGACTTGTGAGTACATCTCACCACTTTGGACAAATTAAAGGCAGGAAATAGCTTTGGGATGCTGTCAAGATTGAATTTAAGAACAACAGATGCTGGTTTGTAGATTTATAATATATCACCTGGATACTTTATAATGACATTATTTCATTATTTTTGACATTATGCTAATATTGGCCACTAACCAAGCCAGAATGTCCATTGCCCTCTGTGATGTAGTTTGTTAGGAAGGCATAAGACTGGCATGGTTTGCTGGATAGTTGACACAGTCACAGACAGTCTCTGGGATGTTAGCGGGATCACTGGATCAAGTGGAATAAAAAAAATACTGGTTCTTTGGGTGAAATAGGAATTTCAAGCGCTCAACTTTTCCTGAGTACACAGCAGTACTCTAATCTTGTCCATCCTCCTCTGTCCTTCCTCTTGTACCTCATGCCTGACTGAAGACACATTACACATTTTTTACAAGACTGGGCAATGCCTGTGTTTGTGTGTGTCAGGGATTGGAATCAAAATTATTTTCCAATCGTTTCGTTCTGAACAGAACCACTATTTTGTTGGTTTTGTTCCACTGTTCCGACCAGCAAAAGAAACATACACAGGTAAAGATTTTCAGCGTGCAGGCAGACACTGGAATACGTTTCTTTACATCGACGCTTTGATGCATTTTATTGTGGGACTATAAAACTTTTCTGGGACGAAAAAACCCCCGTTATTTACTGGATCCCATACTTTTAAAATAATGTTTCTGTTCCGGAACAGTGTGGTTTACATTCGTTTCAGGTTCGGATTCTGTTCCTGGAAAAATGTTGTTAAAAAAAAGTACTGCTCCCTGGTGTGTGTGTGTGTGTTTTCTGTCATTTATTAAACTACAACTCCTAGAAAGTAATCTATGCTACGTTGAAATAAAAAGTCTGAAATAGTCTGAAAAACACATTACAGCCAATTAAATTGCTGTTGAGATTCTACCAAGCAACCCAAAATCCATTTGACATATTGAATAAAGACAGCAATGTCACAACCACCAACTAATACATAATGTGTCCTATTAAAGGGATTTGGGGATTGGGTTGTCTGCCTGGTCGTCAGTAATCTAGTTAAGTGAACCTGTCTTTGGTCTCTTTCTTTATTCACATCAAAGAGAAGGTGCTTCAAAGTAGTATGCATTAGAATGACCATTGTCTCAGAAGGCACAGCGGAGGTCAGATCCCTATTCTCTCGAATGTCTTTCATTGAACCCTCACATGCTCTATATAATGCGCTCTATAACTCGGACACCAATTTACAGGTCAAAGACAAACTCTCACCTCTTCCAATTAAGGATATAGATAGGTAATACATGCAGTTAGTCAATGTATATCATTATCCCTTGGATAATTTATTTCCTATAAGCGTAATTTAAAATATCAATGACCCTCGTAACACTATAAATGATATAGGCCTATAGTTTTACAGTGAAACAGTCAAATTGGTGTAAAACAGTGCCAAACTGTAAGAAAAATCATTGACTAATGGCTTTGGTTGTTTGCATAGCAGCGTTTCAGATCGAGGATGACTGTCTCCCCAGATCAAAGGCAGCTAATTCCTCCTGCTGATTGGTTCTGTAATGCTAATGCAGGATTGGCCCCTTGGGAGCCATGATACAACACATGGATAGACTCCAAACATGATGATCTCTAGCATGACAGATCCCCAGTGGGCAGTGGCTCTTTAAACCTCATCATTAGTGGGTTTGAGATGGTGCAAGGATTTGAATATTTAATGTATGTGTCCTTAATTGAACAAAATATATATGACATGACAAACAAACTCACAGTGTTAAATTAAAGATGCATAAACAAGATAAGACGCTTTTATCAAAAGAAACTTACAGTCATGCGTGCATACATTTTATCTATGGGTGGCGCCAGCTGGACTCATACCCACTGAGCCCCACAGGACCACATCCTGTACATTTGGATACTTTTGTGTTAGTTACAGGTATGTATATGACATTTTCTTACTTTGACAGTGGGGCTTATGCAGTTGGACAATGATACGTGGCAGTGCAGAGTAATAGCTACCCTCCTTTTGGGGGCTATACAAATGTGTCCCAATGGGAGGCAGGTAAGGACAAGATTAAATCTGACAGACCATATGGTGGCGTAGCAAGAAGATTGGAATGCTGTGAAATGAGAGGTTGAGGACCTGGTGAGGACATGTTTAATATGAATTACTGCATACATGACAACGCCTAATGTCAGCGTGTGTCAAATATGTCAATTGGAAACATTGATAGGATGTTATTTCCGTAATGGTGACTGTGAGGTAGTCAGGTGAAGGTGATCCGTTTGGCATTCCATGTATTTACAAAAATGATGTCTCTTAATAAATAGGAAAGAACTTGACTCTAAAGTCAAGAAATATCTGGAATGTTAGTTTGCCAAATACTGATTGAGAAATAGAGACAAACACAACGAAACAACGGAACCGTGGACCAAGTAGCTGAAAACTCGACTAACGTGGGACTCGACTAACGTGGGATCTAATGGTGACTTCCGGGTTGGAGCGATCTGGTCGCATCCGCGCTTCGGTCTGCAGGTTGTATAACTTTTTCATTACATTTCATTATAGTACAACGGTCTGATTTGTCTAATCTTAGCAATTTCCTCTTAGCTAGCTACATAGTCGTCGTTGTATCAAAGATAATTGCGTAATTATCGTATTTCGTCGTCTCCTATCTGTCCAACACGTTCACCGTCTACCGTAGCACTGTAGTAACTATCACACTCAACTGAACGTCTTGATTAGTGTAGTGTTAGCTAGCTACATAGCTAGCTACATAGTTGTCTTTGCTGTCTTCGTATCCAAGATAATTGTGTAGCTTAGAGTGTGGAGTCTTAGAGTGATAATTGCGTTATTATCGTATTTCGTCGCCCTCCTATCTGCCTAGCAGCTAGCCAGCTAGCATACGTTCACCGGCTACCGTAGCACTGTAGTAACTATCACACTCAACTGAACGACTTGATTAGTGTAGTGTTAGCTAGCTACATAGCTAGCTACATAGTTGTCTTTGCTGTCTTCGTATCCAAGATAATTGTGTAGCTTAGAGTGTGGAGTCTTAGAGTGATAATTGCGTTATTATCGTATTTCGTCGCCCTCCTATCTGCCTAGCAGCTAGCCAGCTAGCATACGTTCACCGGCTACCGTAGCACTGTAGTAACTATCACACTCAACCGAACGACTTGATTAGTGTAGTATTAGATAGCTACATAGTTGTCTTTGCTGTCTTCGTATCCAAGATAATTGTGTAGTTTAGAGTGTGTAGTCTTAGAGTGATTATCTTAATTCACCGAGGTTAGCTAGCCAGCTATTTTGTCGTCCTTAACGTAGGAGACACTCCTAGCTAGCCAATAGCCAGCCAACGTCTACTGAATAGAACTTTCGCATTCCGGTCGCATTCCGCGTCGCTCCACAGGTAGTATCACTTTTTCATTTCATTTCATTACAGTCCCAACGGTGTGATTTGTTTGATCGTAGCTAGCTACATAGCTAGCTACATAGCCGTCTTTGTTTCAAAGATAATTGTGTAGTCTAGAGCGATTTTCTAGGTTAGCTAGCCAGCTATTGTCGTTCTCCTAACGCAGCGTAACGTAACCAACACTGCTAGCTAGCCAGCTAGCTCCCGATAAGCAGCATTGTAGAAACTTCACACTCAACGGTACGACTTGATTAGGGTAGTGTCAACAACGCAGCTAGCCTACCCCAGCAGTACTCTATCATTTTAATCATTTTAGTCAATTAGATTCTTGCTACGTAAGCTTAACTTTCTGAACATTCGAGACGTGTAGTCCACTTGTCATTCCAATCTCCTCTGCATTAGCGTAGCCTCTTCTCTAGCCTGTCAACTATGTGTCTGTCTATCCCTGTTCTCTCCTCTCTGCACAGACCATACAAACGCTCCACACCGCATGGCCGCAGCCACCTAATCTGGTGGTCCCAGCGCGCACGACCACGTGGAGTTCCAGGTCTCCGGTAGCCTCTGGAACTGCCGATCTGCGGCCAACAAGGCAGAGTTCATCTCAGCCTATGCCTCCCTCCAGTCCCTCGACTTCTTGGCTCTGACGGAAACATGGATCACCACAGACAACACCGCTACTCCTACTGCTCTCTCTTCGTCCGCCCACGTGCTCTCGCACACCCCGAGAGCTTCTGGTCAGCGGGGTGGTGGCACCGGGATCCTCATCTCTCCCAAGTGGTCATTCTCTCTTTCTCCCCTTACCCATCTGTCTATCGCCTCCTTTGAATTCCATGCTGTCACAGTTACCAGCCCTTTCAAGCTTAACATCCTTATCATTTATCGCCCTCCAGGTTCCCTCGGAGAGTTCATCAATGAGCTTGATGCCTTGATAAGCTCCTTTCCTGAGGACGGCTCACCTCTCACAGTTCTGGGCGACTTTAACTTCCCCACGTCTACCTTTGACTCATTCCTCTCTGCCTCCTTCTTTCCACTCCTCTCCTCTTTTGACCTCACCCTCTCACCTTCCCCCCTACTCACAAGGCAGGCAATACGCTCGACCTCATCTTTACTAGATGCTGTTCCTCCACTAACCTCATTGCAACTCCCCTCCAAGTCTCCGACCACTACCTTGTATCCTTTTCCCTCTCGCTCTCATCCAACACTTCCCACACTGCCCCTACTCGGATGGTATCGCGCCGTCCCAACCTTCGCTCTCTCTCCCCCGCTACTCTCTCCTCTTCCATCCTATCATCTCTTCCCTCTGCTCAAACCTTCTCCAACCTATCTCCTGATTCTGCCTCCTCAACCCTCCTCTCCTCCCTTTCTGCATCCTTTGACTCTCTATGTCCCCTATCCTCCAGGCCGGCTCGGTCCTCCCCTCCCGCTCCGTGGCTCGACGCGACTCATTGCGAGCTCACAGAACAGGGCTCCGGGCAGCCGAGCGGAAATGGAGGAAAACTCGCCTCCCCTGCGGACCTGACATCCTTTCACTCCCTCCTCTCTACATTTTCCTCTTCTCTCTCTGCTGCTAAAGCCACTTTCTACCACTCTAAATTCCAAGCATCTGCCTCTAACCCTAGGAAGCTCTTTGCCACCTTCTCCTCCCTCTTGAATCCTCCTCCCCTCCCCCCTCCTCCCTCTCTGCAGATGACTTCGTCAACCATTTTGAAAAGAAGGTCGGCGACATCCGATCCTCGTTTGCTAAGTCAAACGACACCGCTGGTTCTGCTCACACTGCCTACCCTGTGCTCTGACCTCTTTCTCCCCCTCTCTCCAGATGACATCTCGCGTCTTGTGACGGCCGGCCGCCCAACAACCTGCCCGCTTGACCCTATCCCCTCCTCTCTTCTCCAGACCATCTCCGGTGACCTTCTCCTTACCTCACCTCGCTCATCAACTCATCCCTGACCGCTGGCTACGTCCCTCCCGTCTTCAAGAGAGCGAGAGTTGCACCCCTTCTGAAAAAACCTACACTCGATCCCTCCGATGTCAACAACTACAGACCAGTATCCCTTCTTTTTTTCTCTCCAAAACTCTTGAACGTGCCGTCCTTGGCCAGCTCTCCCGCTATCTCTCTCAGAATGACCTTCTTGATCCAAATCAGTCAGGTTTCAAGACTAGTCATTCAACTGAGACTGCTCTTCTCTGTATCACGGAGGCGCTCCGCACTGCTAAAGCTAACTCTCTCTCCTCTGCTCTCATCCTTCTAGACCTATCGGCTGCCTTCGATACTGTGAACCATCAGATCCTCCTCTCCACCCTCTCCGAGTTGGGCATCTCCGGCGCGGCCCACGCTTAGTTGCGTCCTACCTGACAGGTCGCTCCTACCAGGTGGCGTGGCGAGAATCCGTCTCCTCACCACGTGCTCTCACCACTGGTGTCCCCCAGGGCTCTGTTCTAGGCCCTCTCCTATTCTCGCTATACACCAAGTCACTTGGCTCTGTCATAACCTCACATGGTCTCTCCTATCATTGCTATGCAGACGACACACAATTAATTTTCTCCTTTCCCCCTTCTGACGACCAGGTGGCGAATCGCATCTCTGCATGTCTGGCAGACATATCAGTGTGGATGACGGATCATCACCTCAAGCTGAACCTCGGCAAGACGGAGCTGCTCTTCCTCCCGGGGAAGGACTGCCCGTTCCATGATCTCGCCATCACGGTTGACAACTCCATTGTGTCCTCGTCCCAGAGCGCTAAGAACCTTGGCGTGATCCTGGACAACACCCTGTCGTTCTCAAATAACATCAAGGCGGTGGCCCGTTCCTGTAGGTTCATGCTCTACAACATCCGCAGAGTACGACCCTGCCTCACACAGGAAGCGGCGCAGGTCCTAATCCAGGCACTTGTCATCTCCCGTCTGGATTACTGCAACTCGCTGTTGGCTGGGCTCCCTGCCTGTGCCATTAAACCCCTACAACTCATCCAGAACGCCGCAGCCCGTCTGGTGTTCAACCTTCCCAAGTTCTCTCACGTCACCCCGCTCCTCCGCTCTCTCCACTGGCTTCCAGTTGAAGCTCGCATCCGCTACAAGACCATGGTGCTTGCCTACGGAGCTGTGAGGGAACGGCACCTCACTACCTCCAGGCTCTGATCAGGCCCTACACCCAAACAAGGGCACTGCGTTCATCCACCTCTGGCCTGCTCGCCTCCATACCACTGAGGAAGTACAGTTCCCGCTCAGCCCAGTCAAAACTGTTCGCTGCTCTGGCCCCCCAATGGTGGAACAAACTCCCTCACGACGCCAGGACAGCGGAGTCAATCACCACCTTCCGGAGACACCTGAAACCCCACCTCTTTAAGGAATACCTAGGATAGGATAAAGTAATCCTTCTCCCCCCCCCCCCCTTAAAAGACCTAGATGCACTATTGTAAAGTGGCTGTTCCACTGGATGTCATAAGGTGAAAGCACCAATTTGTAAGTCGCTCTGGATAAGAGCGTCTGCTAAATGACTTAAATGTAAAATGTTAAATGTAAACGTGAGTATAGAGACACTACAAACATAAATTCTCACTGGCAATGAGAAACTGTCCAAGCAGATGGAGAACATATCCGGTGATGTAAAATAAATCTAAACTGATATGACTGAACTGGGCAAACGCATGGAGGAGGCCGTAGTCTGTGGATGAACAAAAACACACAATTATGGGGCTTACTGAAAGATTAAATGGGATGGAGGACTTCAGTCGCTGTTCAAATCTTTGTTTCGTCAATTTTCCCCAAAAGCCTTGGAACAACTGGAATGGAAGAGTAATACCATAACTACTGGGACAGGAGAACTTCACACGGGCTCCCACAATTGAACGAGCACATTGAACAGGCGGCCCGAGAGGGGACACGAGCAGCAAACCAAGGGGCATCATGGCAAAGTTCCTTAACTATAGGGACAAAGATACACTTCTATGACTGGCCATCCAAGCCGAAAAGTCAGGAGTCAAACCTTTGATGCATGAGGGCCATCAGATCTACATTAACACTGACATGAGCAGAGACCTCTAGATGAAACACAGAGAATTCGATCCCATGAATAAAAAGCTATGGGGAAAACGAATGCCCGTCTCTTTGGTGTACCCTGCACAACCATGGGTCCAATGGAAGGAAAGAGACATAATACTGAAATGAGCAAAATACGTTTCCCGACTCCTGCATAACTTGGGCAAGGAGAATGGTGGAAATGAATTAAATGTACAGTGCCTTCAGAAAGTTTTCACACCTCTTGACATTTTCCACAATTATGATTTACTTATTGAGATTATTATTTTTTTTTTTTTTACAAATTAATTAAAAAACCTGAAATGTCTTGAGTCAATAAGTTAACCCCTTTATGGCAAGCCTAAATAAGTTCAGGAGTAAACATTTGTGTTGAACATTATATTTAAATGACCACCTCATCTCTGTACCCCACACACACAATAATCTGTAAGGTCCCTCAGTCAAGTGGTGACTGTTGTCCGAACCTCTGGCAGTCTCTATGGGGGTGCCAAGGGTTCAAACCTCGGGCCTACTCTTTTCTCTGTATACATCAATGATGTCGCTCTTGCTGCTGGTGATTCTATGATCCACCTCTACGCAGACGACACCATTCCGTATACTTCTGGCCCTTCTTTGGACACTGTGTTAACTAACCAGCAGCACACCACCCTGCATCCCACTGCTGGCTTGCTTCTGAAGCTAAGCAGGGTTGGTCCTGGTCAGTCACTGGATGGGAGGCCAGATGCCGCTGGAAGTGGTGTTGGAGGGCTAGTGGGAGGCACCCCCAGGGCAGTGATTGGGGTGACTGCGCTGTGTCACCTAATCATCCCCATCTTACAATTGGCTCATTCATCCCCCTCTCCCCTGTAACTATTCCCCAGGTTATTGCTGTAAATGAGAATGTGTTCTCAGTCATCTTACCTGGTAAAAAAAGAAGAGTTTAAACTCCAGACAAGATTCAATGCCATACAACTCACCTTCCGTGGCCTCCAACTGCTTTTAAATGCAAGCAAAAATAAATGCATGCTCTTCAACCGATTGCTGCCTGCACCTGTCCGCCCGTCCAGCATCACTACTCTGGACGGTTCGGACTTTGAATATGTGGACAACTACAAATACCTAGATGTCTGGTTAGACTCTAAACTCTCCTTCCAGACTCACATTAAGCATTTCCAATCCAAAATTAAATCTAGAATCGGCTTCCGATTTCGCAACAAAGCATCCTTCACTCATGCTGCCAAACATACCCTCGTAAAACTGACTTTGGCGATGTCATCTACAAAATAGCCTCCAACACTCTACTCAGCAAATTGGATGCAGTCTATCACAGTGCCATCCGTTTTGTCACCAAAGCCGCATATACTACCCACCACTGCGATCTCTATGCTCTCGTTGGCTGGCCCTCGCTTCATATTCGTCATCAAACCCACTGGCTCCAGGTCATCTATAAGTCTTTGCTAGGTAAAGCCCCGCCTTATTTCAGCTCACAGGTCACCATAGCTGCACCCACCCATAGCACACGCTCCAGCAGGTATACTTCACTGGTCACCCCCAAAGCCAATTCCTCCTTTGGTCACCTTTCCTTCCAGTTCTCTGCTGCCAATGACTGGAACAAACTGAAAAAATCACTTAATCTGGAGACTCATATCTCCCTCACTAACTTTGCGCACCAGCTGTCAGAGCAGCTCACAGATCACTGCACCTGTACATAGCCCATCTCTAAATAGTCCATCCAACTACCTCATCCCCATACTGTTCTTTATTTTGCTCCTTTGCACCCCAGTATCTTTACTTGCACACTCATCTTCTGCACATCTATCACTCCAGTGTTTAATTGCTATATTGCAATTATTTTGCCACTATGGCCTATTTATTGCCTTTCCTCCCTTATCCTACCTCATTTGCACACACTGTATAGACTTTTTCTATTGTATTATTGACTGTATGTTTATTAAATCCATGTGTAACTCTGTGTTGTTGTTTGTGTCGCACAACTTTGCTTTATCTTGGCCAGGTTGCAGTTGTAAATGAGAACTTGTTCTCAACTAGCCTACCTGGTTAAATAAAGGTGAATTTAAAAAATACAGGCATTCGTCCTAACTCAGTTGCCAGAGAGGAAGGAAACCACTCAGGGATTTCACCATGAGGCCAATGGTGACTTTAAGACAGTTACAGAGTTTGATGGCTTTGATGGGAGAAAACTGAGGATGGCTCAACAACATTATAGTTACTCCACAATACTAACCTAAATGACAGAGTAAAATGAAGGAAGCCTGTACAGAATAAAAATATTCCAAAACATGCATCCTGTTTACAATAATGCACAAAAGTAAAACTGCAAACAATTTGGCAACGCAATGAACATTATGTCCTGTATACAGAGTGTTTTGTTTGGGGTAAATCCAACACCACACATATTTTCAAGCATGGTTGTGTCTGCATCATGTTATTATCATGACACCAGGTGAGACTCAAATGCAGACACAGGAGGCAGATGGTTGGAGTTTAAGCTGTTTAATAAATCCAAAGGGAATAGGCAAGAGAATGGTAGAGGACAGGCAAAAGGTCATAACCAGACCAGAGTCCAGGAGGTACAGAGTGGCAGGCAGGCTCGAGGTCAAGGCAGGCATAATGGTCAGGCAGACGGATACAGAGTCCAGAACAGGCAAGGGTCAAAACCGGGAGGACGAGAAAAAGGAGAAAAGGCAAAGCAGGAAAACGGGAAAAAATGCTGGTAGGCTTGGACAAACAAGACGAACTGGCACAGGGAGACAGAAAACACAGGGATAAATACACTGGGGAAAACAAGAGACACCTGGAGGAGGTGGAGACAATAACGAGGACAGGCGAAAGAGATCAGGGTGTGACAGTTATGGATATGTTAAGGACTGGGGAGGTTTTCTGTATAAAGAATTAATGGAATGAAGCTAAGCAAAGGCAAAATCCTACAGGAAAGTCTGGTTCAGTCAGGCTTTCTACTTCCGGGTTGGAGCGAGCGGTCGCATCCGCACTTCGGTCCGCAGGCAGTATAACTTTTCATTACATTTCATTACATTTCATTATAGTACAACGGTTTGATTTGTCTAATCTTAGCAATTTCTTCTTAGCTAGCTACATAGCTGTCTTTGTATCAAAGATAATTGCGTAATTATCGTATTTCGTCGTCCTAACGTAGTCTACACTGCTATCTGCCCAGCAGCTAGCCAGCTAGCCAGCTAGCTAACGTCCACCGTCTACCGAATAGCAGCACTGTAAAAACTATTACACTCAACTGAACGACTTGATTAGTGTAGTGTTAGCTAGCTACATAGTTGTCTTTGCTGTCTTCGTATCCAAGATAATTGTGTAGTTTAGAGTGTGTAGTCTTAGAGTGATTATCTTAATTTACCGAGGTTAGCTAGCCAGCTATTTGTCGTCCTTAACGTAGGAGACACTGCTAGCTAGCCAACAGCTAGCCAACGTCTACCGAATAGAACTTCCTCACTCAACAACCCGGTCGCATTCCGCTTCACTCCACAGGTAGTATCACATTTTCATTTCATTTCATTACAGTACAACGGTTTGATTTGTTTGATCGTAGCTAGCTACATAGCCGTCTTTGTATCAAAGATAATTGTGTAGTCTAGAGCGATTTTCTAGGTTAGCTAGCCAGCTATTGTTGTTCTTTTAACGCAACGTAACATAATCAACACTGCTAGCTAGCCAGCTAGCCCCCGAATAGCAGCACTGTAGAAACTATCACACTCAACGGAACGACTTGATTAGTGTAGTGTCAACAACGCAGCCACTGCCAGCTAGCCTACAAAGTCAACAACGCAGCCACTGCCAGCTAGCCTACTTCAGCAGTACTGTATCATTTTAATCATTTTAGTCAATAAGATTCTTGCTACGTAAGCTTAACTTTCTGAACATTCGAGACGTGTAGTCCACTTGTCATTCCAATCTCCTTTGCATTAGCGTAGCCTCTTCTGTAGCCTGTCAACTATGTGTCTGTCTATCCCTGTTCTCTCCTCTCTGCACAGACCATACAAACGCTCCACACCGTGTGGCCGCGGCCACCCTAATCTGGTGGTCCCAGCGCGCACGACCCACCCACGTGGAGTTCCAGGTCTCCGGTAGCCTCTGGAACTGCCGATCTGCGGCCAACAAGGCAGAGTTCATCTCAGCCTATGCCTCCCTCCAGTCCCTCGACTTCTTGGCACTGACGGAAACATGGATCACCACAGATAACACTGCTACTCCTACTGCTCTCTCTTCGTCCGCCCACGTGTTCTCGCACACCCCGAGAGCTTCTGGTCAGCGGGGTGGTGGCACCGGGATCCTCATCTCTCCCAAGTGGTCATTCTCTCTTTCTCCCCTTACCCATCTGTCTATCGCCTCCTTTGAATTCCATGCTGTCACAGTTACCAGCCCTTTCAAGCTTAACATCCTTATCATTTATCGCCCTCCAGGTTCCCTCGGAGAGTTCATCAATGAGCTTGATGCCTTGATAAGCTCCTTTCCTGAGGACGGCTTACCTCTCACAGTTCTGGCCGACTTTAACCTCCCCACGTCTACCTTTGACTCATTCCTCTCTGCCTCCTTCTTTCCACTCCTCTCCTCTTTTGACCTCACCCTCTCACCTTCCCCCCCCCTACTCACAAGGCAGGCAATACGCTCGACCTCATCTTTACTAGATGCTGTTCTTCCACTAACCTCACTGCAACTCCCCTCCAAGTCTCCGACCACTACCTTGTATCCTTTTCCCTCTCGCTCTCATCCAACACTTCCCACACTGCCCCTACTCGGATGGTATCGCGCCGTCCCAACCTTTGCTCTCTCTCCCCCGCTACTCTCTCCTCTTCCATCCTATCATCTCTTCCCTCTGCTCAAACCTTCTCCAACCTGTCTCCTGATTCTGCCTCCTCAACCCTCCTCTCCTCCCTTTCTGCATCCTTTGACTCTCTATGTCCCCTATCCTCCAGGCCGGCTCGGTCCTCCCCTCCCGCTCCTTGGCTCGACGACTCATTGCGAGCTCACAGAACAGGGCTCCGGGCAGCCGAGCGGAAATGGAGGAAAACTCGCCTCCCTGCGGACCTGGCATCCTTTCACTCCCTCCTCTCTACATTTTCCTCTTCTGTCTCTGCTGCTAAAGCCACTTTCTACCACTCTAAATTCCAAGCATCTGCCTCTAACCCTAGGATGCTCTTTGCCACCTTCTCCTCCCTCCTGAATCCTCCTCCCCCTCCCCCTCCTCCCTCTCTGCAGATGACTTCGTCAACCATTTTGAAAAGAAGGTCGACGACATCCGATCCTCGTTTGCTAAGTCAAACGACACCGCTGGTTCTGCTCACACTGCCCTACCCTGTGCTCTGACCTCTTTCTCCCCCTCTCTCCAGATGAAATCTCGCGTCTTGTGACGGCCGGCCGCCCAACAACCTGCCCGCTTGACCCTATCCCCTCCTCTCTTCTCCAGACCATTTCCGGAGACCTTCTCCCTTACCTCACCTCGCTCATCAACTCATCCCTGACCGCTGGCTACGTCCCTTCCGTCTTCAAGAGAGCGAGAGTTGCACCCCTTCTGAAAAAACCTACACTCGATCCCTCCGATGTCAACAACTACAGACCAGTATCCCTTCTTTCTTTTCTCTCCAAAACTCTTGAACGTGCCGTCCTTGGCCAGCTCTCCCGCTATCTCTCTCAGAATGACCTTCTTGATCCAAATCAGTCAGGTTTCAAGACTAGTCATTCAACTGAGACTGCTCTTCTCTGTATCACGGAGGCGCTCCGCACTGCTAAAGCTAACTCTCTCTCCTCTGCTCTCATCCTTCTAGACCTATCGGCTGCCTTCGATACTGTGAACCATCAGATCCTCCTCTCCACCCTCTCCGAGTTGGGCATCTCCGGCGCGGCCCACGCTTGGATTGCGTCCTACCTGACAGGTCGCTCCTACCAGGTGGCGTGGCGAGAATCTGTCTCCTCACCACGCGCTCTCACCACTGGCGTCCCCCAGGGCTCTGTTCTAGGCCCTCTCCTATTCTCGCTATACACCAAGTCACTTGGCTCTGTCATAACCTCACATGGTCTCTCCTATCATTGCTATGCAGACGACACACAATTAATCTTCTCCTTTCCCCCTTCTGATGACCAGGTGGCGAATCGCATCTCTGCATGTCTGGCAGACATATCAGTGTGGATGACGGATCACCACCTCAAGCTGAACCTCGGCAAGACGGAGCTGCTCTTCCTCCCGGGGAAGGACTGCCCGTTCCATGATCTCGCCATCACGGTTGACAACTCCATTGTGTCCTCCTCCCAGAGCGCTAAGAACCTTGGCGTGATCCTGGACAACACCCTGTCGTTCTCAACTAACATCAAGGCGGTGGCCCGTTCCTGTAGGTTCATGCTCTACAACATCCGCAGAGTACGACCCTGCCTCACACAGGAAGCGGCGCAGGTCCTAATCCAGGCACTTGTCATCTCCCGTCTGGATTACTGCAACTCGCTGTTGGCTGGGCTCCCCTGCCTGTGCCATTAAACCCCTACAACTCATCCAGAACGCCGCAGCCCGTCTGGTGTTCAACCTTCCCAAGTTCTCTCACGTCACCCCGCTCCTCCGCTCTCTCCACTGGCTTCCAGTCGAAGCTCGCATCCGCTACAAGACCATGGTGCTTGCCTACGGAGCTGTGAGGGGAACGGCACCTCAGTACCTCCAGGCTCTGATCAGGCCCTACACCCAAACAAGGGCACTGCGTTCATCCACCTCTGGCCTGCTCGCCTCCCTACCACTGAGGAAGTACAGTTCCCGCTCAGCCGAGTCAAAACTGTTCGCTGCTCTGGCCCCCCAATGGTGGAACAAACTCCCTCACGACGCCAGGACAGCGGAGTCAATCACCACCTTCCGGAGACACCTGAAACCCCACCTCTTTAAGGAATACCTAGGATAGGATAAAGTAATCCTTCTCACCCCCCTTAAAAGATTTAGATGCACTATTGTAAAGTGGCTGTTCCACTGGATGTCATAAGGTGAACGCACCAATTTGTAAGTCGCTCTGGATAAGAGCGTCTGCTAAATGACTTAAATGTAAATGTAAATGTCTGCTTTCCAGAAGACACTGGGAGATGAATTCACCTTTCAGCAGGACAATACCCTAAAACCCGATGCCAAATCTACACTAGAGAAGAAAATCTATGGCAAAACCTGAAAATGGTTGTCTAGCAATGACCAACAACCCATTTTGAAATGTGTGGAAATCCAGGTGTGGAAAGGTCTTAGAGATTTACCCAGAAAGACTCACAGCTGTAATCTCTCCCAAAGGTGCTTCTACAAAGTATTGACTCAGGGTGTAAATACTTTATGGGGTATTGTGTATAGATGGGTGAGGGGAAAAAACATGTTTAATACATTTGGAATTCAGGCTGTAACACAGCAAAATGTGAAATAAGTCAATGGAAAATGATATGGAGAGTTTAAAGAATTTCTAACTTTAATATAGCCTACTGTAATGATGTCTAATGCCTAAACAATTTAAATCCTTTAGTTCTCAATTAGTACACTAATGGCAAGTGCTTTTTATGTGGTTTTTCTCTTGTTATTGACCCTGAGATGGATAATATGTTCCTTTACTTAGGTTTAAGAAAAAACAAGAGGTAGGCCTATTTCTCTGGCCAGGACAAATATTTAATGTTTACGTTAGCAGGGCCTCATCTATCTCAGAAGGTAGAACCAGTCCTTAACAAAACTCCTTTATAATAATCACTATTAAATATAAAGTATACTAAAGTATACTAGTTGATGACATTAACACATAGTACTGACACTCACTCTGCAGTGGTTGGGAATGGGTCTGGGACATGCACTGACTCAGACCCTTCGACAGTTAGAAATTACACACACAAAATAATCCTAATAATAATGTTTTGTTTAGTCCTCAGTGGCCATTTCTCAGAACAAGAATAGACTGACGAGTTTCAGAAGGAAGATCTTTGTTTCTGGCCATTTCGAGCCTGTAATTGAACCCACAAATGCTGATGCTCCAGATACTCAACTAGTGGCCAACTACAAGAAACGTCTGACCTCTGTGATTGCCAACAAGCGTTTTGCCACCAAGTACTAAGTCATGTTTTGCAGAGAGGTCAAATACTTATTTCCCTCAAAATGCAAATCAATTTATAACATTTTTGACATGCGTTTCTCTGGATTTTTTTGTTGTTATTCTGTCTCTCACTGTTCAAATAAACCTACCATTAAAATTATAGACTGATAATTTCTTTGTCAGTGGGCAAAAAGAAAAAAATCAGCAGGGGATCAAATACTTTTCCCCCTCACTGTATATGGATGTAAAATCTCTGTGGTAACTTGTATTTGTACAGGGTGAACTCTAAACTACTCTAAAGGGTTTTTATTTTCTTCAGGAATTGAGCCTTATCTGCACTGGTCTGATCCCCCATACAAAGATATAGATGTTGTGACATCCTGTGGAGATTGGGCCTGGGTGACCTGGTAGATCATGCTTTGTCTTGTAAGTTAACCTCTCTGGGAATTGTGGGACGCTAGCGTCCCAACTGACCAAAAGCCAGGGAAAATGCAGAGCGCCAAATTCAAATAAATTATAATAAAAACTTTCATTAAATCACACATGCAAAATAGCAAATTAAAGCTACACTTGTTGTGAATCCAGCCAGCATGATTTCAAAAAGGCTTTTCGGTGAAAGCAAACAATGCTATTATCTGAGGATAGCACCTCTGTAAACAAAGAGAGAAACCATATTTCAACCCTGCAGGCGCGACACAAAACGCATAAATAAAAATATAATTCATGCCTTACCTTTGACGAGCTTCTTTTGTTGGCACTCCAATATGTCCCATAAACATCACAAATGGTCCTTTTGTTTGATTAATTCCGTCGATATATATCCAAAATGTCCATTTATTTGGCGCGTTTGATCCAGAAAAACACCAGTTCCAACTTGCGCAACGTGACTACGAAATATCTCAAAAGTTACCTGTAAACTTTGCCAAAACATTTCAAACTACTTTTGTAATACAACTTTAGGTATTTTTTTATGTAAAAAATCGATAAAATTGAAGACGGGATGATCAGTGTTCAATACAGGAAGAAAACAAACTGTAGCATGCTTTCTGGTCACGTGCCTCTATCTAACAGTACACTTCAAATGACCCTCGTTCAAGATGGCCGTACTTCTTCATTACACAAAGGAATTAACCTCAACCAATTTCTAAAGACTGTTGACATCCAGTGGAAGTGATAGGAACTGCAAGAAGGTCCCTTAGAAATCTGGATTCCCAATGAAAACCCATTGAAAAGAGTGACCTAAAAAAAAAAAGATCTGAATGGTTTGTCCTCGGGGTTTCACCTGCTAAATAAGTTCTGTTATACTCACAGACATGATTCAAACAGTTTTAGAAACTTCAGCGTGTTTTCTATCCAAAAATAATACTAATATGCATATCGTATCTTCCGGCGGATGAGTAGCAGGCAGTTGAATTTGGGCATGCATTTCATCCAGACATGAAAATACTGCCCCCTGTCACCAAGATTTTAACCTCTGTATGCCTAGATTGTGGATGCTATGTTTGAGTTTGAGTTTATTTGATTTTTACAGGGACAGTGCACATTAATCAACGTTTCAGTAAAAGTGTCGGTTTTAGCCAGCCGGCTAATTTTCAACCGCAGTCCCTGGGCAGGTTATTATAAACAATTACAATGTAGACAATCATTGAGCAGTGAGCATACGCAGAGCAACATAGAACAAAAAGCAGCAAGACAAAATTCATAAAAGCAACAAAGTGTTTCCAGACCTCACAAGCTACAGACAACAGACAACATGGAAAGCGGCAATACACAGCTAGAGATTATGATCACAAATCTGATTGACCTTTAGCCATGTATTCATACATTTTGTGAAAGTGTGATAGGTGGTGCAGTTATGTGTGTCTGATGGCAGTGTATTCCAGACATGGGAAGCTCTCACAGAGAAAGCGGATTTACTAAAGGTGCTTTTCCTATACAGTCACCTCTCATGGCAGACCTTGTGGATCTGCTGCCATATGTTTGGGTTTTCTGTTTAACAAAAATACTGAGTGGAGGGGGAACCAGGCCATTTAGGATCTTGAATACAAGACATGCGTCAGTGTATTGCACAAGATTTTCCCAACTTAGGAGCGCATGCTTTCTGAGGATGTAACAATGATGAAGGCTATTGGGCTTCCTATCAAGCACATTGAGAGCCTGTTTGTAGACAGACTGAATAGATTTTAATGTTGTACAGCAAGCTAGGCCCAACTAGTCAAGCAGTATGTTAAGTGGGGGAGTATCATAGATTTGAAGTACAGTTTTGCTACCTCTGTAGTCAAACTATTTTGTATAAATCGGAAATTAGCTAGGTTGAATTTGGTTATCTGAATGACCTTTTTCACATTCTTTTTAAAAGAGAGGTTGGAATCAAGTATGATGCCAAGTTACTTAAAATCAGATACCACCTGGAGCTTCTCCCCTGACACATAGACATCTGATTCAGTAGCATCTGTTGCCCTCTTTGTGAAGAACATGCAAACAGTTTTTTTCACATTAAGATGCAAACACGAGTCACTGAGCCACTTTGTAACCTGGACCATTACAGCAGTGAGTTCTTGTGCAGCTTGATGTTTGCTCTTTGCATGCACATATATCACTGTATCATCTGCATACATTTGAACTTCATACCCAGTACAGACAGAAGGCAGATGATTCATGTACAGGCTGAACAGGAGGGGCCCCAGTATTGACCCTTGGGGCACGCCCACAACATAGCTAAGAGTGGGCAACAGCTCATTGCTCACTCTGACACACTGAGTTCTGCCTTCAAGGTATGATTTCATCCATCTCAAGGCATCGGGGGAACATTTGAACTTGGACAATTTTGTGATGAGAATCTCATGGTTAACCGTATCAAAAGCCTTCCTTAGGTCCAGAAACACAGCCCCAACAATGCCCCCTTTGTCCATCTTGGACTTCGCATTTTCCAGAAGAAAGCAGTTGGTCGTTTCTGTGGAGTGTTTCGCTCTGAAGCCAAACTGCATGGAGTGTAATGTGAAGGGGCTGTTGTTGAGGTGGGCAATCACTTGTTCTGCTACACACTTTTCAACAACCTTTGACACCACAGGTAGTATAATAATGGGCCTCGTGTTAATGTCACTATTGCCTTGTATGTGATTTCAGTTATTAAATAATATTTGTGTTTTGCATTCACTTCCCATGAACATTTCTTGATCTTGCTAAACGCATAATACTTGATTGTACATGGTTTACTATAATATAAAATGGATCCAAATAGTCAGGTTTATGAAATGTGGATGGTTAAATAGTATTTATCGCTACACTAACCCGGACGCTTATAAGAAATCCCGCTAAGCCCTTCTCCAACAAACCATGTTTTCTTTTAGAAAAGGCTGTTGCGCAGCAACTCATTGCCTTCCTGAAGACAAACAATGTATACGAAATGCTTCAGTCTGGTTTTAGACCCAATCATAGCACTGAGACTGCATTTGTGAAGGTGGTAAATTACCTTTTAATGGCATCAGACCGAGGCTTTGCATCTGTCCTCGTGCTCCTAGACCTTAATGCTGCTTTTGATACCATCGATCACCACATTCTTTTGGAGAGATTGGAAACCCAAATTAGTCTACACGGACAAGTTCTGGCCTGGTTTAGATCTTATCTGTTGGAAAGATATCAGTTTGTCTTTGTGAATGGTTTGTCCTTTGACAAATCAACTGTAAATTTCGGTGTTCCTCAAGGTTCCGTTTTAGGACCACTATTGTTTTCACTAAATATTTGACCTCTTGGGGATGTCATTCGAAAACATAATGTTAACTTTCACTGCTATGCGGATGACACACAGCTGTACATTTCAATGAAACATGGTGAAGCCCCAAAATTGCCCTCGCTAGAAGCATGTGTTTCAGACATAAGGAAGTGGATGGCTGCAAACTTTCTACTTTTAAACTCGGACAAAAAAGAGATGCTTGTTCTAGGTCCCAAGAAACAAAGAGATCTTCTGTTGAATCTGACGATTAATCTTAATGGTTGTACAGTCGTCTCAAATAAAACTGTGAAGGACCTCGGGCGTTACTCTGAACCCTGATCTCTCTTTTGAAGAACATATCAAGACTGTTTCAAGGACAGCTTTTTTCCATCTACGTAACATTGCAAAAAATGGACACTTTCTGTCCAAAAATGATGCAGAAAAATTAATCCATGCTTTTGTCACTTCTAGGTTAGACTACTGTAATGCTCTACTTTCCGGCTACCCGGATAAAGCAGTGCAGTTAGTGCTAAATACGGCTGCTAGAATCCTGACTAGAACCAAAACATTTGAGCATATTACTCCAGTGCTAGCCTCCCTACACTGGCTTCCTGTCAAGGCAAGGGCTGATTTCAAGGTTTTTACTGCTAACCTACAAAGCATTACATGGGCTTGCTCCTACCTATCTCTCTGATTTGGTCCTGCCGTACATACCTACACGTACGCTACGGTCACAAGACGCAGGCCACCTAATTGTCCCTAGAATTTCTAAGTAAACAGCTGGAGGCAGGGCTTTCTCCTATAGAGCTCCATTTTTATGGAATGGTCTGCCTACCCATGTGAGAGACGCAAACTCGGTCTCAACCTTTAAGTCTTTACTGAAGACTCATCTCTTCAGTGGGTCATATGATTGAGTGTAGTCTGGCCCAGGAGTGTGAAGGTGAACGGAAAGGCTCTGAAGCAACGAACCGCCCTTGCTGTCTCTGCCTGGCCGGTTCCCCTCTTTCCACTGGGATTCTCTGCCTCTAACCCTATTACAGGGGCTGAGTCACTGGCTTACTAGGGCTCTTTCATACCGTCCCTAGGAGGGGTGCGTCACTTGAGTGAGTTGAGTCACTGATGTGATCTTCCTGTCTGGGTTGGCGCCCCCCCTTGGGTTGTGCCGTGGCGGAGATCTTTGTGGGCTATACTCAGCCTTGTCTCAGGATGGTAAGTTGGTGGTTGAAGATGTCCGTCTAGTGGTGTGGGGGCTATGCTTTGGCAAAGTGGGTGGGGTTATATCCTTCCTGTTTGGCCCTGTCCGGGGATATCATCGGATGGGGCCACAGTGTCTCCTGACCCCTCCTGTCTCAAGCACTTTGAGATATCAGCTGATGTACGAAGGGCTATATAAATACATTTGATTTGATTCGATTTGTTTTCAACTCTCTAGAGACAGCAGGAGCGGTAGAGATATTCTGAATGATCGGCTATGAAAAGCCAACTGATATTTACTCCTGAGGTGCTGACCTGTTGCACCCTCTACAACCAATATGATGATTATTATTTGACCCTGCTGGTCATCTATGAACATTAGAACATCTTGGCCATGTTCTGTTATAATCTCCACCCAGCACAGGCAGAAGAGGAATGGCCACCCCTCATAGCCTGGTTCCTCTCAAGGTTTCTTCCTAGGTTCTGGCCTTTCCAGGGAGTTTTTCCTAGCCACCGTGCTTCTACACCTGCATTGCTTTCTGTTTGGTCTTTTAGGCTGGGTTTCTGTACAGCACTTTATGACATCAGCTAATGTTAGAAGGGCTTTATAAATACATTTGATTGATTGATTGATTTGAAAGGCCGGTCATGGCTCACATCAACACCATTATCCCAGAAACCCTAGACCCACTTAATTTGCATACCTCCCCAACAGATACAGAGATGATACAATCTCTATTGCACGCTACACTGCCCTTTCCCACCTGGACAAAAGGAACACCTTTGTGAGAATGCTATTCATTGACTACAGCTCAGCGTTAATTAAACACCATAGTGCCCTCACTAAGCTAACGACCCTAGGACTAAACACCTATCTCTGCAACTGGATCCTGGACCCCCAGGTGATAAGTGTAGGTAACAACACATCTGTCACGCTAACCGGTGCCACCGCACCTTGACCCTGTACTGGGACCCCTGTATATAGCCTCGCTACTGTTATTTCATTGTTGCTCTTTAATGATTTATTTTTCTATTTTTCTTATTTTGTATTTTATAAATTGTTCACTTCAGTTTATTTTAGTAAATACTTTCTTACCACTTTTTTTTCACTGCATTGTTGGTTAAGGGCTTGTAATTAAGCATTTCACTGTAAGGTCCACACCTGTTGTATTAATACCATTTGATTTGATTTGTATGTGTGACATGAAATGTCAATGGTATTTTCTTATTTGAAAAATAATAATGCCAACATCTGTTTTTTTTTCTCCAAGAAACTCACCTATCAGCAATAGAAAGTGAAAGGTTTGGGTGAGCTTGGGATGGTTTGGCATTCTCCTCCACCTTCTCATCAAAATCCAGAGGAGTGTCAATTCTTGTTGATTTAAAAAGTACCATTTAAGTCTACAGAAATTACTACAGACCCAAATGGACATTTTATAATGGTAAAAGGAAATCTGGCACAAGATAAAGTCACTTAACTGAACCGTTATTGCCCAAATTAAGTTAATTGAATATGGGAGGGATTAATTGGGATGCAACTCTAGACAAGTCATCATGGTAACCCGGGATTTCCCGCCAAAACAGAAAGTGTCATTCAAAAGCATTATAAAGCATAGAAATAGGCCTGTGTCTGGATTTCATTCGAGCTTTGATCTCAAATTAAAGCTTGTGGCTACCTGAGCCTGATGAACCATACATTAAATACATTTTATCAGCCCTACAAATGATTCTGCCGTTACCCAATGCATATATTATTTAGGCTACTGCACATTATGCACAACAGAAAAAAAAACAGAAAAGCCCATAGATGTAGCGAGTTATGTGCTCTCTTGGGTAAATACATGAAACTAGCTCCAGTAGGCTAATCTTTTTTAGTGTGAAGTGTATTATTGTACTGTATTGTATTATACTGTATCATATGGACTGGAATTATGCACCTCGTTCAAACCATGATAAAGCAAGGAGAGATATGCGATTCTGGTGCAGCACATGCGGCCTACAAAGTTACAAGTACAGGCTAGCGAATTTGGGAAATATAATAGGGCCTATGTGTATAATTAGTAGGCTGACACATATATACAGTACCTTTCATAAGATTTCCCCTAATGCTATAAGCCTACGTCCTCTTTCTTTCTGTATTGCTGCTTCATTCCTTCCTCACTTTCAACAGTTAAATGAAATAAGTTTTGTTGTCGTTATCGTCATCATTCTAATGACATCCTCGAATAATATAGGACTAGAATTACATGCAGAAGGCTTTCATGAAGATTGAATGGTTATGGGTCTGAATAAATAACTGCTGTAGCCTACCGCCATCGAGCGTTCGCTCTTCTTTCAAACTACGCGTGAGTTCTATTGGCCGTTGTATTTAACGTTCAGCAAACAAGAGCTTGCGTCCCTTTTCAAATAGTCTATTGGTATAAGAAATGCTAAAACAATTATGTCCAGCAAGCTATTCTAGTCTAGCTTTTCCTGCACGGGGCTACAAGAGCTAAGGAGCGTTTTTTTAAGGAGAGAGGCCAGCGGAGCACAGGTGCTCGTGATTTGCGCAAAGAGACAGAGACTGTAAATTAGTCGCTTATTATGCATTACCCAAAACGAATTAGCTAAATGTAAGGCTAATACTGCATTGAATTGTATTACTTGAAAGAGGTGGGCTAGGTCATCTATACATAGGGCTATATATCAGTCTAGAACAGGATTATCTATTTTGAATGCAATTTAAATGGAGTTGATGGAGAGAGGGGACTGCGAGAGGGTACTCACTAGTGCACTGATTAGAAGCAGTGGTGTTCAAGTGATAGGCTGTTTTAAAACTCTGCAGCTGCAATTAAACATAAATGTTCACAATAAAAAAAATAAGGGGACCCCAGAAAGCCAGATGGAAATGGGTAAATTAACACTCATCCGCTCTTTGTGTTATTGTAGCATTGACTATGCCCCAGCAAGTTCAGGCCTACCTGTCATGATGAGATGCATTGTGAACTGTTCTCTATACTGAGATGGGCTGTACGTCCCCACTCTGAGCGTTGATTCATCATGCAGAGGCTGTAGAGAAGACAGATTTAGACATCACATATAATTTAACAGTTTCACGCCATGCTGTTCATATAAATAATTTATTATAATTGACTAGTTTCTCGCAGTAATTTATCCCGGGAAAACGGTTTTGGGCCGGTAAATCCCGGTAGATGTCGGTAACTGGGTTCCTGCCATTCAACCCTAAAAAACAATGAGTATACCACCGCCCCCCGTTTTGGCCTCAGAACAGCCTCAATTCTTTGAGGCATGGACTCTACAAGGTGTCGAACGCATTCCACAGACTCTACAAGTTGTGTCAAGTTGGCTGGATGTCCTTTGGGTGATGGACCATTCTTGATGCACATGGGAAACTGTTGAGTGTGAAAAACTCAGCAGCGTTGCAGTTCTGGACACAAACCAGTGCGCCTAGCACCTACCTCCATATCCAGTTGAAGGCACTTCAATCTTTTGTTTTGCCCATTCACCCTCTGAATGGCACACATACACAATCCATGTCTCAGTTGTCTCAATGCTTAAACATCCTTCCTTAACAACGTCTACACTGTATTTCTGATCAATTTGATATTTATATGGACAAAAAAAAAATCTTTCAAAAACAAGGATATTTCTAAGTGATCCCAAACTTTTGAATGGTAGTGTATATTTTTTACATTGTTTGCAAACTGACATGGAACATGTATTAATTCCAAAATAACATGCAAAACAGGAAAGCCCCCCCCCCCCCAAAAAAAAAATGAAATAATGGGTCGCCACTGTTGCTTAAGTATACCATGATAACAGAAACAATGGATGTGTCAGACAATTTCCTCTGGTAATTTATCTTAATTGGATTTATGATGGCACCAGTGACTTGTATTAAAGTCAATGCTATTAAACCTTTTAGCTCCACAAGGAAAAAACATACTTCAGATCAATAGCAAATTATGGCGTAGTGCTGCATCACCTCTCCCGTGTTAGGTTAAAACAGCCATTGATTAAGTGCTTGACTCTTTTACAGAAAAGAAACTAAGAGGTAAAACATCTGTCATCGCTGACACAGGTCTGCCCTATGAAAATGCTGCATCATTAGTTATTAGTCTGTCTAAATGTCAGATTGTCACTGAGGGGGAGGATGGGGGAGGATGACCCCTCTGGAACTGTCCCTCAGACACACAGCAAGGCTGTTATGTGGTGGCAGCAGAGAGGGTCCTCTTTGACCTACTATAAAGTCACACAGGAGATCATTATTAACCTTGTGTAGCGTGTGTCAGAGAGAGGGGGGGGGGGGGGGGGATGAGAGGAAGAAGGGAAGAGGGGAAGAAATAAAGAAGTCGGAAGTGAAATTAATACATAGAGCAGGAGAGCTTAAATCCGGCATGCTTTCAAAACAATGGCAGCAAGCAACAACTGTTGTTTAGTGTGCATTTTTCTTTGTTTAATCTATGTTCACCAATGTTCCTTCCTTCCATGCTTCCATCCATTTTCTTTCCTTTTAATCTCATCAGTCAGTTTGAGCAGGTCGAGTGCGACAGTGCTGGGCTCAGTGTGCTGCTGTCCACCGTGTCAGATGAGGTCTGTAGATATCTCTCATCAAACAGGAGCTGATCAAAGCTCTGAGCTTCAGCCCGCTCTGCACGGGGCCCATGCAGGGTGGGAGGATTAGGAGACATCATGCACAACCTCCTCTGCCGAATAAAGAGATTAAGTCAAGAATGAAATCTAATTCAAGGGGAATTTCAGTTGCTTCCACTTCTTAACAACTTGTATGGAACCTGCCCTGTTAAAGAAAAATGTAGTTGTTTCAATTAATTGTTATGAAGTAACTTATTCCACAGCCTTTTTTTTTTGTTTATTCAACTTTTCAGTCCAAGTGTTACCTGAATTAAAACAAATGATTTGGCTCAAACTTAGCTCCGGCTTGAGAATACATAGGCACAAATGCAGGCAACTTTAAATGATGTGTTTGCTCAAAATGTCTCATTAAACTAGAAATTATTATTTGGGCATCTTACCTAAAAAAAAGGGTGTGAAACTAGTCACACAGACAGTGCTTTCAACATACAATGTTTTATTTTTTTACAAATACTTTTTCAATTGTTTTTCCACAGCACCCCACTAACAACACAACACAAAAACTCAAAACTCAAATTGTTTCCAATTTCTTCCTCATAGGTTCTGAACCATCAGCTAGAGTTTCAATCAACCCTTGATACCTTGTAACTTGCCAATCAACTTCTTTGGCGTGGCAGCTTCTTTCAATATTTCATTATTTGTTGTTAGATTATTGAAGGCCTACAACAATTCACCTGGGGTAATGTTTCTATCCATATTCATTTCACCTGGTTCACATATATTTGATAAAATGGCCTTATTAAGGAAATTGTCTATATCCTCCTTTGAATTTCTGTTTTCAGATTGATACAGTTTGTGATGGATTTTTTTTTTAAAGACAGTTGATCTCAGAAGGATCCATTGTTATGCTACCGTCTGGGGTTTGAATGCCATGGATGGTACGTTCCTCTTTCTTAATTTGCCAAGCAAGCATTTTTCCTGCACTTTCACCTTTATCAACATATTGCTGTTTGGATTTCATAGCAACCATATCTGCAGATCTGGTGATTATTGTATTATATTCAAGCTTCAAAGTGTTCAACTGCTGAAGGGTGTTATAATTTCTATCTAAACTGTGTTTTCTTTCCAAGTCATGGATTTTCTGTTCTAGTATTTCTAAGTCTTTTGGTCTTCTTTTTCTAATGTGAAGAGTAAGACATGATCTCATATACGCTTTAAGAGCTTCCCAGACAACAGTTGAGCATACTTCATTATCCTCATTTATTTCCCAAAACATTTCTATCTGTGTTTTGAGATATGAGGTAAACTCCTTATCTCCAAGTAATATTGTGTTGAATCGCCACGTCTTTGCTATTGGCACAAGAGGTTTGAGCTTTAACAGGAAGGACAATGGGCTATGGTCTGTAATTATTCTAGGAAGGTATTTACATTCAGTAACACAGTCAATTAAAGAAATGTTTACAACAAATAAGTAATACTTGAATATGAGCAGAGAGTAATGGCAATATTGTCTTTCAGTTGGATGTTTACACTGAGTGTACCAAACATTAGGAACAGCTGCTCTTTCCATGACATAGACTGACCAGGTGAATCCAGGTGAACGCAATCATCCCTTATTGATGTCACTTGTTAAATCCACTTCAAGCAGTGTAGATGAAGGGGAGAAGACAGGTTAATATTGTAAATGACTATAGCACCTGGAAACGACTGGAAACACACATCTCAAGTCAACAGTGAAGAAGCGACTCCTTGATGCTGGCCTTCTAGGTAGAGTTGCAAAGAAAAAGCCATATCTCAGACTGGCCAATAAAAATAAAAGATTAAGATGGAAAAAGACCACAGACACTGGACAGAGGAACTCTGCTTAGAAGGCCAGCATCCCGGACTCGCCTCTTCACTGTTGACGTTGAGACTGGTGTTTTGTGGGTACTATTAAATGAAGCGGCCAGTTGAGGACTTGTGAGGCATCTGTTTCTCAAACTAGACACTCTAATGTACTTGTCCTCTTGCTCAGTTGTGCACCTCTCACTCCTCTTTATTCTGATTAGAGACAGTTTGTGCTGATCTGTGAAGGGAGTAGCGTCAGCACCTATATCTCAGCCGGGTCGCCCAGGTGGGACGCCGGGTGGTGCCCCTAGGGTGGGGGGATACTGTCTCGCCGGCTCCCGTTCTTCTTCCCTCTGGCACTCGAGGGCGCCAGACTCCCCAACATTACACACTCAAGCCACCTTCAGTACCCACACCTGCCTTTCCCCGTCACGCGCATCAGTGCTCATTGGACTCACGTGGACTCAATTATCATCCTTCCCTATATCTGTCTGTTTCCTAGCTCTGTTCCCTGCTTCGAGATTGATGTTTGTCAAATGTCCTTGTTTACCCGCGTGCTGACGCTGTTCCTGTCGTGTTCTATGTCTGTACCTGTACCTGAATAAATGTTTGGCTCCTGCTTCTCATCCCCGGCGTCAGGCCTTACACAGCGTTGTACGAGATCTTCAGTTTCTTGGCAATTTCTCTCATGGAATAGCCTTCATTTCTCAGAACAAGAATAGACTGACGATTTACTTAAGACGATTTACTAAAGAAGTACTTTGAGCCATTTTGGTCATTTTGAGCCTGTAATCGAACCCACAAATGTTGATGATCCAGATACTCAACTAGTCTAAATAAGGACAGTTTTATTGCTTCTTTAATCAGATCAACAGTTTTCATTAAAATTATGAACTTGGATTAGCTAACACAACGTCCCATTAGAACACAGGAGTGATGGTTGCTGATAATGGGCCTCTGTACGCCTATGTAAATATTCTATTAAAAAATCTGCCGTTTCCAGCTACAATAGTCATTTACAACATTAACATTGTCTACACTGTATTTCTGATCAATTTGATGTTATTTTAATGGACAAAACATTTGCTTTTCTTTCAAAAACAAGGACATTTCTAAGTGACCCCAAACTTTTGAACGGTAGTGTATATATATCATTGAGTTTATAAAGCTGCATACAAACATGGTCTCTTTTCTTGAGTAAGGCAGCTCCAAAATGCAGGTGTTTCAGCCAAGCTCAGTGCTTTCTGTGGTGGTGGGGCAAACCAGCAGAGAATACGGAGCGTGACACTGTGACTGGCTCAGTGTTCTGTCTCTCTTGGGGACACTACGTCACCTCCAAGCCTAAGGGTAGAGCTAGAAAGCCCCTTGGGTGCTGCCATAGATTTACATTAGAATTGCCCATCCAAGAAGGCTCAAGGTCATTGGCCACAGATAAAATGACGTCAAATCACATTATATCTACAGTAGCTTTGTTTGGACTGATCATGTCAACATCATATTTTCAAAATCTTAGCTAGCGGTCATCATCATGAATAAAGTCGACAATCTATTGCTAAATCCTTTTTAATCCTTGTCATATGAACATAAATAATGAAGAGAAATGATAGATTAAAGGTATCACTGTTCATCGGACATAAACATTACATGCTACAATCGCCACTATTAAGTAATAAGGCACGAGGGGCTGTGGTATATGGCCAATATACCATGGCTAAGGGATGTTCTTATGTACGACTCAACGCAGAGTTCCTGGACCCATCCCTTAGCCATAGTATAATGGTTATATAACACAAATCCACGAGGTACCTTATTGCTATAATAAACTGGTTACCAACGTAATTAGAGCAGTAACAATACATGTTTTGTCATACCCGTGATATACGTTTTGTTATACACTGGGTGGTTCGAGCCCTGAATGCTGATTGGCTGATGCCGTGGTATATCGCACTGTATACCACGGGTATGACAAAACATTTCTTGTTACTGCCTAAGAACAGCCCTTAGTCATGGAATATTGGCCATATAACACCCCCCTGCCTTATTGCTGAAATATACCATGGCTGTCAGCCAATCAGCATTCAGGGCTCGAACGACCCAGTTTGTAATGTACTTTTAATGTTGGTAATATGCTTCCAAGTATTATTCTTTCAATATTATTTTCAGAGGAAAAAGGTATATGCATGTCACGTTCTGACCATAGTTCTTTTGTGTTTTCCTTGTTTTAGTGTTGGTCAGGACGTGAGCTGGGTGGGCATTCTATGTTTTGTGTGTCTAGGTTGTTTTTCTGTGTTCGGCCTAGTATGGTTCTCAATCACAGTACACCTGTTATGCAGGTGAGTGAGGACCCAAAAGCGGTTTAACAAAAACAGAGTCCTTTAATGTCAAAACACAGGGAAGACATAGATCCTCTTCAGATGTATTGAATAGCAAAATAGACAACCCGCAGAGAGGGCGACAAATAAATCATAAAGTCCTTCTGATATTACAGAAAAGTCCCCTTCTTAGCAGCAGAGGAGAATAGCAGGGTTAGCGGCGACAGACTGCTGGTCTCTCTGGGTAGGCGCGGGTTGTAGATGACAGAGGTACCTGATCGCACGTAGCATCAGATGAACAGGCAGATTCCGACAGGACGAGACAAGGGTGAAGCAAACGTGACGATAGTTTGGTTCTGGCATGAGAAACTCAAAACGAGAATCTGACAAAGACAGAAGCAGGAACAGAGAGAGAAATAGAGAACTAAAAAAGGGAACAGGTGGGAAAAGGGTGAACGAGGTAGTTAGAGAAGATCAGGAACAGCTGGGGGAAGGAAAGGAAGAGAATGTAACCTAATATGACCAGCAGGGGGAAACGAAGTGAAGAGAAAGAACAGGAACAAGACATAACATGACAATACATGACAGTACCCCCCCCACTCACCGAGCGCCTCCTGGCGCACTCGAGGAGGAAACCTGGCGGCAACGGAGGAAATCATCGATCAGCGAACGGTCCAGCACGTCCCGAGAGGGAACCCAACTCCTTTCCTCAGGACCGTACACCTCCCAATCCACTAGGTACTGATGACCACGGCCCCGAGGACGCATGTCCAAAATCTTACGGACCCTGTAGATAGGTGCGCCCTCGACAAGGATGGGGGGGGGAGACGAGCGGGGGCGCGAAGAACGGGCTTAATACAGGAGACATGGAAGACCGGGTGGACGCGACGAAGATATCGCGGGAGAAGAAGTCGCACTGCGACAGGATTAATGATCTGAGAAATACGGAACGGACCAATGAACCGCGGGGTCAACTTGCGAGAAGCTGTTTTAAGGGGAAGGTTTGGGTGGAGAGCCATACTCTCTGACCGCGACAATATCTAGGACTCTTAGTTCTACGCTTATTAGCGGCTCTCACAGTCTGCGCCCTATAACGGCAAAGTGCAGACCTGACCCTCTTCCAGGTGCGCTCACAACGTTGGACAAACGCCTGAGCGGAGGGGACGCTGGACTCGGCGAGCTGAGACGAGAACAGCGAAGGCTGGTACCCGAGGCTACTCTGAAAAGGAGATAGCCCGGTCGCAGACGAAGGAAGCGAGTTGTGGGCGTATTCTGCCCAGGGAAGCTGTTCTGACCAAGATGCAGGGTTACGAAAAGAAAGACTGCGTAAGATGCGACCAATAGTCTGATTGGCCCGTTCTGCTTGACCGTTAGACTGGGGTGAAAGCCGGAAGAGAGACTGACGGAAGCCCCAATCAAACGGCAAAACTCCCTCCAAAATTGAGACGTGAATTGCGGACCCCTGTCCGAAACGACGTCTGACGGAAGGCCATGAATTCTGAAAACATTCTCGATGATGATTTGTGCCGTTTCTTTAGCAGAAGGGAGCTTAGCGAGGGGAATAAAATGAGCCGCCTTAGAGAACCTATCGACAACCGTAAGAATAACAGTCTTCCCCGCTGACGAAGGCAGTCCGGTGATAAAGTCTAAGGCGATGTGAGACCACGGTCGAGAGGGAATGGGAAGCGGTCTGAGACGGCCGGCAGGAGGAGAGTTACCGGACTTAGTCTGCGCGCAGACCGAACAAGCAGCCACGAAACGACGCGTGTCACGCTCCCGAGTGGGCCACCAAAAACGCTGGCGAATGGAAGCAAGCGTACCCCGAACGCCGGGGTGGCCGGCTAACTTGGCACAGTGAGCCCAGTGAAGAACGGCCAGACGAGTAGGAACGGGAACGAAAAGAAGGTTCCTAGGACAAGCGCGCGGCGACGGAGTGTGAGTGAGAGCTTGCTTTACCTGCCTCTCAATTCCCCAGACAGTCAACCCGACAACACGCCCCTCAGGGAGAATCCCCTCGGGGTCGGTGGAGGCTACTGAAGAACTGAAGAGACGAGATAAAGCATCAGGCTTGTTGTTCTTAGAGCCCAGACGATAAGAAATTACGAACTCGAAACGAGCGAAAAACAGCGCCCAACGAGCCTGACGCGCATTAAGTCATTTGGCAGAACGGATGTACTCAAGGTTCCTATGGTCAGTCCAAACGACAAAAGGAACGGTCGCCCCCTCCAACCACTGTCGCCATTCGCCTAGGGCTAAGCGGATGGCGAGCAGTTCGCGGTTTCCCACATCATAGTTACGTTCCGACGGCGACAGGCGATGAGAAAAATACGCGCAAGGGTGGACCTTGTCGTCAGAAAGGGAGCGCTGAGAAAGAATGGCTCCCACGCCCACTTCTGACGCGTCAACCTCGACAACGAACTGTCTAGAGACGTCAGGTGTAACAAGGATAGGTGCGGATGTAAACCGATTCTTGAGGAGATCAAAAGCTCCCTGGGCGGAAACGGACCACTTAAAGCACGTCTTGACAGAAGTAAGGGCTGTGAGAGGAGCTGCCACCTGACCGAAATTACGGATGAAACGACGATAGAAATTCGCGAAGCCGAGAAAGCGCTGCAACTCGACGCGTGACTTAGGGGCGGGCCAATCGATGACAGCTTGGACCTTAGCGGGATCCATCTTAATGCCTTCAGCGGGAAATAACAGAACCGAGAAATGTGACGGAGGAGGCATGAAAAGAGCACTTCTCAGCCTTCACATAAAGACAATTATCTAAAAGGCGCTGGAGGACACGTCGAACGTGCTGAACATGAATCTGGAGTGACGGTGAAAAAATCAGGATATCGTCAAGGTAAACGAAAACAAAGATGTTCAGCATGTCTCTCAGGACGTCATTCACTAATGCCTGAAAGACAGCTGGAGCGTCAGCGAGGCCGAAAGGAAGAACCCGGTATTCAAAGTGCCCTAACGGAGTGTTAAACGCCGTTATCCACTCGTCCCCCTCCCTGATGCGCACGAGATGGTAAGCGTTACGAAGGTCCAACTTAGTGAAAAACCTGGCTCCCTGCAGGATCTCGAAGGCTGAAGACATAAGAGGAAGCGGATAACGATTCTTAACCGTTATGTCATTCAGCCCTCGATAATCCACGCAGGGGCGCAGGGACCCGTCCTTCTTCTTAACAAAAAAAACCCCCCGCTCCGGCGGGAGAGGAGGAGGGGACTATGGTACCAGCGTCGAGAGCTACAGACAAATAATCCTCGAGAGCCTTACGTTCGGGAGCCGACAGAGAGTATAGTCTACCCCGGGGGGGAGTGGTTCCCGGAAGGAGATCAATACTACAATCATACGACCGGTGCGGAGGAAGAGAGGTGGCCCTGGACCGACTGAACACCGTGCGCAGATCGTGATATTCCTCCGGCACCCCCGTCAAATCACCAGGCTCCTCCTGTGAAGAAGAGACAGAGGAAACAGGAGGGATAGCAGACATTAAACATTTCACATGACAAGAGACGTTCCAGGAGAGGATAGAATTACTAGGCCAATTAATAGAAGGATTATGACAAACTAGCCAGGGATGGCCCAAAACAACAGGTGTAAAAGGTGAACGAAAAATTTAAAAAGAAATGGTTTCGCTATGATTACCAGAGACAGTGAGGGTTAAAGGTAGCGTTTCACGCTGAATCCTGGGGAGAGGACTACCATCCAAAGCGAACAAGGCCGTGGGCTCCCCTAACTGTCTGAGAGGAATGTCATGTTCCCGAGCCCAGGTTTCGTCCATAAAACAGCCCTCCGCCCCAGAGTCTATCAAGGCACTGCAGGAAGCTGACGAACCGGTCCAGCGTAGATGGACCGACAAGGTAGTGCAGGATCTTGAAGGAGAGACCAGAGTAGTAGCGCTCACCAGTAGCCCTCCGCTTACTGATGAGCTCTGGCTTTTACTGGACATGAAGTGACAAAATGCGGAACCGCAATAGAGACAGAGGCGGTTGGTGATTCTCCGTTCCCTCTCCTTAGTCGAGATGCGGATACCCCCCAGCTGCATAGGCTCAGCACCCGAGCCGGCGGAGGAAGATGGTAGTGATGCGGAGAGGGGGGCAACGGATAACGCGAGCTCCTTTCCACGAGCTCGGTGACGAAGATCAACCCGTCACTCTAGGCGAATAGCGAGTTCAATCAAGGAATTCACGCTGGAAGGAACCCCCCGGGAGAGAATCTCATCCTTTACCTCCGCGTGGAGACCCTCCAGAAAACGAGCGAGCAAAGCCGGCTCGTTCCAGTCACTGGAGGCAGCAAGAGTGCGAAACTCAATAGAGTAATCTGTTATGGATCGATTACCTTGACATAGGGAAGACAGGGCCCTGGAAGCTTCCTCCCCAAAAACAGAACGATCAAAAACCCGTATCATCTCCTCCTTAATGTCCTGATACTGGTTAGTACACTCAGCCCTCGCCTCCCAGATTGCCGTGCCCCACTCACGAGCCCGTCCAGTAAGGAGAGATATGACGTAGGCGATACGAGCTGTGCTCCTGGAGTAAGTGTTGGGCTGGAGAGAAAACACAATATCACACTGGGTGAGGAACGAGCGGCATTCAGTGGGCTCCCCAGAGTAACACGGCGGGTTATTGATTCTGGGCTCCGGAGATTCGGAAGCCCTGGAAGTGGCCGGTGGATCGAGGCGGAGATGGTGAATCTGTTTTGTGAGGTCGGAGACTTGGGCGGCCAGGGTCTCAACGGCATGTCGAGCAGCAGACAATTCCTGCTCGTGTCTGCCTAGCATCGCTCCCTGGATCTCGACGGCTGAGTGGAGAGGATCCGAAGTCGCTGGGTCCATTCTTGGTCAGATTCTATGACAAAACATTTCTTGTTACTGCCTAAGAACAGCCCTTAGTCATGGAATATTGGCCATATAACACCCCCTGCCTTATTGCTGAAATATACCATGGCTGTCAGCCAATCAGCATTCAGGGCTCGAACCACCCAGTTTGTAATGTACTTTTAATGTTGGTAATATGCTTCCAAGTATTATTCTTTCAATATTATTTTCAGAGGAAAAAGGTATATGCATGTCACGTTCTGACCATAGTTCTTTTGTGTTTTCCTTGTTTTAGTGTTGGTCAGGACGTGAGCTGGGTGGGCATTCTATGTTTTGTGTGTCTAGGTTGTTTTTCTGTGTTCGGCCTAGTATGGTTCTCAATCACAGTACACCTGTTATGCAGGTGAGTGAGGACCCAAAAGCGGTTTAACAAAAACAGAGTCCTTTAATGTCAAAACACAGGGAAGACATAGATCCTCTTCAGATGTATTGAATAGCAAAATAGACAACCCGCAGAGAGGGCGACAAATAAATCATAAAGTCCTTCTGATATTACAGAAAAGTCCCCTTCTTAGCAGCAGAGGAGAATAGCAGGGTTAGCGGCGACAGACTGCTGGTCTCTCTGGGTAGGCGCGGGTTGTAGATGACAGAGGTACCTGATCGCACGTAGCATCAGATGAACAGGCAGATTCCGACAGGACGAGACAAGGGTGAAGCAAACGTGACGATAGTTTGGTTCTGGCATGAGAAACTCAAAACGAGAATCTGACAAAGACAGAAGCAGGAACAGAGAGAGAAATAGAGAACTAATCAGAGGGAAAAAAAGGAACAGGTGGGAAAAGGGTGAACGAGGTAGTTAGAGAAGATCAGGAACAGCTGGGGGAAGGAAAGGAAGAGAAGGTAACCTAATATGACCAGCAGGGGGAAACGAAGTGAAGAGAAAGAACAGGAACAAGACATAACATGACAATACATGACAACACCACACGGTACTGTTTTCGGTTTTGGTTATTCACGTTACGTTTATTGTTTTTGTATGGAGTGTTCAGTTTATGTGTTTAAATAAATACCATGGACACTTACCACGAGCGCTTTGGTCCTCTCCTTCAACGGAAGAAAATCATCACAGAATCACCCACCACAAAAGGACCAAGCGGCGTGGTAAGCAGCAGGAGAGGCAGCAGTAGCAGTAGCAGCAGCAGCAGCAGCAGCAGGAGAGGCAGCATCAGCAGCAGCAATGGGAGAGGCAGCACTATTTGGAGAAATGGACTTGGGAGGAGATCCTAGACGGGAAAGGACCCTGCCCAGGGGAATATTGCCGCCCCAAAGCAGAGCTGGGGGCAGCGAAAGCAGAGAGGCGGCATTATGAGGAGCTAGCACGGCAGAGCGGCTGGAAGCCCGAGAGGCAGCCCCAAAAATGTATTGGGGGGGGGGGGGGGGGGAGTGTGGCAGAGTCATGAGTCAGACCTGAGCCAACTCCCGTGTTTACCGTAAGGAGCCATGGATGCAATCAGAGCAGTCGGCGAAGTTGAGGTGTGCGTCTAAGAATGTTGAGGAGGTATTGGATAGAGTAGAGAGAGAGCTGTTGGTTTGGCGTAGTATGCACGGCATTCGCCCTGAGGAGAGTGTTAGCTGTCCGATGCCACCTGTGTCAGTTCCTCGTACTCAGCCTGAAACTTGTGTTAGAGTTCCGGAAGATTTGATGCCGGCAATACACACCAGGTGTCCAGTACACCTTCACAGTCCAGTGTGTCCTGTTCCTTGCACTCACCCTGAGGTGCGTGTCCCCAGCCCGGTACCACCAGTGCCGGCACCCCGCACCAGGCTGTCTCTCCATTCTTTGGCTACAGGTGCTCCCGCCTGTCCAGCGCTGCCAGAGCCTTCCTCCTCTCCGGCGCTGCCGGAGTCTCCCGCCTGTCCGGCGCTGCTAGAGCTTCCGCCCCTCAGTCCAGAGGCGCCAGAGCCCCTCAGTCCAGAGGCGCCAGAGCCCCTCTGTCCAGCGCTGCCAGAGCCTTCCTCCTCTCCAGCGCTGCCGGAGTCTCCCGCCTGTCCGGCGCTGCTAGAGCTTCCGAGCCCCTCAGTCCAGAGGCGCCAGAGCCCCTCAGTCCAGAGGCGCCAGAGATCCTCTGTCCAGCGCTGCCAGAGCCTTCCTCCTCTCCAGGGCTGTCGGAGTCACCAGTCTGCCCTGTGCCACCTGAGCTGCCCGTCTGCCCAGCGCCGTCTGAGCTGCCCGTCTGCCCAGCGCCATCTGAGCCGCCTGCCTGTCCAGAGCTGCTAGAGTCTCCCACCTGTCCAGAGCTGCTAGAGTCTCCCGCCTGTCCAGAGCTGCTAGAGTCTCCCGCCTGTCCAGAGCTGCTAGTCTCCCGCCTGTCCAGAGCTGCTAGAGTCTCCCGCCTGTCCAGAGCTGCTAGAGTCTCCCGCCTGTCCAGAGCTGCTAGACACTCCTGCCTGTCCAGAGCTGCTAGAGTCTTCAGTCTGTCAGGAGCCGCCAGAGCCACCAGTCTGCAAGGAGCCGCCAGAGTCGCCAGTCTGCAAGGAGCCGCCAGAGCTGCCAGTCTGCAAGGAGCCGCCAGAGCCGCCAGTCAGTAAGTAGCCGCCAGAGCCGCCAGTCAGCAAGGAGCCGCCAGTGCCGTCAGTCAGCAAGGAGCCGCCAGAGCCGCCAGTCTGCAAGGAGCCACCAGAGCCGCCAGTCTACAAGGAGCCGCCAGTAGGCCAGGATCTGCCGGAGCCGCCATTCAGCCAGGATCTGCCAGGGCCGCCAGTCAGCCAGGATCTGCCAGAGCCGCCATTCAGCCAGGATCTGTCAGAGCCGCCAGTCAGCCAGGAGCTGCCAGAGCCGCCAGTCAGCCAGGATCTGCCAGAGCCGCCATTCAGCCAGGATCTGTCAGAGCCGCCAGTCAGCCAGGAGCTGCCAGAGCCGTCAACCAGCCTGAGCTACCTCTCAGTCATGAGCTACCTCAGTCCCGAGCTACCCCTCAGTCCGGAGCTGCTCCTCAGTATAGTGGGGCCCTTTGTTAGGGTTCCTAGGCCAAGGTCGGCGGCGAGGGTCGCCACTCAAAGGATGCTAAGGAGAAAAGACAATGATGGAGTGGGGTCCACGTCCAGCACCAGAGCCGCCACCACGGACAGGTTGTGTGGTCAGGGTCAGGGGGGGGGGGGGGTGCTGTCATATTCTGACCATAGTTATTTTGTGTTTTCCTTGTTTTAGTGTTGGTCAGGACGTGAGCTGGTCGGGCATTCTATGTTTTGTGTGTCTAGGTTGTTTTTCTGTGTTCGGCCTAGTATGGTTCTCAATCAGAGGCAGGTGTCGTTAGTTGTCTCTGATTGAGAATCATACTTAGGTAGACTGGGTTTCACTGTTTGTGAGTGATTGTTTCCGTGTCTGTGTTTTACACCACACAGTACTGTTTTCGGTTTTGGTTATTCATGTTACGTTTATTGTTTTTGTATGGAGTGTTCAGTTTGTGTTTAAATAAATATCATGGACACTTACCACGCTACGCTTTGGTCCTCTCCTTCAACGGAAGAAAACCATTACAATGCATGTGAAGTATACCTGCATTCATAGGCCAATAGGTTCAGAGATAGATACAGTACTCAGTGGGTAACAAAACAAATGCAAATCTATCTTGAAAGACTCGGTTCTTGTATCTATTCAAGCAGTACTTTATATATGAATGGGCAAAAAATAAATAAGGCTCCATGACATGCTTGAGAAAGGGAACAGGCCTGTCAGGAGAAATGTAGCTGTGTATGGAGCAACACTCAATGGGAAGATTCATATCTTGAAATAGCCTTCACCCAGTGACCAATGTCATCAAGGGCGTATAACAGTAGTGACACCCACACACATATTGTACATACACACACACACACAGAGGGAGAAAAATAGCCAGTCATGGAGGCTGTTGTGCTGTCTTGTCGTGGCAGGGCCCTGTAGAGGGAATCACGCGGCCTGCACCTCTGCCTCTGTGGATGAATGAAGATGCGTCTGAAGCATTTTTCCAATTTGCCTCTGTTTGAGCAGATTGTCACCCTCTGAATACCAAAGACCAGTGGCTCGCCAAGATTATTCATGTCAGGGGGACGAGGATGGAGAGGGGAATTACTTAAAGAAATTCAAAACAAAGTGTACTTGAGCCAGGAGCTCTGGACAAGAGGGCCAGGGCATTGATTTCTTTAAGCCTGGAGTTGTATTCTGGGTGCAGTTTAATATCTGAGAGGATGGGGATCAGGATTTTCATAATCTGATGATAAGAAAAGGGATTAAGAAGAAAATAAGGGATTAATTCTCTTGATCTGCCAATATGGTGAACTAACATTTTTCCTTGGAAGTGATATGTTTCCTCTGTGTACGACTACCAAATAACCCATTTTTCTCTGAGAATTTAAATTCCCTATGACATGTTCAAATGACTGTCCTCAACCAGAGAGGATGAGTCCATCCATCCCCAGTATCATCCATCCCCAGTATCATCCATCGCCAGTATCATCCATCACCCAGTATCATCCATCCCAAGTATCATCCATCTGCAGCTTCATCCATCCCCAGTATCATCCATCCCCAGCACCATGCCCAGTTTCATCCATCCCCAGTATCATCCATCCCCAGTTTCATTCATCCCCAGTATCATCCATCCCAAGTCTCATCCATCCGCAGTTTCATCCATGCCCAGGTTCATCCATCCCCAGTATCATCCATCCCCACTATCATCCATCCCCAGTTCCGTCTATTCCCAGTATCATCCATCCCCAATTTAATCCATCGCCAGTATCATCCATCGCCAGTTTCATCCATCCCCAGTTTCATCCATCCCCAGTATCATCCATTGCCAGTATCATGCATCCCCAGTTTTATCCATTGCCAGTATCATGCATCCCCAGTTTCATCCATTGCCAGTATCATCCATCGTCAGTATAACTTATCCCCAGTTTCATCCATCGCCAGTTTCATCCAACGCCATTATCATCCATCGCCTTTATCATTCATCCCCAGTTTCATCCATGCCCTGTATCATCCGTCCCCAGTTTAATCTAAGCCCAGTATCATCCATCCCATACTTACTTTAAGGAATACATCATGTGTATGGGCTAATTGATGTGTACGCAATAAAGTAAGTACTGAGCTGTGTAATTAAGTAAAGCAAAGTCCTGTTAATTGAGCATGTAACTGAGTAATTGCAGGTTTATGTGACTGGCATATCACACATAGCAGGTTCTTCGAGTGTAAACATGCTGAAGACTGTTACAGTGTAGACATGCTGAAGACTGTTACAGTGTAGACATGCTGAAGACTGTTACATGTAGACATGCTGAAGACTGTTACAGTGTAGACATGCTGAAGACTGTTACAGTGTAGACATGCTGAAGTCTGTTACAGTGTAGACATGCTGAAGACTGTTACAGTGTAGACATGCTGAAGACTGTTACATGTAGACATGCTGAAGACTGTTACATGTAGACATGCTGAAGACTGTTACATGTAGACATGCTGAAGACTGTTACAGTGTAGACATGCTGAAGACTGTTACAGTGTAGACATGCTGAAGACTGTTACGATGTAGACATGCTGAAGACTGTTACGATGTAGACATGCTGAAGACTGTTACAGTGTAGACATGCTGAAGACTGTTACAGTGTAGACATGCTGAAGACTGTTACAATGGAGACATGCTGCAGACGGTTACAGTGTAGACATGCTGAAGACTGTTACAGTGTAGACATGTTGAGACTGTTACATGTAGACATGCTGAAGAATGTTACATGTAGACATGCTGAAGACTGTTACGATGTAGACATGCTGAAGACTGTTACGATGTAGACATGCTGAAGACTGTTACATGTAGACATGCTGAAGACTGTTACGATGTAGACATGCTGAAGACTGTTACATGTAGACATGCTGAAGACTGTTACAGTGTAGACATGCTGAAGACTGTTACATGTAGACATGCTGAAGACTGTTACATGTAGACATGCTGAAGACTGTTACGATGTAGACATGCTGAAGACTGTTACGATGTAGACATGCTGAAGACTGTTACATGTAGACATGCTGAAGACTGTTACGATGTAGACATGCTGAAGACTGTTACATGTAGACATGCTGAAGACTGTTACAGTGTAGACATGCTGAAGACTGTTACATGTAGACATGCTGAAGACTGTTACAGTGTAGACATGCTGAAGACTGTTACATGTAGACATGCTGAAGACTGTTACAGTGTAGACATGCTGAAGACTGTTACATGTAGACATGCTGAGACTGTTACAGTGTAGACATGCTGAGACTGTTACAGTGTAGACATGCTGAAGACTGTTACAGTGTAGACATGCTGAAGACTGTTACAGTGTAGACATGCTGAAGACTGTTACATGTAGACATGCTGAAGACTGTTACAGTGTAGACATGCTGAAGACTGTTACAGTGTAGACATGCTGAGACTGTTACATGTAGACATGCTGAAGACTGTTACGATGTAGACATGCTGAAGACTGTTACATGTAGACATGCTGAAGACTGTTACATGTAGACATGCTGAAGACTGTTACAGTGTAGACATGCTGAGACTGTTACATGTAGACATGCTGAAGACTGTTACGATGTAGACCTGCTGAGGACTGTTACATGTAGACATGCTGAAGACTGTTACGATGTAGACATGCTGAAGACTGTTACATGTAGACATGCTGAAGACTGTTACATGTAGACATGCTGAAGACTGTTACAGTGTAGACATGCTGAAGACTGTTACAGTGTAGACATGCTGAAGACTGTTACAGTGTAGACATGCTGAGACAGTTACATGTAGACATGCTGAAGACTGTTACATGTAGACATGCTGAAGACTGTTACAGTGTAGACATGCTGAGGACTGTTACATGTAGACATGCTGAAGACTGTTACGATGTAGACATGCTGAAGACTGTTACATGTAGACATGCTGAAGACTGTTACAGTGTAGACATGCTGAGACAGTTACATGTAGACATGCTGAAGACTGTTACATGTAGACATGCTGAAGACTGTTACAGTGTAGACATGCTGAAGAATGTTACAGTGTAGACATGCTGAAGACTGTTACAGTGTAGACATGCTGAAGACTGTTACAGTGTAGACATGCTGAAGACTGTTACATGTAGACATGCTGAAGACTGTTACAGTGTAGACATGCTGAGACTGTTACATGTAGACATGTTGAAGACTGTTACAGTGTAGACATGCTGAAGACTGTTACAGTGTAGACATGCTGAAGACTGTTACATGTAGACATGCTGAAGACTGTTACAGTGTAGACATGCTGAGACTGTTACATGTAGACATGCTGAAGACTGTTACATGTAGACATGCTGAAGACTGTTACATATAGACATGCTGAAGAATGTTACAGTGTAGACATGCTGAGACTGTTACATGTAGACATGCTGAAGACTGTTACGATGTATACCTGCTGAGGACTGTTACATGTAGACATGCTGAAGACTGTTACGATGTAGACGTGCTGAAGACTGTTACGATGTAGACATGCTGAAGACTGTTACATGTAGACATGCTGAAGACTGTTACATGTAGACATGCTGAAGACTGTTACATGTAGACATGCTGAAGACTGTTACGATGTAGACATGCTGAAGACTGTTACGATGTAGACATGCTGACGACTGTTACATGTAGACATGCTGAAGACTGTTACAGTGTAGACATGCTGAAGACTGTTACATGTAGACATGCTGAAGACTGTTACAGTGTAGACATGCTGAAGACTGTTACATGTAGACATGCTGAAGACTGTTACAGTGTAGACATGCTGAAGACTGTTACATGTAGACATGCTGAAGACTGTTACAGTGTAGACATGCTGAAGACTGTTACATGTAGACATGCTGAGACTGTTACAGTGTAGACATGCTGAGACTGTTACAGTGTAGACATGCTGAAGACTGTTACAGTGTAGACATGCTGAAGACTGTTACAGTGTAGACATGCTGAAGACTGTTACATGTAGACATGCTGAAGACTGTTACAGTGTAGACATGCTGAGACTGTTACATGTAGACATGCTGAAGACTGTTACGATGTAGACATGCTGAAGACTGTTACATGTAGACATGCTGAAGACTGTTACATGTAGACATGCTGAAGACTGTTACAGTGTAGACATGCTGAGACTGTTACATGTAGACATGCTGAAGACTGTTACGATGTAGACCTGCTGAGGACTGTTACATGTAGACATGCTGAAGACTGTTACGATGTAGACATGCTGAAGACTGTTACATGTAGACATGCTGAAGACTGTTACATGTAGACATGCTGAAGACTGTTACAGTGTAGACATGCTGAAGACTGTTACAGTGTAGACATGCTGAAGACTGTTACAGTGTAGACATGCTGAGACAGTTACATGTAGACATGCTGAAGACTGTTACATGTAGACATGCTGAAGACTGTTACAGTGTAGACATGCTGAAGACTGTTACAGTGTAGACATGCTGAAGACTGTTACAGTGTAGACATGCTGAGACAGTTACATGTAGACATGCTGAAGACTGTTACATGTAGACATGCTGAAGACTGTTACAGTGTAGACATGCTGAAGACTGTTACAGTGTAGACATGCTGAAGACTGTTACAGTGTAGACATGCTGAAGACTGTTACAGTGTAGACATGCTGAAGACTGTTACATGTAGACATGCTGAAGACTGTTACAGTGTAGACATGCTGAGACTGTTACATGTAGACATGTTGAAGACTGTTACAGTGTAGACATGCTGAAGACTGTTACAGTGTAGACATGCTGAAGACTGTTACATGTAGACATGCTGAAGACTGTTACAGTGTAGACATGCTGAGACTGTTACATGTAGACATGCTGAAGACTGTTACATGTAGACATGCTGAAGACTGTTACATGTAGACATGCTGAAGAATGTTACAGTGTAGACATGCTGAGACTGTTACATGTAGACATGCTGAAGACTGTTACGATGTATACCTGCTGAGGACTGTTACATGTAGACATGCTGAGACTGTTACAGTGTAGACATGCTGAAGACTGTTACAGTGTAGACATGCTGAAGACTGTTACAGTGTAGACATGCTGAAGACTGTTACAGTGTAGACATGCTGAAGACTGTTACATGTAGACATGCTGAAGACTGTTACAGTGTAGACATGCTGAAGACTGTTACATGTAGACATGCTGAAGACTGTTACAGTGTAGACATGCTGAAGACTGTTACATGTAGACATGCTGAGACTGTTACAGTGTAGACATGCTGAGACTGTTACAGTGTAGACATGCTGAAGACTGTTACAGTGTAGACATGCTGAAGACTGTTACAGTGTAGACATGCTGAAGACTGTTACATGTAGACATGCTGAAGACTGTTACAGTGTAGACATGCTGAAGACTGTTACAGTGTAGACATGCTGAGACTGTTACATGTAGACATGCTGAAGACTGTTACGATGTAGACATGCTGAAGACTGTTACATGTAGACATGCTGAAGACTGTTACATGTAGACATGCTGAAGACTGTTACGATGTAGACCTGCTGAGGACTGTTACATGTAGACATGCTGAAGACTGTTACGATGTAGACATGCTGAAGACTGTTACAGTGTAGACATGCTGAAGACTGTTACATGTAGACATGCTGAGACTGTTACAGTGTAGACATGCTGAGACTGTTACAGTGTAGACATGCTGAAGACTGTTACAGTGTAGACATGCTGAAGACTGTTACAGTGTAGACATGCTGAAGACTGTTACATGTAGACATGCTGAAGACTGTTACAGTGTAGACATGCTGAAGACTGTTACAGTGTAGACATGCTGAGACTGTTACATGTAGACATGCTGAAGACTGTTACGATGTAGACATGCTGAAGACTGTTACATGTAGACATGCTGAAGACTGTTACATGTAGACATGCTGAAGACTGTTACAGTGTAGACATGCTGAAGACTGTTACAGTGTAGACATGCTGAAGACTGTTACGATGTAGACATGCTGAAGACTGTTACATGTAGACATGCTGAAGACTGTTACGATGTAGACATGCTGAAGACTGTTACATGTAGACATGCTGAAGACTGTTACAGTGTAGACATGCTGAAGACTGTTACATGTAGACATGCTGAAGACTGTTACATGTAGACATGCTGAAGACTGTTACGATGTAGACATGCTGAAGACTGTTACGATGTAGACATGCTGAAGACTGTTACATGTAGACATGCTGAAGACTGTTACGATGTAGACATGCTGAAGACTGTTACATGTAGACATGCTGAAGACTGTTACAGTGTAGACATGCTGAAGACTGTTACATGTAGACATGCTGAAGACTGTTACAGTGTAGACATGCTGAAGACTGTTACATGTAGACATGCTGAAGACTGTTACAGTGTAGACATGCTGAAGACTGTTACATGTAGACATGCTGAGACTGTTACAGTGTAGACATGCTGAGACTGTTACAGTGTAGACATGCTGAAGACTGTTACAGTGTAGACATGCTGAAGACTGTTACAGTGTAGACATGCTGAAGACTGTTACATGTAGACATGCTGAAGACTGTTACAGTGTAGACATGCTGAAGACTGTTACAGTGTAGACATGCTGAGACTGTTACATGTAGACATGCTGAAGACTGTTACGATGTAGACATGCTGAAGACTGTTACATGTAGACATGCTGAAGACTGTTACATGTAGACATGCTGAAGACTGTTACAGTGTAGACATGCTGAGACTGTTACATGTAGACATGCTGAAGACTGTTACGATGTAGACCTGCTGAGGACTGTTACATGTAGACATGCTGAAGACTGTTACGATGTAGACATGCTGAAGACTGTTACATGTAGACATGCTGAAGACTGTTACATGTAGACATGCTGAAGACTGTTACAGTGTAGACATGCTGAAGACTGTTACAGTGTAGACATGCTGAAGACTGTTACAGTGTAGACATGCTGAAGACTGTTACATGTAGACATGCTGAAGACTGTTACAGTGTAGACATGCTGAGACTGTTACATGTAGACATGTTGAAGACTGTTACAGTGTAGACATGCTGAAGACTGTTACAGTGTAGACATGCTGAAGACTGTTACATGTAGACATGCTGAAGACTGTTACAGTGTAGACATGCTGAGACTGTTACATGTAGACATGCTGAAGACTGTTACATGTAGACATGCTGAAGACTGTTACATATAGACATGCTGAAGAATGTTACAGTGTAGACATGCTGAGACTGTTACATGTAGACATGCTGAAGACTGTTACGATGTATACCTGCTGAGGACTGTTACATGTAGACATGCTGAAGACTGTTACGATGTAGACGTGCTGAAGACTGTTACGATGTAGACATGCTGAAGACTGTTACATGTAGACATGCTGAAGACTGTTACATGTAGACATGCTGAAGACTGTTACATGTAGACATGCTGAAGACTGTTACGATGTAGACATGCTGAAGACTGTTACGATGTAGACATGCTGACGACTGTTACATGTAGACATGCTGAAGACTGTTACAGTGTAGACATGCTGAAGACTGTTACATGTAGACATGCTGAAGACTGTTACAGTGTAGACATGCTGAAGACTGTTACATGTAGACATGCTGAAGACTGTTACAGTGTAGACATGCTGAAGACTGTTACATGTAGACATGCTGAAGACTGTTACAGTGTAGACATGCTGAAGACTGTTACATGTAGACATGCTGAGACTGTTACAGTGTAGACATGCTGAGACTGTTACAGTGTAGACATGCTGAAGACTGTTACAGTGTAGACATGCTGAAGACTGTTACAGTGTAGACATGCTGAAGACTGTTACATGTAGACATGCTGAAGACTGTTACAGTGTAGACATGCTGAAGACTGTTACAGTGTAGACATGCTGAGACTGTTACATGTAGACATGCTGAAGACTGTTACGATGTAGACATGCTGAAGACTGTTACATGTAGACATGCTGAAGACTGTTACATGTAGACATGCTGAAGACTGTTACAGTGTAGACATGCTGAGACTGTTACATGTAGACATGCTGAAGACTGTTACGATGTAGACCTGCTGAGGACTGTTACATGTAGACATGCTGAAGACTGTTACGATGTAGACATGCTGAAGACTGTTACATGTAGACATGCTGAAGACTGTTACATGTAGACATGCTGAAGACTGTTACAGTGTAGACATGCTGAAGACTGTTACAGTGTAGACATGCTGAAGACTGTTACAGTGTAGACATGCTGAGACAGTTACATGTAGACATGCTGAAGACTGTTACATGTAGACATGCTGAAGACTGTTACAGTGTAGACATGCTGAAGACTGTTACAGTGTAGACATGCTGAAGACTGTTACAGTGTAGACATGCTGAGACAGTTACATGTAGACATGCTGAAGACTGTTACATGTAGACATGCTGAAGACTGTTACAGTGTAGACATGCTGAAGACTGTTACAGTGTAGACATGCTGAAGACTGTTACAGTGTAGACATGCTGAAGACTGTTACAGTGTAGACATGCTGAAGACTGTTACATGTAGACATGCTGAAGACTGTTACAGTGTAGACATGCTGAGACTGTTACATGTAGACATGTTGAAGACTGTTACAGTGTAGACATGCTGAAGACTGTTACAGTGTAGACATGCTGAAGACTGTTACATGTAGACATGCTGAAGACTGTTACAGTGTAGACATGCTGAGACTGTTACATGTAGACATGCTGAAGACTGTTACATGTAGACATGCTGAAGACTGTTACATGTAGACATGCTGAAGAATGTTACAGTGTAGACATGCTGAGACTGTTACATGTAGACATGCTGAAGACTGTTACGATGTATACCTGCTGAGGACTGTTACATGTAGACATGCTGAGACTGTTACAGTGTAGACATGCTGAAGACTGTTACAGTGTAGACATGCTGAAGACTGTTACAGTGTAGACATGCTGAAGACTGTTACAGTGTAGACATGCTGAAGACTGTTACATGTAGACATGCTGAAGACTGTTACAGTGTAGACATGCTGAAGACTGTTACATGTAGACATGCTGAAGACTGTTACAGTGTAGACATGCTGAAGACTGTTACATGTAGACATGCTGAGACTGTTACAGTGTAGACATGCTGAGACTGTTACAGTGTAGACATGCTGAAGACTGTTACAGTGTAGACATGCTGAAGACTGTTACAGTGTAGACATGCTGAAGACTGTTACATGTAGACATGCTGAAGACTGTTACAGTGTAGACATGCTGAAGACTGTTACAGTGTAGACATGCTGAGACTGTTACATGTAGACATGCTGAAGACTGTTACGATGTAGACATGCTGAAGACTGTTACATGTAGACATGCTGAAGACTGTTACATGTAGACATGCTGAAGACTGTTACGATGTAGACCTGCTGAGGACTGTTACATGTAGACATGCTGAAGACTGTTACGATGTAGACATGCTGAAGACTGTTACAGTGTAGACATGCTGAAGACTGTTACATGTAGACATGCTGAGACTGTTACAGTGTAGACATGCTGAGACTGTTACAGTGTAGACATGCTGAAGACTGTTACAGTGTAGACATGCTGAAGACTGTTACAGTGTAGACATGCTGAAGACTGTTACATGTAGACATGCTGAAGACTGTTACAGTGTAGACATGCTGAAGACTGTTACAGTGTAGACATGCTGAGACTGTTACATGTAGACATGCTGAAGACTGTTACGATGTAGACATGCTGAAGACTGTTACATGTAGACATGCTGAAGACTGTTACATGTAGACATGCTGAAGACTGTTACAGTGTAGACATGCTGAAGACTGTTACAGTGTAGACATGCTGAAGACTGTTACAGTGTAGACATGCTGAGACAGTTACATGTAGACATGCTGAAGACTGTTACATGTAGACATGCTGAAGACTGTTACAGTGTAGACATGCTGAAGACTGTTACAGTGTAGACATGCTGAAGACTGTTACAGTGTAGACATGCTGAAGACTGTTACAGTGTAGACATGCTGAAGACTGTTACATGTAGACATGCTGAAGACTGTTACAGTGTAGACATGCTGAAGACTGTTACAGTGTAGACATGCTGAAGACTGTTACATGTAGACATGCTGAAGACTGTTACAGTGTAGACATGCTGAGACTGTTACATGTAGACATGCTGAAGACTGTTACATGTAGACATGCTGAAGACTGTTACATGTAGACATGCTGAAGAATGTTACAGTGTAGACATGCTGAGACTGTTACATGTAGACATGCTGAAGACTGTTACGATGTATACCTGCTGAGGACTGTTACATGTAGACATGCTGAAGACTGTTACGATGTAGACGTGCTGAAGACTGTTACGATGTAGACATGCTGAAGACTGTTACATGTAGACATGCTGAAGACTGTTACATGTAGACATGCTGAAGACTGTTACGATGTAGACATGCTGAAGACTGTTACGATGTAGACATGCTGAAGACTGTTACATGTAGACATGCTGAAGACTGTTACGATGTAGACATGCTGAAGACTGTTACATGTAGACATGCTGAAGACTGTTACAGTGTAGACATGCTGAAGACTGTTACGATGTAGACATGCTGAAGAATGTTACAATGTAGACATGCTGAAGACTGTTACAGTGTAGACATGCTGAGACTGTTACATGTAGACATGCTGAAGACTGTTACAGTGTAGACATGCTGAAGACTGTTACAGTGTAGACATGCTGAAGACTGTTACATGTAGACATGCTGAGACTGTTACAGTGTAGACATGCTGAAGACTGTTACAGTGTAGACATGCTGAAGACTGTTACAGTGTAGACATGCTGAAGACTGTTACAGTGTAGACATGCTGAAGACTGTTACATGTAGACATGCTGAAGACTGTTACAGTGTAGACATGCTGAAGACTGTTACATGTAGACATGCTGAAGACTGTTACAGTGTAGACATGCTGAAGACTGTTACATGTAGACATGCTGAAGACTGTTACAGTGTAGACATGCTGAAGACTGTTACATGTAGACATGCTGAGACTGTTACAGTGTAGACATGCTGAGACTGTTACAGTGTAGACATGCTGAAGACTGTTACAGTGTAGACATGCTGAAGACTGTTACAGTGTAGACATGCTGAAGACTGTTACATGTAGACATGCTGAAGACTGTTACAGTGTAGACATGCTGAAGACTGTTACAATGTAGACATGCTGAAGACTGTTACGATGTAGACATGCTGAAGACTGTTACATGTAGACATGCTGAAGACTGTTACATGTAGACATGCTGAAGACTGTTACAGTGTAGACATGCTGAGACTGTTACATGTAGACATGCTGAAGACTGTTACGATGTAGACCTGCTGAGGACTGTTACATGTAGACATGCTGAAGACTGTTACGATGTAGACATGCTGAAGACTGTTACATGTAGACATGCTGAAGCCTGTTACGATGTAGACATGCTGAAGACTGTTACGATGTAGACATGCTGAAGACTGTTACATGTAGACATGCTGAAGACTGTTACATGTAGACATGCTGAAGACTGTTACATGTAGACATGCTGAAGACTGTTACATGTAGACATGCTGAATACTGTTACATGTAGACATGCTGAAGACTGTTACATGTAGACATGCTGAAGACTGTTACAGTGTAGACATGCTGAAGACTGTTACGATGTAGACATGCTGAGGACATGATTCCCACATACAGATCACTGTCCGTTTCATTCCTTTCTTTTTTTTATAGCCATGGTGACATTGCATGATTCACGATTGATTTATACTAAATCCTGGGTGCAATTTTGCAAAACAATCCCACATCCAGACACACTTCCATAAAAAGCTATGGTGCAACTGCCCTCCATGCAATGATGTAACATAAATTAATAAATCACTTATTCATGTTAAATAATGGACAAAGTAATATTACTTAATGAACTTTATTGTAAATCTGAACACTTTTGTGGAGTCTAACGAATACTTCATCACTTTAAAGTGTGGTGGAGCTGTACTAGTTCTCTGTGAGTGTGGTACTAATGGCTAGTGAAGTGCTATCTGCAGTGGGACTAGATGGAGGTGATTAGGAGTGGATGCACCCTCAGGCCTGGATTATGGTAAACACACTGGTGTTCTCCAGGGAGCGACCGGCAGGAACACACACACACACGCATATACACACGCACATCTCCAGGGACTGACAGGAACACGCCTGCTTCTGATTCTGCAGCATGCAGCTCAACCTACTGTCTGCTTAAAGCTACAGTTTGTGAGTTGAAAAACAACAAAATGGTCCCTTCCACTTGTTTTCATGGTCTTTACAGCTGAGGGATGAAGCTGGGGTAATGTAACTCCTCTCAAATGTATTGTTGTGCGAATCTCCCAACTCCCAATAAGTTATATTATTTAAGGTAAAATGGGTAAATTTAAAAAATGTACATGACCATTGAACAGCTTCCCAAATCCCAGACTGTAGCTTTAATGCTGCCAAGCCCCTCAGGCAAATCACACACCACTCTCTCTGCGAGTATTCTGTTGTTGGAATTGTGCCCATTTTTGCTCAGCAGAGCCATGGTGTGGTGCTGATGTAAAGAATGATCATGTACAGTATATGCTATTGTATGATCTGCCGGCAGGGTTGGGGAGTAACTTATTACATATTACATGTAATCTGATTACCAAAAAAAACTATAATCAGTTACTTTTACCAGCAAAATTATGTAATCAGATTTTTTTTAAACAAGATAATTCCTTTGTGGATTTCTTTTAAATTCAGAAAGTATGTTTTCAGAAAAAATACATTATCACACCATCTGTTTTTACTTTGTGACATTCAATTCAGCATTGAAAAAAGGTGTACGTTTACATTTGTTCAACCTGAGTGAGTGTGACCGCAAGACAGAGACCACTATGATAACACATTCATTTGTAATTGCATTTGATGGATCCTTTTGGTCTTTTTCTAACACCTCTTAAGGGAAGTAATCAAAAAGTAACTGAAAGTAATTAGATTATGTTACTGAGTTTGGGTAATCCAAAAGTTGTGTTACTGATTGTAACTAGTTACTGTAACCGATTACATTTAGAAAGTAACCTTCCCAACCCTGTCTGCAGGACAGGGCACAATCTTTTAAGCATGACTGCACACGTAATGATGGAATCAATACAGTGTGTGTCGTGTTGAGATGGGGTCGATCAGTATCAAATAGGTTTAAAATTGGTAGGACTTGCCATTCTACCTTTGGGAAATTAGCCAACGTAATGCAAGTATCATAAAGTTAAATATGGTCTGTAGATTGTTTGTAGTGCATATACAGATGTACAATCCAAATCAAGTTGTACGGGTTAAATGTGCACCTTTGCATCCATTTACAGAAGAATTCCAAAATATATCAAAATTCTCAAATGGCTAAATAAAATAAAACACCTGCAGCTCTTTTAAGGTGTTTATGTAAGCAGAACTGCTGTCGTATTAGTCTCATAAGACCATCAACTAACTAGAAAACATGGAAACTATATGCATGTCCAATGTATAATACTATTCAAAAGTTTGGGGTCACTTAGAAATGTCCTTGTTTTTGAAAGAAAAGCAAATGTTTTGTTCATTAAAATAACATCAAATCGATCAGAAATACAGTGTAGACATTGTTAATGTTGTAAATTACTATTGTAGCGGCAGATTTTTAATGGAATATCTACATAGGAGTACAGAGGCCCATTATCAGCAACCATCACTCCTGTGTTCCAATGGTACGTTGTGTTAGCTAATCCAAGGTTATCATTTTAAAATGCTAATTGAGCATTAGAAAACTGCTTTGCAATTATGTTAGCACAGCTGAAAAGTGTTGTCCTTCTTTAGACTAGTTGAGAATCTGGAGCATCAGCATTTGTGGGTTTAATTACAGGCTCAAAATAACCAGAAACAAATCACTTTCTTCTAGAACTCGTCAGTCTATTCTTGTTCTGAGTAGTGAAGGCTATTCCATGCGAGAAATTACCAAGAAACTGAAGATCTTGTACAACGCTGTGTACTACTCCCTTCACAGAACAGCGCAAACTGGCCCTAACCAGACTAGAAAGAGGAGTGGGAGGCCCCGGTGTACAACTGAACAAGAGGACAAGTACATTAGTGTCTAGTTTTAGAAACAGACGCCTCACAAATCCTCAACTGGCAGCTTCATTAAATAGTACCCGCAAAACACCAGTTTCAACGTCAACAGTGAAGAGGTGATTCCTAGAAGGCCAGCATCCTGGAGTCGCCTCTTCACTGTTGACTATTCTCTATATTGTGCACTACTTTTGACCAAGGGCCATTGGACTCTGGTCAAAAGTAGCTCACTATATATGGAATAGAGTGTCATTTGGGACACAACCAAGGTTTATTCAGTCCTGACATTCCACTGACTTATAGGAAGGTCATAAAATGGTCCCCTCCATCACATTCTAGGAAACTTGAATGGTTCTGTCTTGTCAGAGATAGAGCAACCCCATAGGGAGGACCGGAGAGGGGGTGTGACATCCACTAAGCCTTAAGAGTTTGGTGCACTTCTCACCTACTATTAGGAAGGGACAGGGGGTTAAAAACCAAGCTTGAAAGGAGACCTATGTACCTAAGGGATGGACAGTGTGGTGGCTCTTCCAACAGTGAGACGTGATGGGCAGCTGTGCGTGTGTGTGTGTTTTTTGTGTGTGTGTGTGTGTGTGTGTGTGTGTGTGTGTGTGTGTGTGTGTGTGTGTGTGTGTGTGTTTGTGTGTCTGTGTGTGTGTGTGTGTGTGTGTAAAAAGGGAAATGCACACATGCAAGCAGACGCACAGAGGAGACACGCACACAAACTGTTTATTTGTTTGGACTTTTAGCACTTGTGATGACTAGCAGGGCTTAGCACACCTTTCGTAGATGTATTACTCTGCACTCATGTTGCTGTCAGTTTTGTTTTCTCTCATTCTTTGTAGAATGAATACAAAGATTTGCCTCAGGTGCATTTTTCTCTTCAGTCCATTATTTGCCCAGATTAAAACAAGCGATGGTATCAGCGCCGGCGTATGCTGCTAAGCTGTGTCTAAATAGGCTCGCGTCTAGACGCCCCATACCAATTATCCACTGTAAATAGAATCTATAATTTCGCTCAAGGCTTTGTTTATTCAATTCTATTCACTCCATATCCACATGATAATGATTAAGAAAATAAACACCTAACTTCCATGGAGACTTGAAAAGAGAAGGCACCAGAGAAAGGTGAACACGTCGATAGTGTGCATTACTACCATCTGTGTGTCTGTCTACATATGAAACGACGGTTCCAATGCTTCAGGAACCACGCTCCTCGTCAGTTTGTCTGTCCTGTTGTTGTGTCACCGCCGTTTCTCCAGAAGGGCGTGGACTCCGGTTCAACCCTAACAGGCACTAGTGTTATTTGCTTACAGCGCAAAAGAAAAGTCTCGGTGGAGAAGTCGCAGACCTGAAGTCATCATCAGAGCCACAGCACATCACAAGTGACACGGAGTCAGAACCTCAAATCTCAATATAGAGGGAACTAAATATTTCATGAATGTATCATCTCTTATTTATGGCAACAGTGTGTCCACTTCTCTTTGCGGTTCCATGGCAGACAGGCAAGTAGACAGACTTTGCGGTGACAATAGCGTCTGCCTAACTCTGCCTCGATCCCCAGCTGAATGAAGGCAGGGTGGGTGTAAAGCTACAGGCCAACCTTCCTGACCTTGAACATGGTCAAAGTTAAGTCTCAAAGTGCAGAGCTTGTTTTATTACAGGTGGAGGATGAGGGGGCTCTGTTCTGTTCTGTTGTGAGTGACTCCTCCACCTCTCCATGGGTTATATGACCCAGAGCTGTTAAATATTGGTAAACCATGAATAGAGAATATAGGATCAGTTAAGAATGAATCCCTTTAATAAATGGCTCCAACCCTAAATGCTCATTGGGGATTGGTTGGATGTGCTGTACATTTGTATCTACCTTAAATCCACTGTCTGTAATATCATACCCAAACCATCTGTTAGCTTTTGTAAAACCTTTCATATCCTGACATTTAGAAATACAGCATTTATTTTCCTGTTGGTATATCTTTTTTTAAAGGGACATAACATCTAAAGTGGATTTCAATTCAGGTAAACTGGAATATTTTGATTCTGTGCTGTGCAAACAGACTTCATTACTCCAATGTCAAATCTGTATAGATTTCCAATAGTTTGCGCTGTGGGGGGTTTGACTCATCAAAACCGACACCCAGGATTTGGGGAAGGGTAAAAAAAAAATGTAGTTCTAGCTCTGTGACCAATTATATAAAGTGTCTCTAATAACTAAAATCAGTGTATTGAAAATGGTCATCTGAGTGTGTCGTTAGTTCATTTTTTTTAACAGTGAACCCCCAGAACAACTGTTGAGAACCAATGGGAGGGAAGGGCTGAGGCATGGGTGTTCCAATGGTGAAGGTGAAAGAACAGAGGAGAGATGGGGTTGAAGAAGATGTTCAAAGACAGAGAGAGAGAGAGAGAGAGAGAGAGAGAGAGAGAGAGAGAGAGAGAGAAGATAAGAGAGATACGGTGTTTTCCATCCTCTCTTTCTCTTTCTCACTTTGTTCCCCCTGCCTTCCTCTCTCACTTTCCTCTCTTTCTTTCTCTGTATCTCATCCCCTGCCTTTTCCTCTTTCTCTTGCTCTCTATATCACACCCCATCCTCTCTCTGCTGCCTCAGCTCTCCCTCCCTCTTTCTCTGTATCTGTGCGTGTCAGTTAGGGAGTGATTCAGGGGACACAGGGGACTGGCTGTAGCAGGGAAAGGGCTCTGGGCCCTGACAACTGTGGGGGCCAGAGATGCTACACACACATGCACAAACACACACACGCACGCACGCAGACATGCACGCATGCACGGACACACGCACACACACACACACGCACACACACACACACACACACACACACACACACACACACACACACACACACACACACACACACACACACACACACACACACACACACACACACACACACACACACACACACACACACACCTATGCAGACTGTCAATCCCCTGTGCCTTCAATCCAAAGCTCTTCCATTAGGTTCTTGTAATGCTGTAATGCCCTATTTTAAAAAGGACCATCCTGGTTTTTCTATCTTCAGAGCTCCCTCTCTTTGTCTGTGCATCTGCCCCCCCCCTCTCTTTCTCTCTACCTAACATCTTGATGATCTAATGCTCAGTATTAACAGCTCAATGAGACCAGGAGATCAAACCCTGCTGATTTATCTCCATCCATAATTCAGTGAGATTCAACACGAAAGCCAGATCATGAAACAGTGCTCTAAATGTATGAGCAACACATTATTTCCAGTATGTTTATTGGGCACTTACCATAGATCGTCTGTGTATAGAACAGAATATCAAAAGGAAATATATCTTCCTGTGCACTGTTGGTCAAAAGCACCAGGCATAATACAAATATTGGGTTTTGTATCTATAGGCCTATGTACAGTATCTATAGGCCAATGACGTTGACATCAAAAACACATATTCAGCTTTCTATTTAGGTATGTTCTCAGCTTACTTTGTCTCTGAGGAACGAGGCATTGCGTGCCTTTAAAATTAAAATTGCATGGCTCATGAGGATGTATGGCAGCATCTGGGGGTGAGGGTGGTGGCAGCAAACACACACAGACGTGACAGAGTCACAGGAGAGAGAAAATAATGGAGAAAGACATGGAGAAAGAGGGAAGACGGGGTGAGAGGGATGGAGATTTGGGAGAGAGAGAGAGAGAGAGAGAGAGAGAGAGAGAGAACCTCTACTATGATTCAGTTTGTATACTCATTTATGTACTTGTGTTCAGGGGCCTGTCCAATCAGCCAGAACACAGAGACACACAGCATCTCTCAATCACTTAGCTGTAGAGTTTTACACTCAACCGAGGAGATGTAGAGTCTCTCACCAAGGGGCTATAGCAGAGTAATCCTGAGTGCTCATGCAATTGAAGGGTATTGGCTGTCTCTGGAGGTGTTTCCTCCTCTTATGACATGTATTTCTGCAAAGCATTTAACTAATTAACCAGTCAAATGATTGTAGGCCTAACAATTCATGTACTTGTGCACACTACTTTATTTCTGAGACGTCTAAGCCCTTGAACTTGAGTTAAATGGTGAGTTTTGCTGATGTTAATGGGAAGTGACAATGTACAAATTTATGCTTCACAAAGCCTTACTTTACTTGAAGGAAAACGATTCTCTTCCTTCTGTACTGACAGATTAGTGCTGTTTTAGGAGAGAAGTGCTGGATAGATATTTGGTTGACTTACTATGTTGTCTGCCCATGTCATTTTTAAACTCAGCAATTTAGCTGAATTCTTGGTGACTTCAGCATTTTATTTGATCAAAAAATAAAATCCCTTTTATATTTTTATTTATTAAAAAATATATATATACTTTGGGGGCCAAATGAAATCACTCGCGTGCCGTTTTTGGCCAGCGGGCCGCCTATTGCCAACCCCTGCTCTACAGCATGACTTCCTGATTATTTGGAAGGCAACAAGGGTTCTACATAGAACCCTTCTGAATCTGAATTAGATTTGTTTTATGATTAAAATATGCCCCAGCATTAGTGTTTATCTCAGTATGTTAACTTCAACATCAGGAGTTTGAATAATCTGATAAGATTTCAAAGATAGGTGTGAGAATATTTGTGAATGTATCTGGTGTAACGGCTGTTGGAAGGAGAGGACCAAGGTGCAGCGTGGTATGTGTCCATATTTATTAAATGAACACTGAAATAACAAAAATAACAAAGAGAACGACCGAAACAGTTCAGAAAACAACTACCCACAAATCATAGTGGGAACACAGGCTACCTAAGTATGGTTCTCAATCAGAGACAAAGATTGCCAGCTGCCTCTGATTGGGAACCATGCCAGGCCAAACACATAGAAATAGAACATAGAACACAAAACATAGAATGCCCACCCCAACTCACGCCTTGACCAACCTAAAACAGAGACATACAAAAGGAACTAAGGTCAGGACGTGACACTGGTATTCCCTTATTCATTTTACATATATAGTATACATAAAGGTCTCCCAAGTGGCGCAGCGGTCTAAGGCAGTCCATCACAGTGCAAGAGGTGTCGCTACAGTCCCTGGTTCGATTCCAGGCTGTATCACATCCGACTGTGATTGGGAGTCCCATAGGGTGGTGCACAATTGGTCCAGCGTCATCTCAGTTTGGCTAGGGTAGGCTGTCATTGTAAATAAGAATTTGTTCTTAACTGACTTGCCATGTTAAATAAAGGTTAAAAAAATACAGTCCTGTCAGAAAGTATTCATACCCCTTGTCTTATTTCACATTTTGTTGCATAACAGCATGATTTCAAAATGGATAAAATATTATACAAATTTCACCCATCTACACACAATACCCCACAATGACATAGTGAAAACATGTTTTTGAAATTGTGTACATTTCTTGAAAATGAATTACAAAAATATCACACCCATGAGTCAATACATGTTAAAATTACCTTTGGCAACGATTACAGCTGTGATTACTTCTGGGTAAGTCTTTAAGCACATTTCTACACCTTGACTTATTTAGGCTTGCCATAACCAGTGGTGGAAAAAAATACTTAATTGTCATATTGTCACGACTCCTACTGAAGGGGGCTCCTCTTCCTGTTCGGGTGGCGCTCGGCGGTCATCGTCACCGGTCTACTAGCTGCCACCGATCCCTTTTCCTTTTCTGTTGGTTTTGTCTTATTAGTTACACCTGTTTCTTGTTTGGGTTTTTTCGCTTGGCTATTTAAGCCGTTAGGCCTGCCTGCTCTTTGTGCGGGGTTGTTTTTCCCACTGTGTTATTGTGTGGTAGTGTGTCTCAGTTTTGGGTTTTCCTCCGGACTTGTTTAGTCCTGGTTTCGGGCGATCATGTATGTGCGCCCAGTAGCTTGGCGCGTACCATTGTCCTGTGCGTAAATAAAGCACTATTTCTGTACCTTCTTCCTCCTGCACCTTCGTCTTGCGCCCCCGAGGGAGTACGATGGAGCGGTGGCTGGGTGCCAGGGGTTTTTACTCCAGCTCGAGCTGTACCTGGCTACCATGAAGCCGACTCCCTCGGGGTAGGAGAGTGTGAGCATCCTTCTCTCCTGCCTGACGGGTCGAGCTCTGGAGTAGACCAACACTGTCTGGAATGGCCCAGACTCGGCGAGGGAGCACTATCCAGAATGAGCGACTATTCCACCTGAGGCAGGAGACAAGGAGCGAGCAGGACTTTGCGTTGGAGCTCCGGACCTTGGCTGCTGGGGCCGGGTGGAACGACAGGGCCCTGATCGACCACTACTGGTGCAGCCTCCGGGAGGACGTCCGCAGGGAGCTAGCGTGTCGGGAAGCCACTCTCTCCCTCGACGAACTTATAGACATGTCAATCCGGCTGGACAATCTGCTAGCTGTCCGTGGGCGTTCAGAAAGGGTCCTGTCAGTTCCTCCCATTCCTATGGAGTTAGGGGGGGGGGGTGTTTCGAGGGGTACCGGAGGAGGAGGCTCCTCCTGCACCAGCTGTGGTCGGAGAGGACACACTGCTGACCGGTGCTGGAGGAGCCCGTATAGGAGTCGAGAGGGCAGGCAGAACACTTATCGGTCACCCCAGGTGAGTCAGCATCAAACTCACCCAGAACCCCCTGTTGGTCACATGTTTATAATGAATTTTCTCCCTCTTCCCAGCATAAGGAGCTAGTCGATTCAGGCGCAGCTAGGAATTTTATGGATCGCGGACTCGCCCATAAGCTGGGAATTCCGCTGGTGCCGATAGATCCTCCCTTCCCCGTACACTCCTTAGATAGCCGACCATTAGGGTCAGGGCTGGTCAGGAAGGCCACGTTTCCACTGGACATATTAACGCAGGGGGATCATAGGGTGCGGATTAGCCTCTTCCTTATCGATTCACCTGCATTTCCAGTGGTGCTGGGGGTTCCCAATCCCAGGATTTAGTGGATACAGGGGGTTCTCCAGGGGTGGTCAGAGGAGTGTTCAGGTAGGTGTATGGGAGTTTCTATCGGTGCCACGTCGGTGGAGAGTCCAGACCAGGTTTCCACTGTGTGCATTCCCTCTGAGTATGCCGACCTTCTGTAAGAAGAGGGCGACTAAATTACCACCTCATCGACAGGAGGATTGTGCGATAAACCTCCAGGCAAACGCTGCGCTTCCCAGGAGTCACGTGTACCCGCTATGGATACATATGTCACGGAATCTCTGGGACAGGGGTACATTTGGCCCTCCATTTCACCCGTCTCCTTGAGTTTCTTTTTTGTGAAGAAAAAGGAGGGAGGTCTGCGTCCGTGCATTGATTATAGAGGTCTCAATTCCATCACAATGGGGTTTTAGTTACTCACTACCTCTCATCCCTACAGGGGTGGAATCATTTCACGGAGCATGGTTTGCCACAAAACTGGACCTCAGGAGCGTGTATACGCTGGTGCGTATTCGGGAGGGAGACGAGTGGAAAACCGTGTTTAGTACCACATTGGGCCATTATGAGTACCTCGTCATACCGTATGGGTTAAAGAATGCTCCAGCCGTCTTTCAAACCTTTGTAGATGAGATTCTCAGGGATCTGCACGGGCAGGGCGTGGTTGTATATATCGATGATATCCTGATCTATTCCGCCACATACGCTGCGCATGTGTCTCTGGAGCGCAAGGTGCTTGGTAGACTGCTGGAGCATGACCTATACGTCAAGGCTGAAAAGTGTGTGTTCTCCAAACGAACTGTCTCCTTCCTGGGTTATCACATTTCCACCTCGGGGGTGGTGATGGAGTGTGACCACGTTAAGGCTGTGCGTAATTGGCCGACTCCAAACTTGGTGAAGGAGGTGCAGCAGTTTTTAGGGTTTGCCAATTACTACCGGAGGTTTATCCTGGGTTTTGGCCAGGTAGCGGCCCCCATTACCTCACTGCTGAAGGGGGGGGGCAGTGCGTTTACGGTGGTCGGCAGAGGCTGACAGAGCCTTCAATCAGTTGAAGGCGCTGTTCACTGATGCGCCCGTGTTGGCGCACTCTGTCCCCTCTTTAGCGTTCATAGTGGAGGTGGACACGTCCGATTCAGCTGAGGTCTGGAACTTAAAGAATGATTTGTACCAAATACAATGCTTTTAGTTTTAGAGATGTTCAGGACCAGTTTATTACTGGCCACCCATTCCAAAACAGACTGCAACTCTTTGTTAAGGGTTTCAGTAGCTATGGTGCTGATGCATACACTGTATAGTTGAATCATCAGCATACATGGACACACATGCTTTTTTAATGCCAGTCGCAGGTCATTGGTAAAAAATAGAAAATAATATAGAGAGCTGCCTTGCGGTACACCACACTTTACATGTTTAACATTAGAGAAGCTTCCATTACAGAAGACCCTTTAAGTTCTATTAGATAGATAGCTCTTAATCCACGATACGGCAGAGGTTGAAAAGCCATGACATATGTTTTTCAGGTTATGGTCAATAATATCAAAGGCTGCACTGAAATCTAACAGTACAGCTCCCACAATCTTCTTATTATCAATGTCTTTCAAACAATCATCAGTAATTTGTGTCAGTGCAATACATGTTGAGTGCCCTTCTCTATAAGCATGCTGAAAGTCTGTTTACAGAGAAATAGCATTGTATTTGGTCAAACACATTTTTTTCTAACAGTTTGCTAAGAGCTGGCAGCAAGCTTATAGGTCTGTTGTTAGAACCAGTAAAGGCCGCTTTACCGCTCTTGGGTAGCGGAATTACTTTGGCTTCCCTCCAGGCCTGAGGACAAAGACTTTCCTCTAAGGCTCAGATTAAAAATATGACAGATAGGAGGGGCTATAGAGTCAGCTACCATCCTCAGTAGCTTTCCATCTAAGTTGGCAATGCCAGGTTTGTCATTATTGATCAATAACAATCATTTTTCCACCTCTCCCACACTAACTTTACAAAAATTCAAGCTTACAATGCTTTCTTTGATTATTAGTTTTTTTCATGCGTGAATACAATTGCTCACTGTTCATTGTTGGCATTTCCTGCCTAAGTTTGCCCACTTTGCCCACTTTGCCAACATCAAATGGTTTCGTGATGAATAAGCCATCTGATTTGATAAAAGACGGAGTTGAATTTGTCTTTCTACCCATAATTTCATTTGAAGTACTCCAACATTTTATTCCATCACATCTTTATATCATTGATCTTGGCTTCATAATACAGTTTCTTCTTCTTTTTGTTAAGTTTAGTCACAAAATGTCTCAATTTGCATTAAGTCAGCCAGTCAGATGTACAGCTAGAGTTATTAGTCACTCCCTTTGCCACATCTCTTTCATCCATACGGTGTTTTAGTTCCTCATCAATCCATGGAGCCAAAACAGTCAGTTTCTTAACAGGTGCATGTTTATCAATAATTGGAAGAAGCAATTTCATAAATTCATCAAGTGTCGTCAGGATGTTCCTCATTAATCAGACGAACAAATATGTTTAACATCATCCACATAAGTGTCACAGCAAAATCTTTTGTATGATCTCTTATACACTATTTTAGGCAAAGCTGTTGAAACTTTGGCTTTCCTGGATATAGCCACTATATTGTGATCACTGCTTCCAATGGGTACGGATACAGCTTTAGAACAAAGTTCTACAGTATTAGCAAAAATATGATCGATACATGTGGATAATCTTGTTCTTGTAGTGTTTTTAAACACCCTGGAAGGTTGATTAATAACCTGAACCAGACTACAGGCACTGGTTACAGTAAGTAGCTTCCTCTTGAGAGGACAGCTTGATGAAAACCTGTCAATATTCAGGTCCCCAAGAAAGTAGATCTCTCGGTTTACATCACATACCCTATCAAGCATTGAACAGATATTACTTAGATACTGACTGTTCGTACTTGGGGGCATATAGCAACACCCCAAAAGAAAACGCTTTTAGTCCTCAACTGGCAGCTTCGTTAAATAGTACCCGCAAAATACCAGTCTCAACGTCAACAGTGAAGAAGCGATGTCGGGATGCTAGCCTTCTAGGAATCGCCTCTTCACTGTTGATGTTGAGACTGATGTTTTGCGAGTACTATTTAATGAAGCTGCCAGTTGAGGACTTGTGAGGCGTCTGTTTCTAAAACTAGACACTCTAATGTACTTGTCCTCTTGCTCAGTTGTGCACTGGGGCCTCCCACTCCTCATTCTATTCTGGTTAGAGCCAGTTTGCGCTGTTCTATGAAGGGAGTAGCACACAGAGTTGTATGAGATCTTCTGTTTCTTGGCAATTTCTCGCATGGAATAGCCTTTCTTTATCAGAACAAGAATAGGCTGACGAGTTCTAGAAGAAAGTGATTTGTTTCTGGACATGTTTCTTTGAGCATATAATCGAGCCCACAAATGCTGATGCTCCAGATACTCAACTAGTCTAAAGAAGGCCATTTTTATTGCTTCTTTAATCAGGACAACGGTTTTCAGCTGTGTTAACATAATTGCAAAAGAGTTTTCTAATGATCAATTTGCCTTTTTTAATGATAACCTTGGTTTAGCTAACACAACGCGCCATTGGAACACATGAGTGATGGTTGCTGATAATGGGCCTCTGTAAGCATATGTAGATATTCCATAAAAAATCTGCCGTTTCCAGCTACAATAGTCATTTACAACATTAACCATGTCAATTCAAATCACGTGACAAAGTTGATTTGTCACATGCGCCGAATACAACAGGTGTAGACCTTACAGTAAAATGCTTACTTACAGGCTCTAACCAATAGTGTGGAGAAAGAAAGAAAAAAAGTATGTGTGTGTGTGTGTGTGTGTGTGTGTGTAGGTAAGTAAAGAAAAGAAACAACAGTAAAAAGACATTTGAAAATAAGAGTAGCAAGGCTATATACAGACACCGGTTGGTCAGGCTTGTTGAGGTGGTATGCACATGTTGTCACGCCTTGGTCTTAGTATTTTGTGTTTTCTTTATTATTTTGGTCAGGCCAGGGTGTGACATGGGTTATTTATGTGGTGTGTTTTGTCTAGGCTTTTTTTGTAGGTTATGGGATTGTGGTTAGTGGGGTTGTCTAGAAAAGTCTATGGTTGCCTGGAGTGGTTCTCAATCAGAGGCAGGTGTTTATCGTTGTCTCTGATTGGGAACCATATTTAGGCAGCCGTATTCGTTGAGTGTTTCGTGGGTGATTGTTACTGTCTCTGTGTTTGTTTGCACCAGATAGGGCTGGTTTGGTTTTTCACGGTACGTTTTGTATTGTTCGTTATTATCTTCATTAAAGATGTATCGAAATAACCACGCTGCATTTTGGTCCTCCTCTCCTTCGACGGAAGAAAACCTTAACACATGTGGGAATGGTTAAAGTGACTATGCATATATGATGAACAGAGAGTAGCAATAGTGTAAAAAGAGGGGTTTGCGGGTGGTGGGACACAATGCAGACAGCACAGTTAGCCAATGTGAGGTAGTATGTACATGAATGTATAGTTAAAGTGACTATGCATATAAGATAAACGGAGAGTAGCAGCAGCGTAAAAGAGGGGTTGGGGGGGCACACAATGCAAATAGTTTGGGTAACCATTGGTTACCTGTTCAGGAGTCTTATGGCTTGGGGATAAAAACTGTTGAGAAGCCTTTTTGTCCTAGACTTGGCACTCCGGTACCGCTTGACATGCGGTAGTAGAGAGAACAGTCTATGGCTGTGGTCTTTGACAATTTTCAGGCCCTTCCTCGGACACCGCCTGGTGTAGAGGTCCTGGATGGCAGGAAGCTTTGCCCCAGTGATGTACTGGGCCGTACACACTACCCTCTGAAAAGCCTTGCGGTCGGAGGCCGAGCAATTGCCTTACCAGGCAGTGATGCAACCGGGCAGGATGCTCTCGATGTTGCAGCTGTAGAACCTTTTGAGGATCTCAGGACCCATGCCGAATCTTTTTAGTTTCCTGAGGGGGAATAGGCTTTGTCGTGCCCTCTTCACAACTGTGTGTTTGGACCATTCTAGTTTGTTGTGGACACCAAGGAATTTGAAGCTCTCAACCTGCTCCACTAAAGCACCGTCGATGAGAATGGGGACGTGCTCGGTGCTCATTTTCCTGTAGTCCACAATCATCTCCTTGGTCTTGGTTACGTTGAGAGATAGGTTGTTATTCTGGCACCACCCGGCCAGGTCTCTGACCTCCTTCCCTATAGGCTGTCTCATCGTTTTCGGTGATCAGGCCTACCACTGTTGTGTCGTCAGCAAACTTAATGATGGTGTTGGAGTTGTGCCTGGCCATGCAGTCGTGGGTGAACAGGGTGTACAGGAGGGGGCTGAGCATGCACGCCTGTGGAGCTTCACTGTTGAGGATCAGCGTGGCAGATGTGTTGCTGCCTACCCTCACCACCTGGGGGCGGCCCGTCAGGAAGTCCAGGATCCAGTTGCAAAGGGAGGTGTTTAGTCCCAGGTTCCTTAGCTTAGTATTGAGCTTTGAGGGTACTATGGTGTTGAACGCTGAGCTGTAGTCAAATAATAGCATTCTCACATAGGTGTTCCTGTTGTCCAGGTGGGAAAGGGCAGTGTGGAGTGCAATGGAGATTGCATCATCTGTGGATCTGTTTGGGCGGTATGCAAATTGGAGTGTGTTTAGGGTTTCTGGGATAATGGTGCCTTTCAAAGTACTTCATGGCTACGGGCGTGAGTGCCACGGGTCTGTAGTCATTTAGGCAGGTTGCTTTGGTGTTCTTGGGCACAGGGAAGCTTGAAGCATTGAAGCATGTTCTGCTTGAAGCATGTTGGTATTACAGACTCAATCAGGGACATGTTGAAAATGTCAGTGAAGACACCTGCCAGTTGGTCAGCACATGCCCGGAGCACACATCCTGGAAATCCATCTGGCCCCGCAGCCTTGTGAATGTTGACCTGTTTAATACCTGTGGTGTATAAAAATGACTTAAATGTAAATGTATTCCTCAATGTCATCGGAAGAATCCCGGAACATGTTCCAGTCTGTGATAGCAAAACAGTCCTGTAGTTTAGCATCTGCTTCATCTGACCATTTTTTTTATAGACCGAGTCACTGGTGCTTCCTGCTTAAGTTTTTGCTTGTACGCAGGAATCAGGAGGATAGAGTTGTGGTCGGATTGACCAAATGGAGGGCGAGGGAGAGCTCTGTACGCATCTCTGTGTGTGGAGTACAGGTGATCTAGAATTTATTTCCCTCTGGTTGCAGATTTAACATGTAGATAGAGATTTGGTAGAACTGATTTAAGTTTCCCTGCATTAAAGTCTCCGGCCACTAGGAGCACCGCCTTTGGGTGAGTGGTTTCCTGTTTTCTTATTTCCTTATACAGCTGACTGAGTGCGGTCTTAGTGCCGGCATCTGTCTGTGGTGGTAAATAAACAGCCAAGAAAAGTATAGCTGAGAACTCTCTTGTCAAGTAGTGTGGGCTGCACTTTATCATAATATACTCTACTTCAGGCGAGCAAAATCAAAAGGAAGTCTCTTCCTTAGATTTCGTGCACCAGCTGATGTTTACAAATATGCACAGAACGCTCCCCCTTGTTTTACCAGAGTGTGCTGTTCTATCCTGCCGGTGCAGCGTGTATCCCGCTAGCTGAATATATATGTCGTCATTCAGGCACGATTCTGTGAAACATAGGATATTTCCGTTTTTGATGCCCTGTTGGTAGGATATTCGTGATCGTCTAGTTTATTGTCCAATGATTGCACGTTGGCAAGTAATATTGACGGTAACGGCAGCTTTCCTAGTTGCCTTCTGCGGGTCCGGACGAGTTATGTGGCTCTTCTTCCTCTACGTTGCTTCCTTTTTGCGAATAAGTGGGATGTTTGCTGTGTGGGGTGTTTGGAGAATATCGTGTGAGTCCTACTTGCTGTTGTTGTTGTTGAAAAAATCTTTGTCTAATTCGAGGTGAGTGATCACTGTCCTGATATCTAGAAGCTCTTTTCTGCTGTAAGATACGGTTGCAGAAACATTATGTACAAAATAATTTACAAATATCGCAAAAAAAACACATAGCACAATTGGTTAGGAGACCATAAAACGGTGGAAATCTCTTCCGGGCGCCATTTTCTCACCGTATTTCTGATCAATTCCATAAATGTACTTTTAACAAAGCACACCTGTTAATTGAAATGCATTCCAGGTGACTGCCTCATAAAGCTTGTTGAGAGAATGCAAAGAGTGTGCATAGCTGACATCAAGGCAAAGGGTGGCTACTTAGAAGAATTGCAAATATTAAAAAAATAAAGTTTAATACTTTTTTGGTTAATGCATGATTTGTGTTATTTCGTAGTTCTAATGTTCTCACTAATATTCTACAATGTAGAAAATATAACAAATAAAGAAAAATCCTGGAATGAGTATGTGTGTCGAAAGTTTTGACTGGTACTGTATATTTCTTGAGCTTTCTTATATCTTCTATTTTATTTTATATTTAACGCTTTTTTGGTTTGGCGCAAAACTGCTTCAATTCCTTTTTGAAACCGATACCGGGTTACCTTCAGACGAGTCCAGTGACACTTGCGGGACATAGTAGACCAAAACGGAGAAACCCACCGTGTTCGTGAGAGTCTCCCCTTTCCATAGTGGAGTCATATTATTTTGTAGCCCAAACGGTTTGGATCCTACAGACAGAAGTTGGTACATTGATGGGTCGTTGAGCAAAACTTAGAACACCATGGTGTTCATGAGTCTCATCTTTCCATGGAGTGGTCATCTTAGGCCTATCTGTTCGCACGCTACAAGCGTTTTCATGAGTAGAACGATTTTCGGGATGTCTCCTGGTCTGACTAACAGACGTAGATGCAGAAGGCCGGCATAGGAGGATGTGATAGATTGAGACACAGCCCATACAAAAAAAACTGATATATCTAGCTTAAATAGATGGATTTTGATGGGGATTTTTTTATTATGTGTGTCAATCGGCTCATAATGTCTGTAATAGAATTGCGTGTAACAGTGATAACACCTAGTAAAACTGAAATAACTTAAAACAAAATATAAATATCCATTAACAAACTTCTTATAGCTTATCAGACACATTTTCACTTGCTGAACACACACTAACAAAAACAAATGTAGACATTAATAAATGCATTTAAAAAATATATATTTTTACAATGGTGGGGGAGTACCAAGATGGAGGCGTGGTGGCTTCAAAACAGTGCCCCCCGTTAGTCATTTAGTGTATATATAAATCATTGAAAATAACCCCTTAGAGTGTAGAGACCTGAAGAAATTCAACAACTACGTCAATTTACTGTCTGGGAGGACGTGTAGCTTAATATACAGTGTAAGTTCATAACACGTCCTTTTACCTGATTCCACTCCCCGACCTTCAGATTCTACACTGTCATAATGCACCATACATATAGAAGAATCCCTCAGGCCCTGAGTGCAGTGTCTTCAATCTCGTTACCCAACACCCACATGCAGGCTTGTAGACCTGTATTAGCCAACACATTGATGACTTTCCCTGACTGTGATCTTAGTCCTGTCTATGGATGCATACGTCCTGGGGATAATTAGAATGCTGTCTACCCAGCACCCCCCCTGGTGATGCTGGCTCTCTCATTAATGTGACAATACTATGGCCACTTCAGCCCATGAGTGCTCATGAGTCACAGAGATTATCTAATCACCAACACAATTACATCAGAAAATTATAAATAGCCATATTCATAGCATAACACTCAACAGACTGAATTGAATTTCAATCCAACACAGATTGATTAGCCATACCTGTGCACCGCAATATACTTTGAAAGGCAATTTACCCAAAGATTTTGTGGAGGTCATGTTCACTGTCTAAACAGAGCTTTGAACCAAGCCCAACTGGAGGGACAAAATACCAGCTCAATGGATCAATGATCTTGACCTGATGATAATCTGTCAGATGACAGCTAAGCAGGCTTCTCATATTCCACCATATCAATGCTTTTCACCCTCATCTATCCATTTAATTATGACCAAGTGTATCTTGTTAAGCTGGAGCTTGTCACTATCATGTCATGTACTGATTAAATGGAGCGTGGTTTTAGCATATGCACTCTCTCTCTCCTTGCTTTTTGAATCCTGAGCTCATTTACAGTCACTTAAAACCCCCCTAGAGTCTTTTGAAAAACCGGTGTGTCAATCTACGTGAACCATTGAATGAGTAGGTGTGTTCAAACTTTTGACTATATAAGTCTTATATTAGATAATAATCTTATTTTAGTTGAACCTAACCTACAGTATGTTGTAGGGTCAAACTACATCTCCCTAAACATTGCGATCTGAAAGCATGCTCCCAGGGATTTACAATCTATATTACATACACAACACTGCTATTAGAAGAGAATCAAATTCAGTTTGAACTTGAATTGAATTCAAGGCAATTTTTGATACTTATTATTTACGTTCACTTTCTATCTTCTTACAGTGTAACACTATTTCTTATAGTTTATTTATTTGATAATGATTTTGCTTTATGTCGTCACTTTTGCTTTACTTCTTCTTCTTGTCCTAATTTTGAGTCCTTGTGTTTAGATTATTATTAGAGTCTCCACACCTAGAGAGGAGAGAAGTCCTCAAGCTATGTTTTCTCAAAATATGATGTATGACCATCTGCTTTCCCAATGAGTTTACAAAGAAATGAGACCCTATTCTCCTCTGGTAAAGATAATCACTTCTATCAGTCTCTTTCTCGTTTGTGTTTTTGTTTGTATGGCTGTAGATGGAGATGGAGAGAGTGTGTGTGAGAGAGTGTGTGTGAGAGAGAGAGAGATACAGAGAGAGAGAGAGCGAAAAGGGTCTGGAGAGGTGGGAGAGGCTGGCAGCTAGCTATGGCCACCTCACGCCCGCCCCCAGACCCGCCCCCAGACCCCCTCTGAAGAACGGAAAACAAACTAAAGGGCAACAGGCGATAAAAGCAAACCCAATCCTCCAGTCACAAGGTTTTCCCTCTGCAATGCAGTCCCCACATAGAATGTCATTACTGTATGAGGTGGTAAATAGCATGTTGAAAATAGGTATCTAAGTTTGCAGTTTTTTACATATTACCACTGGAGTGTGCAACCTTTCCTAGCTACCAAACTCATATGACATTAAGAGAAGGAAAAGAGGGACGGAGAGAGAATGAGAGGGATGGAGGGAAGCATGGAGCGAGAAAGCAAGGGAATAAGAGAGAGAGAGAGTTACAGGGATAAAGAGAAAGATCGGGAGGGAGGGAGGGAGGGAGGGAGGGAGATAGAGCTCAGTTAGCACTCAAAATGCTCATATGTTTTTTTCTTCTCCTCATTAAACCTGTTGCTATGACACTGGTTAAAGAGACAGGTGAGGGAATTTGTTGGCTTGCCATTGAACACATTCTACATCATCACATTATTTTAGCACAATTTTAGCACAATGTGTTCAAGGAATACATGTATTCTGATGTTTATGATATGCAAGTAATTCACTCTAACAAGCCAACAACAACAACAAGCTAATGCCAGTGTTATAATTAAGCAATAAGGCCCAAGGGGGTGTGGTATATGGCAATTATTCCACTGCTCTGGGCTGTTCTTATGCATGATGCAACTGGGAGTGCCTGGATACAGCCCTTAGATGTGGTATATTGCCCATAACCACAAATCCCGGAGGTGCCTTATTGCTATTATAAACTGGTTACCAATGTAATTAGAGCAGTAAAAATACATGTTTTGTCATACCTGTGGTATACGGGTTGATAAGGGGTTGATACTATATCACGACTGTCAGCCAATCAGCATTCAGGGCTAGAACAACCCGGTATGGAGTTTTCTTTCACTACTGAGTATGTGGTGTACTTTATTGATATTTTGGTCAGATCACAACAAACTGCACATTACAGCCAAGTGCCTAGAGTGATTTGTTTGGACTCACAAGGGGTTAGATCCTCACTTGACTGTTAAATATTGCATACCGCCTCTGGCTTAGTTAAATGAGTGGCTGTGGTTAACACATGGATATCGGTGTGAACATAACTCCCCACTGCACACACACACACACGCGCACACACACACATACAATCACCCAATCATAAGTAATCAAACACTGTCCTGGCCTGGCCCTGTGTGTCAAAGACAGAGGTGGAATTCACATTTGGTTTCCTCGCTCAAACCTTAACCAAAGGTCCAGTACCCAGAGGATCCCATGAATACACAAGTTTAAACATCATGTCAGAGACTTAGAGTTTTTGAAAGATAATAATGATATACTTTCCATGATACAGAAGTCAGTGTAAATGATAATACACTTACTGTCTGGGCTGACCTCTCAGGGAGGTCTGGAGGATAAAAAGGGTTTTGGCCAGGCTCAGATGAATCTCTAAAATTTGCCTGTTGTCCAAAGTTAATCCATCACCATACAGGGGAATGAGAGCATAGTCTGCAGGCAGAAACATTTTCATTTGGCGATGGTTGCAACATTGTTTTAATGTATTCAGGGCATTATGGGGTAAATCTTCCTCTAAGCTTTAGCCATGCGACAAGGCTATTTCTTGGTTTTAAGGAATTACAGTAAAAGCTCTGTCATCTGACATTCAAGATGATTACATTTTGACAAGCCAACTCGATAGATCACCCACTCACATTATTTAAAGAATCTGCCTTAAATTGAGTAAGGTTGTGTGGCCACAAATTCAATTAGTCTTTGTGTGGATTTATGAAGTGTCATCTGTGAGCTTAAGCTTGTCACAACCTGATTAATGTCAAATGTGCAGTATAAGCAAACGCTTTAGTTTAGGTACCTATGACAGGAGAGTTATTGAGAGTCATCATCATTATCATCCTCATCATCATGTGAGGTATGATAGTGTTTCCCAGTGTGGGAAGTGTGTTGTTCTGCCTGGGAACAAACCAGTTTGGGTTGAATACCACCCATGAGTACTGCTACCCTGTACTCTAATCTACAGTACAGTAACCTGGTATAACATGCACTTCCTAATCATTTTTGTTCTCTCACGCTGAAGTTGACGCAAATGAAAAAAATGTACTCATTACCATAATTCACTCATTGCCATAATTCACTCATTGCCATAATTCACTCATTACCATAATTCACTCATTGCCATAATTCACTCATTGCCATAATTCACTCATTGCCATAATTCACTCATTGCCCCAATCCAGAATATGCCCTTAACCTTCTCGCCACTCTCTGGTGCCATTGAAAAGCTGTCACCTTACAACGGTCAGTTAGATAAGCAACCATGTATCTATTTTTCTTTCAAGTGAAAGCAAACCTATAAGGAATCCCCAAATAACCAAAGATCTAATCCAGATGTGAGACATGAAATATGGATTGGGTTTACCAGTTCAGTTGTCAGTCTGTAATATAACCCAAAGGAGAAATAGTCCACAGATTTAACCCCAAAATATAAGTAGGCCTAAGAAATAACCTCCCAGACTTTGGTTCTTGGAAGTCAATAGTTCACAAAAGAGAAAGTTTTCTGATAAAAAAATAAATACAAGTATTTGAGTAAGTGTACTTGTATGATGTGAGAACTTTTAAACTAGAAATACTTTCTTGTCACCAAACATGCAGACACACACGGGCATTTCCATGTAAAAAGCCCCATGAGCAATAACATGGTGTCAAATGAAAGCTAAGAGCTTTGTGAAATGAAGACATACATTTATAACATTTTCTGTTTGACACCAAATTTGATGTGCCAGTTGTGATTTAAATCGGCATATCTTTAAAATATTTTCTAATTTCGCTTCCTCATGAAGAGGCAGGATAATGAAAGTTCACAGACATAACAAGTAAAGTTAGGCCTACCAATTAGTAAGTGTTTTTACTGATAACAATTTGGTTTATAGTTACCAAATCGGTAAATGAAATACCAAAAATCTGTGACAGAATGACTGCAACTGAATTGGCTACAATGGGATTTCACAGTAGTCACAAACTACACTTGGGTCACTTGCTACTGCCCTCAATTCCAGTGGAATATGGGTATGTTCAGCTGATAACCGTTTTCTTTCTCTTTCTGTCGCATGAGTGTGAAAACAATCTGGACAACCTTTCCCTCTCTCTCTCCTTGTCTTTTTTCTCTCTCCAATTAATGTCACCTCTCCCTGCTATTACTGAAACCTACCCATAAACCCCATCTACAGTATTTCCATATCCTGTACCCAGTCCTCTGACCTACTGAGCACCGACCGACACCGGACGTTCATGGATGTCGAAAAGGAGTTGAAATACATTCTGTCCAAATCTAAAAATTCATAGACCTCTGTTTCATAAGTTTGGACAGCAAATTAGAGTACTGAACTATACTGTACTGTACTGTACTATACTGTACTGTACTTTACTGAACTCTACTCGACTGTACACTACTGTGCTGTACTGTGATGTCCAAACTTGTGAAACATAGACATCTATAATTGGTACAGATTTGGTCCGGACCAACCAAATGTGGTCTTGTTTGGGGGCCGAGCTCGTTAGAATAATACCGGACACATGTAAAGGAGGATATAACATTTTTCTACCTTTGCGTAAATATTTACAATATATCACCATGAAGAGAATGACATTCTTGATTATGCATTTGTGTATAGAACAGATCAAGGATCCATGTACACATCATAATAATTGTTGGCAAATGCAGTGCATTCGGAAAGTATTCAGACCCCCTGACTTTTTCCATATTTTGTTACATTACAGCCTTATTCTAAAATCTTTTTTAAAAATACTCATCAATCTACACATACGTAATACCCCATAATGAAAAGGAGAAAACAGGTTTGAAGACATTTTAGCAAATTTATAAAAATACAAAACAGAAATAACTTATTTACATAAGTATCCAGACCCTATACTATGAGACTCAAAATAGAGCTCAGGTGCATCCTTTGTCCATTGATCATCCTTGAGATGTTTCTACTACTTGATTGGAGTCCACCTGTAATAAATTCAATTGATTGGACATGATTTGGAAAGGCACACACATGTTTATATAAGGTCCCACAGTTGACAGTGCACCGTCAGAGCAAAAACCAAGCCATGAGGTTGAAGGAATTGTCCGTAGAGCTCCGAGACAGGATTCTGTCGAGGGACAGGTCTGGGGAAGAGTACCAAAAAATATACATAGCATTGAAGGTCCCCAAGAACACAGTGACCTCCATCATTCTTAAATTGAAGATATTTGGAACCAACAAGACTCCTCCTAGTGCTGGCCGCCCGGCCAAACTGAGCAATTGGGGGAGAAGGGCCTTGTTCAGGGAGGTGACCAAGAACCCGATAATCACTCTGACAGAGCTACAGAGTTCCTCTGTGGAAATGGGAGAACCTTCCAGAAGGACAACCATCTCCGTAAAAGGCAGATAACAGCCCACTTGGAATTTGCCAAAAGGCACTTAAAGGACTCTCAGACAATGAGAAACAAGATTATTTGGTCTGATGAATCCAAGATTGAACTCTTTGGCCTGAATGCCAAGCATCACATCTGGAGGAAACCTTCTTAAAGTGAAGCATGGAGGTGGCAGCTTCATGCTGGGGGGATGTTTTTCAGCGGCAGGGACTGGGAGACTAGTCAGAGAGATCCTTCATGAAAACCTGTTCCAGAGCGCTCAGGACCTCAGACTGGGGTGAAGGTTCACCTTCCAACAGGACAATGATCCTAAGCACACAAACCAAGACAACGCAGGAATGGCTTCGGACAAATCTCTGAATGTCCTTAAGCCCGAACTTGAACCTGATCGATCATCTCTGGAGAGACCTGAAAATAGCTGTGCAGCGACACTCCCCATCCAACCTGACAGAGCTTGAGAGAATCTGCAGAGAATAATGGGAGAAACTCCCCAAATAAAGGTGTTCGAAGCTTGTAGCGTCATACCCAAGAAGACTCGATGCTGTAATCGCTGCCAAGGGTGCTTCAACAAAGTGTAGGGTAAAGGGTCTGAATACTTAAGTAAATGTTATATTTAATTTTTGTTATTATTTTTTCAAACATTTGCAGCATTTCGAAAGAACAGTTTTTGCTTTGTCATTTTAGGGTATTGTGTGTATATTGATGAGAGAGAATAAAATATTTAATCCATTTTAGAATAAGTCTGTAACATTAAAAAAATTGAAAGCGGTCAAGGGGTCTGAATACTTTTCGAATGCACTGTAGATTGTCTGGACCAATATATAAATATGAAAACATCATCTAAATAATTACACACACACACACACACACACACACACACACACACACACACACATTATACATTTCTGTTGTGGACATGAATGGGTTAATCCACTTCACTTAGTTAAATAATCTAAATATATTTTTTCAAACTCAAGGTGTCATATAATCTCAATTCCGAGTAGCTATGGTCACATAAAAAACTGAGGGAGAGTTTACCGTCATTCAGTTACCAAACTTCACATCTGCACTGTTCTACGAGTAATTGTGTTTTTGTAACATGTTAAAAATAGTCCCTGTGCATAGAGTCAATGTTTTTTGTTTGGCATACTTTTAAAGTGAAAATGGCAGAATCATTCTGTTACCATGGAATTTCCCATGCCTACTTCCTATTTATCTCAAACCAGGAAGTGACTATTGGTGTAGCTAGGGAATGACCGGGGTTGAGCCTACAGCCTGTGCACTACTCAAGGAACCATGGGACCTTGTGTGTTAGAATCTTTGGTATGTGTCGGATACATATATGGGTAGATAAAAGTGCAGTAACATAGGTGTAGATAAAAAAAAATAACACAGGCCTGGATTCAGTCAAAATTACCTCAGATATTTATATTTACACAATCATGCCTCAAAGATGTGTCTCATTCTGTGAAGTGAGCATGTGTTTTGATGAATGTGTTTGTAGATCTAGAAGAGTGTGACCTCACATTCTGCAAATGGATTCAACTTGCTACCATTCAGTGACAAGTCAATAATAATCCATTTAAAATAAATGTCATTTTCTGAGTGATTGAATTTGATTCTGCTCCCATATGACTCCCCCACTGCCACACCCCACCACGGTCATGATGTCATCAGAGCCATCATAAGAGCCATGTGGATCACTCAGACACACAAACACACATACACACACATCATGAGAGGATCACCCAGATGTCTTTAATTGTCATCTGTCTCACACTTGATGAGGAACAGGTCCTAATGAGACCAATCAGAGCCATGTCAGGACGAGCAGTCTAGACAGAGTAACGGGACAACGCTAGGAGCTAGCTTTTGATCCCTAATTAACAACATGAGTCAATTAGACCCCTCACACACTGCTCCCACCTGCTCTCTCACACTGCTCTCTCACACTGGTCTTTCATACTGCTCTCTCACACTGGTCTTTCATACTGCTCTCTCACACTGCTCTCTCACACTGGTCTTTCATACTGCTCTCTCACACTGGTCTCTGCATCCGGACAGATTTTACTATCCATATTTCTTTGAGAGCTCTCAGTTCAACATTCAATAATTGGTTTGATTTTGAAGTGAGGTGTCCATTCAGTTTGTTTTAATAATATACTGTAACTGCGACCCCATTGGCCCATGTATTGCTTTGTGTTTGTAAGTGATATATTATAATTAGCAGCACAGTTATTTGTAGAGTGTGTTGTTCTTTTTCCAGACTGTGAGAGCGAACTGCAACCACTTACTTGCTCAATGGGCCTTTGATTATTCTATCCGGCATGAGACTTTGACCTCGATAAGCTGACTCATTGTCCTCTGCATGGCCTCAGACCACGGCCAAACCAATCAAATATGAATTACATCAAAGTCAACGCATTCACATTATTAACAGTAAAAGGCGCTGCATGGTCAATCCGATTTCTGCATTTGCCGTGCAGCATTTACTGTGATACGGCCTCCGCAAAAGTCAGGGAATTCATATTTTTATTTTTTATTTAACCTTTATTCAACTAGGGTTCGCACAGCAGTGCAGAGCTGTTGTGAAGGAAGTTGTCAAGGAAGTGAGTTTATGTTTATTCTGGACCTCCTGCCCTCACCTACCATCAACCAATCATGTCAATGCATAGCTATAAAGAGCCTTGCTCATTGTTACACAATTTGAGAGGCTCACAGTGATGTGGTACGGAGCTCAATTTGTCCTCTGTGTGCCTCCGGAGGCTCGGCAATTGCGTCACACCATCCATACGGCACCTCCAACCACATTATTATAAATTGTCTCTTAGTCGACCCAAAACTGCTTAAATACAATTAAAATCAAAATACTCCTTTTGGACATGTGATTGTTACAAACGGTAAATAAACTGTATTACATTCAATTAAAGTCCGTTGAGAATCTGTGTGTAATAGTTTTCTGGCCAGAGTAAAATTATAACACAAGCCTTTATTCTTTTATGCATTTTGTTTTTTTGCAACAGAAAATGTAATTAAATGTCAAGCCCCACCAGTAGCCTGTCCACAGTCCATCGTATATTAAAACTGCAACAATGGACACTACCATTCTTTAATAAGTTTATACCTCTGAGCCTGAACAATCCATCAAATGCTTCTTTCCAGCCACAAACATCATAGTCGATAACAAATAAAATACCAAATAAATACAAACTTTGACTAATGCATTCCTTTAAGTGATAGATTGGCTAACAGAAAAAGGATTTGGGGAAAAGGATACCCCTCACAGCTGATATAGCATATGATTCAGTCTGTCAATAATAGACAATGTTATACTGACATGTTAATGAAGATGGATGTGGTTCCTCAGTCTTAGTCCTATGTTAGGTAGATTATGGATAGAATCATTTTACTGTAGTTCCATCTGATCAAGCCTGATCAGGCCTTTGGTGAAGGTTGATCTCTGGAGACGGAAGTGTAACAGATATGACAGGTCTTGACACTTTGTATGAGATTACCTCAAAATGGTGGCTGGTCGCTGCACCTGTAATGTGACATGAGGAGCCATAAGAGGGAGAGAGGGAGGGAGGGGGAGAGAGAGAAAGAGTGTGAGAGCGAGGGATGCATATTTAGTCTTCATCTCGTTGTTTCGCTTCGCCTGGACCTCTTTGGTTTCTCATTTCCCTCTTTGTATTTCACAACACACAATTGGAGCTAGGGGATAGAGTGATTCAATATTACACCCATCTCACTCCAAGACGGTTTTATTTCTACTGCAGCAAAGTTAAGCACAGAATGTATGTCTTATTTAGCATAATACCACCAATGGTATTTAATAAATCATCTATACGTTATCTAAATCACCTCATCCTGACCCCTAGCCCCACATTGTAGAGAAAAGTCCAAAAAAGATTTATAGTTATCTTGTGGTAAAAATGGTTCAAGTACAGTGTGTGAAACTTAACACATTTAGTTTGACTTCTCATTACTCTATATGGTGTTGCATCAGACCAAGTCCAACTCTTTTCGCCCAGTTTTCCTCGCCCTGACATTTTGCTGTGAAATTAATGAGACAGGTCTGGAGGAGAGCGCCTAGTGCTGAGAGCAGCAACCTGGCAGAGCCTACCCTCCAGGGCCATGGCTAGGCTTGATTCATATTTACCCATGTGAATTATTCCGCTCCTGTTTTATTAGATCAAGCTTAAAGTTGGCTGGGCACCCGCAGCGTGTTATAGGAGCCATTATGGTTAGAAAATAAAAGATTTTTGTGTCAAATGGGGGTGAACAATGGATGGGATGGTCTGTGAAACTCAAACGGTTTATTTGTTGTTGTTTATTGCCAAGTTAATTCTCACAAAGTCATTAGTCAGATGCCACGTTCACGTGCTAGTCGGAACTAGAAAACCCGAACATTTCCGACTTGCTAATTGGTTGTAGTTATATACAAGCTGAGTTCAACCAGTATTTGGTAGTTTCCTGGTTCCAGACTAGCACTTAAAAACGGTATTAGATTGTTTTTGTTTATGTTGTTATTTTTTACAGCTCATCATCTTATTTTTGTTTCACATACATCTCATTGTTATTATTTGCTTGATATTCTCTGTGTACTAGAACATGTAATCCCACTTATGTGTGAAAAATAAATAAGGCATTTATTAGTTAATTAGACTATACTAGAAGGTACTGTATCGTAGAGCTGAAGTGCTCACAGACTGGCCAAGCACTGGCACTCTAAAAATCAGTGTAGTTGCACTAGAATTTACAGTGGAACTCCTATGCACATTTATGATTTATCTACAAATGGATATTGGAGATGTTTGCTGTCTTTCTCACCAGAATGATTTTTCTTCTTCCAAATTCATAAAGCCAAACTGTTTCAGTTCCTCCCTCCCTTCATCCGTCCTCGCTCTGTTTGAGGTAGCCTATCATCACTTGTCATCATCTGATATTTGTGTCACCGGTGATTACTCAGGGGGAACGTTTGAATATCTAGCTAATACATATCTTACTGTTATGACTTGTGATATTCACAGTGGGCTGCACTGTGAAGCATTGGAGTTTATATATTTGAACAGAAGAAAGATACTGAAGCCTTGATGGAGAAATGCGTGGAGGAACTCAACAGCATGCTTCCTCTGAACTGGTTCAGTCACTCTCTCTACATGTCGCCTTGGGTGTGTCCGTGACACCCTCCCATCCCTCTATCCTCCTAACTAGCAGAGAACAAGTCAGTAAAGAGGTCAGATAACTCAGATGTTTTATTTCATGTGTCTGAAGTACTGGGAGAGTAAAGGAGACAGTATAGTGTATATGGTTCTGTATGCTGTCTTATATGTCTGAAGAGGAGGTGTGTGTGTATGCACGTGCATGCATGCCTGTGTGTGTTTGAGTGCATGTGCACAGGATTTGAGGGGACTGGATGTGTTTGAGGCTGCAGAGGAGTCTGTGTGGAGGAAACCCATTGTAACAGCAGTCCAAAGCAGTTTTACAGTCCTCCCTTAATGGAGAAGCTCTGTCTTTCATCATTTAAGTGAAAATCTCTGGCATCGCTCCGAAACAGCAGTTGTCCATTTAAGGGTATGCATATGGGCTAATTAAGTGGCCCTCTTTGGTTTCTTAAAGGATGCTCCACAGTAGTGGGTGCATGTGAGTAGTTTATATGTATTTTGTGTTAGCGGCTGGCTTGGTGGCACCTTTTTGATGTAAACCGAAAGAGCAGTGTTGTGTTCGAGACCACCTAAAGCGAGACTGAAAAGAGTCCAATTCAAGACCATGATTGTAATTTTGTCAAATCACCACCAGAATAAGCGTTCAAAATGTCCAATATATCTGTGTTCATATTTCAGAACAACATATACATTCTTTAGACATTCAGAATAGTGAAAGAATGCATGCTCAGGGAAAATAGAGCCACTCTACAATTATTACTAACCAAAACATAGTGGGGAACAATATAATAATAATTATACATGTATTATTATTTTCAATCATGTTCAGATTTAGTCTCTTCAGTTTTTGTTGGAAAGGAAAGGGTTAACACTGAAGAGAAAACAATATCCAATCAGGATTTTTCTTTGCTGGTCTCTGGGGAGATACATCTAGCTAGCTAATCAGCCATCAGAAGCTAGATAAAGGCATCTGCCATGCAACTGTATTAGGGCAATATTTTTGAGTGACAGTGGAATAAACCAATCACATTTTGACTTAATGAGTGGGACCATTTTTCTGCCTTGAAGGCCAACAGGTCACTGCGCAATAGCGAGCAGTAGTTTTCCAATAAGAGCTACATTAGGCCTTTATACAAACAAGCCATTTTCCACACGGGCCTGCCATCATTCACTTTGAACTTGGCTATGTGTTTAGAGGCAGTTGCAATAGCTTTAGATCAATAGAATGCATTCACCAAAAGCCACAAAATACACCTGAATGGATTTCTGCAAATATGTAAACACGATGGGAGTCCTCTTCCATTTGGGAACTTTACAGTCCTATTGATCAAACAACCACGAAGAGGTAGGCTCTATCTCCCACAGTTATGTACATCGGCAACAACTAGATCAACAACTAGCGCTAGACAGAGTAAGATGAGCTAAAATCTAGTGAAGGATCATTACGTAAAAACTCTCAAACTTTTTCAGCTAGTTGGCGGTCAAAATTGTACTGATAAACGATGGGGAATTGTTGCCTCCTCGTCCTTCTGTAGCTTGCCTGCCAATGCATGCATGTCCCAACCAAACACCCAAGCTAACTGGCTAAAGTTGGCTAGCTTGCTAGCTAGCTACTTCCAGACACAAATGATACGTAGAACACCTCACTCAACACCTGGCCATTTTACTCGCAGTAGCAGAGCTGGTAAGGCTGTTCACATGTTATCTAGAGCGTTTTTGACTAATTATGACTTTAAAAAAAAATCTTAACTGACACGGTCATATTCAGCTTGTGTCGCACGATCTTAAATTCATCAGTTGTTCTGCGCTCTGGCACACTCAGACGAGAGTGCTCTGAAATAGTAGATAGCCAGAGTGAATTTTGCAAATGCAAGAGATATGTTAATTGGATAAGTAATTTTTGCTAGCCAACCAAATGACACCTGCATTTCTAGCTATGTATAACCCCCGGAAAACTCCTCCATTGGCATGACATGACATACTCCTAGCTGCTAGATGGCTAGCTAGCTATCTAGCTAACGTTAGGCTCTGTGTTATTAGCTTTCTAACATAAATAGATACGCTAGCCTATTAGCCACGTTATGACTAACTTATACTCATTGCCCTTGCTAGTTTTATTGCATTGACATTCCCAACCTTAGATAAATTTGTCCGATTTTGTCCAGAATATTGAGTCATTGAAACTGAAACAGTGCATCCCGAATGGAGGCAGCAAACATTGTACCAGGCCAGCTGTGATTTACAACCTGCTAGCAAAAATGTTGTAGCATAAACTCGGAATTTGATATTTTTGACTGATATTATGATTATGATTGTCTCTTTGTTTCTTATCTGCAAAGTAGATAAAATGCTGTCAGTTCCACTTTAAATTTTAGGTCAGTGGTTACTTTTGTGCTAAACATGGTATGTTTTTGCTAGGGAAGTAATAGTTGTACATTTTGATTGGGAAATGCTTATAGGTTGTGTTTTTGTATCCTTATGATACTTGCTTATTATGTCCGAGTTTGTGGACTACTTATTCTTTAATATCATGATGTGTTTGACGGCTATCTTTCCATCGGTGGGTATACTCAAATGTTGCCCAAAAGTTCCCAAATGGCCTGCCCGGCAACGGATAGGCACCCTGTGTGAAAAATCCTATGTTTTCCTATACATTTTTCAGATCTTAACTCTCAAATCACAACAACAAAAAAATACTAAAATGTGATGGTCTAAGTACACATCAATGCTTAAACAACATAAATCTGATTGGGTGGGCCTTTCAGGGCCTGGCTCCCCAGTAGGTGGGCCTCTGTCCACTCAGGACCATCCGTGTCTACACCGCTGAAGCAAACAACACATGATGACAATTGCGCATCACAAATAGCCTACTAACCAACACTTAGGACTAAACTTTTCCCATACCTATTGTTGCCTTAGTTAGCATTTACTGGTAGATAACATATGTTGAAACGTCTTTCCTACCCACCGGGCTACCGATGTCATTCTTCTGTGAGCTGCTTCATGGCAAAACCAGCTGAGAGCTGAACACTCTTGCTGTCTGCAGATGATATTCTGCTGTAACTAGGCTGTGTGTGCGGCGCGCGTGTGATTATATTTCACGTGCTTTGCAATTGTGTTGGCTACTTTATGCATGATTTCTCTATTGTACTACATAATTGATAAGTCGTACACCGCCACTACACCACTGTGATACACATCAGTAGGGATTGAAGAAGTGAGTACACTCAATGCCCTCTAAAACAAAATGTGGGTATAGGGTTTATACCTGTGTATAGCCTCCACTACACCACTGGCCCTTTGTCTTTTATAAGAAGTGGTCTCTCCTACATGAGTGTCTGTTATTAAGGTTACTGTCCTTTCAGAATCACCAACCTGTTGCCTATAGGTTCTCCACTGCGCAAACGTGTCTATAACAGTGGAGGCTGCTGAGGGGAGAATGGCTCATAATAATGGCTCATAATAATGGAGCAAATGGGATGGCATCAAACACATGGAAACCATTCCACTAATTCCGCTCCAGCATTTACCATGAGTGTGTCCTCCCCAATGTACTGTACCACCAACCTCCAGAGGTCTATTATAGATATAAAGGCTGTTAACATACTGTATTAACGTTTCAAGGTTTTATGAGTCTTTTACATGGCCGGTCTCGGGAAGAAGAGACTCCGACACCTAGACAAGACCCGACACTCAATAGGTGGTCTTGAGAACGGACTTGAGACCGAAAAAAAATGTGTGATTATTGGATTTCCTCCCTTTCAGATTGTTTTTCTACTGGCTAGCTATTAGTTACAGTTGTTGTGTATAGCCAGCGGTTGAACAGTCGGATGAAGCTGAAGCAACACTTTTCTTGTATCATAGTAAAGCCAGTGGTTACAAATCAGACCAACATTGTTTTTGATTCCGCTTAACCTTTCCTTCCTCTCCCCGTGGTCTACGACATGGCATGCACAGCACCTCACCCTTTTCCAGGGCACTTTGCAACCAGCGGGACCCATATGGATCCTACGGCCAACAGTGCTCCCTGTCTGTCCTTTCATTTAATCCCTCAGTGTGGCTGCACTCCGCCCTCAATGGACTGTCTGCAGCATTAGGGTCACACACACACACACACACACACACACACACACACGGGTAAATAATCATACTGGTCCACTTGGCTTAAAAGCCTCAGTCAGAGCAGATGAGGGGGATTGTCAGGGAGTGGGTGTTGAGACCTCCACTAGTCAGACCATTCTAGTATCCTGGTGGGGGTCAATCCTGGGAAGAAAGGAGAGACCCTCTAGTTACATTAGAGCCACTGGAGACTGTTGCTTTCTTGCTGTTGAGGAAAAGGCCATGATCAATTTTTGGCATTAACCTTTTTTTTCTCTTTTCATAAAACACTTTTTGTTGCAAATCTATTAAGAGGGAATGAATAGAACCTGCGATTCAGAAATAGATTTTCATTTTTCAGAAGTGAATGCGGGGAGGGAGGAGAGTGGTTTAGTCTGAATTAAGATGCCGCAGATACAACCCTGGACAAGTAAATATCCTTCGACGTTCTCTTCTCCGAAGGTGAACCAGTCTGGTCTGTGCATAGTTTAATCAGCTTAGCATTCTCCCCCATCAAATCCTTTGCTTTCCTTGTAATGCTTATCACTTTTTTCCATCTATTGAATTCTAATGGGATATTTAAATGTAAAAATCTTTGTCTTAGATGGGGTGGCTGGGAAGTGATTAGAGCTGCCAGTCAGGGCTCAGCCAACTAGATGGCCCTATGTCCCACTGTGACAACAGACACCACACACACACACACACACCATGTCTTTTCATGGTGCTGCAATAGTAGGGAAAAGGAAAGGGGGATACCTAGTCAGTTGTCCAACTGAAATGTGTCTTCCGCATTTAACCCAACCCAAGAGAGTTGGGGGGGGGCTTAATCGACATCCACGTCTGGGAACAGTGGGTTAACTGCCTTGCTCAGGGGCAGATATAGATTATTTACCTTGTCAGTTCGGGGATTCAATCTAGCAACCTTCCGGGTTACTGACCCGACACTCTAAATCACATAATATGGGTTGTGTGGTAGATTAAGGCATAGTAATATTCTTTATTATGCCAGATGCTGTCAGCAGGTGAGAATCTGGCTATTCGGTAACACTTTATTTGGTCTCTCTTTAAATGATGTTCAGCTTATAAAGGCATCATGAAGCCTTCATAATGCTTTCATAAGTGTTATATAAATGTGTTACAAAGCATCTATAACCGTATGCCTTGCTCTATAAAGGATTCATAAATTACAAATAACTGTGTGGCATAAATAACAGTGTGACATAAATGCTTTGTGAAGTCTCAATTTAATATGATTTATAAAGTCTTTATTAAGTTGTACTTATGCCACCCTTTATAAAGAACAGGTTTATGTCATATTTGACATAGTGGGTTATGTCACATTTGACGCTGGTGATTATGTCACACAGTTATGCCACATTTATTAACCTTTTATAAAGCATGACATAAGGTTATAGATGCTTTGTAATACATTTATGCAGCGCTTATGAAGGCACCTACAGTACCTAACATACCATTTATAAGGCTTTTATAAGTAGTGTGTTTACCATTTATCAATCACTACTCCTGCATTGATAAACCATTTACTAATCATTCATAACATCTTTTTGCTGTCCAAAATCTAAAGTGAGCGCTATTTATACTTTATAAATGTTTTGAGTGACCGGTGGACATGCCATTGGAAGACATTCCAGTAGTACCTGGCAAAAGAATAAGCACACAACACAACATATATACACATGTGTGAATAACTAGCTAACTAACATTTACAAATGTGGGAGTAATGATGAATAAATGGTAAGCATACGGTTTGTAAATGCCTTATAAATGGTTTATTAGGTCATATAAAGTATTACGGAATAAGCAGCTTCTCACCTGCTGACAGCATCCATCAGAATATATTTTTTTCCTTTTCCTCAATCCGCCACGCTAATCATATTACAAATGCCTGTTGCTGTACATGCAACACGGCACAGCATCATAAAGTATATCCGTATACTCACACGGCACAGCATCGTAAATTATATCCGTATATTCACACGGCACAGCATCATAAAGTATATCCGTATATTCACACGGCACAGCATCGTAAATTATATCCGTATATTCACACGGCACAGCATCATAAAGTATATCCGTATACTCACACGGCACAGCATCATAAAGTATATCCGTATACTCACACGGCACAGCATCATAAAGTATATCCGTATACTCACACGGCACAGCATCATAAAGTATATCCGTATACTCACACGGCACAGCATCGTAAATTATATCTGTATACTCACACGGCACAGCTTCATAAAGTATATCCGTATATTCACACGGCACAGCATCATAAAGTATATCCGTATACTCACACGGCACAGCATCATAAAGTATATCCGTATACTCACACGGCACAGCATCATAAATTATATCTGTATACTCACACGGCACAGCTTCATAAAGTATATCTGTATACTCACACGTCACAGCTTCATAAAGTATATCTGTACACTCACATGGCACAGCATCATAAAGTATATCCGTATACTCACATGGCACAGCATCATAAAGTATATTCGTATATTCACACGGCACAGCGTCATAAAGTTCTCAACATCTAAGCCTGGGTGACTTATTTTCTTCTCTCTTACTTTAAATGTTATCCTTAATCATTGTTAAAGTAGGGGTTTATGTTGCCTGTAAAAAGGATTTAGTGTACCTTTTGCCACCCTGAGGGAGTATTTCTTTAAATTAGTTTTTTAGTTTTGACTCAAACTGATTGGTTGGGCCTGGCAGGGCTTTGCTCCCCACTGGGTGGGCCTGTGTCCACCCAGGCACACCCATGCCTACGATCCTGTTATGAACCCTGTTTGAATTAAAAACACCTGTATGAGATAGACACTTTTTCATACCCCACACTGCTTTGAACTCTTAACATCAGTGACTGACTACACATGACACAGAGAAAACAAAAGGCCTGAAGAATGTGAAGTCAATATTAGTTAGCTCACTTACTAGTTTAATATGTTTGTTTATATTGTAATTTAAATATTATATTTCACAACCCTTTTTTTTCTAATTCTAGCTACACAACACACAAGGTCATAACTGTCACCCCATTTACACTCTGTAAATATGATAAAGTATTAAAGCATCATCGTTGTGGGTGGACGGTGGATTTTCAAATGAAAAAGATGTCTAATATGTGAAAAGCTACAAGGTTGTTTGCTTGAAGATCATAAGGATCACGTCTAAGGTATTAAAACACATTCATTTTCATTATGTAGGCTTCTTTCTTGTTTTAATATCATTTCCATAGTTGAGTTTGTCAAGAATAATAATGTGTGTAATTTCTGATCTTGTAGTGGCCCATATGTAAAAGGCTTTGGAAGAAGATTATATTGAATGATTGGCTCTATGCTAGGTCACAGGGTAAAGAAGGACACACTGAGGACTGTTGAGGACATCACTGCAATTCTAAAATAAGGGATATACTATACATGTAAGTTAAATGCTAAATGAATACAGTAGTTGCCTATATGTTAAAATAATTCATATTTTGTAAACTTGATGGGCAAAGAGTAAAGTTAAAATGGCCTAAAGGTCAAGTCTAAAATTCTTATTTTATTTATCTTACCTGTTTTACCAAAACATCCAGGTAAGGGCCCAATTCAATGCGTATTGCTGAAGTTACGTGTTATAGTGCGAATGATATGTAAAGGTCATTTCCAATTGAGCCACCATGTGCAGCGTGGACTTCTGCGATAGGAATTGAATCGAGCCCTAAGTCTTGCCTGTTCTGAGGTCAGAGACAGATAGAGAAAGGACCGTCCCCTCCTTGTGGAGAGGTTCCAGTCAGCTGTGCAGTAATTGCTTTTCATAAGGCAAATTTACTTTCACTCTCCTCCACTTAATGAAATCAAACCAAAACATTCTTCCCAAAATCGGAATCACATTGGACCAAATGTCACCGGCCTCAAATTCCTTCATTCCTTCATTCAATTTGAGCAAACACACAGGAGACGGGGAGAGAGAGAGACAGAGATGGGTATGCGTTGTGAATTGATTGACAGAGTTCCATTACAACCGGCTTATCGGACCCCTGTCTGGCAATTATCCCTGCCCAGCATCGGCCAGCATCTCATGGGATTAGATTTTTTTGATAGTCACACAGATGATTAGATTTTTTGATAGTCACACAGATGTACGCAGAGAGGAGGACGGGCCACACGATAGCCCCTCTGTCCCCTTCATTAACACATTGTCCTCGTGCTGATAGTATACCCAGCTCGCCGAGGAGAAGCTCTGGATAAAGGATGTGTCTCAGACCTGCATGGCAGACAGATGACGAAGAGAGGAAGACTGGAGAGTTTGCTAGGACAACAATGTCTGTTTGGGTCAGTCAGTAACAACATCAAATAAAATAACATTATTATTGGTCGCGTGCACATTTTGCAGACGTTATCGCTGGTGTAGCAAAATGCTGATAAGAAGTTGTCTAGGAGCTAGGGACAGGGGGCCATGTCTGTCGGTGCCATCTTGTATTTTTTTAACAAACGTGACAAACTCTCATCAGGATCTTCCTCACGTTTTCAGGTTGTGTCTTGTCCAAAGGAAGCAATGAATGTGCACTGAGCCTCTCACCTGTTACTCTACTCTATAGAAAAACATATATTGGCTAGACAGGTGACATGATCAGGTCTCTCATTCATGCATCAACACATTTTCTGAACATACACCTGGTTGTGACAGAACAGGGTTGCTTCATAGTACAGTAGTAGTATGCCCCATTTAGCTAGGGAAGATCATTATCCAAACCTACAAAAACATTTCACTTAACTCCTTTCCCCTGCCTTTGTGGTTTTCAGCACCAGTACTATGGACAGTCAGCACAATAAGGGCTGAGTCCACGCTAAAGCAGGGCAGATAGGTCCAACCAGCCCTGCGAATAAACACCTTCCAGTCACAGACACAAATCATTCGTAGAGGACAGCAATGCCTCACAAATCAGTGAACGGGAGAGAGGGAGGGAGGGCAGAAAGGAGGAGTGGAAAGGAAGAAGGGAGGGGGGTAGGGAAAGGGAAGAAGAGAGAGGCAAGGGAGGAAAGAGAAGACAGGAAGCAGGGGGAAAGTGAGGCAATGGGAGGTAGAGGAGGAGAGGGGAAGAAAAAGAGGAGGCAGAGAGGAGGAGGGAAGGCAGAGTGGAGGAGGGGGGAAACAGAGAGGAGGAGGGAAAGGCAGAGTGGAGAGGGAGGAGACAGAGGAGGAGGGAAAGACAGAGTGGAGAGTGAGAGGACATTAGTGGAGGAGGTAAAGGCAGAGTGGAGAGGGGGAGACAGCAGCGGAGGAGGAAAAGGCAGAGTGGAGAGGGAGGAGACAGCAGTGGAGGAGGGAAAGCCATAGTGGAGAGTGGGGAGACAGCAGAGGAGGAGGGAAAGGCGGAGTGGAGAGGGGGGATACCGCAGAGGAGGAGGGAAAGGCAGTGTGGAGAGGGAGGAGACTGCAGAGGAGGAGGGAAAGGCAGTGTGGAGAGGGAGGAGACTGCAGTGGAGGAGGGGGGAAACAGAGAGGAGGAGGGAAAGGCAGAGTGGAGAGGGAGGAGACAGAGGAGGAGGGAAAGACAGAGTGGAGAGTGAGAGGACATTAGTGGAGGAGGTAAAGGCAGAGTGGAGAGGGGGGGGCCAGCAGCGGAGGAGGAAAAGGCAGAGTGGAGAGGGAGGAGACAGCAGTGGAGGAGGGAAAGCCATAATGGAGAGTGGGGAGACAGCAGAGGAGGAGGGAAAGGCGGAGTGGAGAGGGGGGATACCGCAGAGGAGGAGGGAAAGGCAGTGTGGAGAGGGAGGAGACTGCAGAGGAGGAGGGAAAGGCAGTGTGGAGAGAGAGGAGACTGCAGTGGAGGAGGGAAAGGCAGAGTGGAGAGGGAGGAGACAGCAGAGGAGGAGGGAAAGCAGAGTGGAGGAGGAGACAGCAGAGGAGGAAGGAAAGGCAGTGTGGAAAGAGAAGATACCACTGTGGAGGGGGGAAAGGCAGGGTGTAGGAGGAGACAGCAGAGAAGGAGGGAAAGGCAGAGTGTAGAGAGAGGAGACAGCAGAGGAGGAGGAAAGGCAGAGTGGAGAGACATCAGAGGAGGAAGGAAAGGCAGAGTGGAGAGGGAGGAAACAGCAGAAAAGGAGGAAAGGCATCATGGAGAGGGAGGAGACAGCAGAGGAGGAGGGAAAGGCAGAGTGGAAAGGAGGGCTGGATGTGTAATGTGGCTGGAGGTGAATGTCTAACAGTACAGAGCATCATAGGGCTGGACCCAGATACACTTCATTACCTCACCACACTAGTCTGGCCGAGTCATTTACTATGGCCAAGCAAGGCCCCACTGCCATCTGAACACACACAGGATGTTTTTACAGATACATCACCAGGGTATTCGCTATAATCCAAGCATTTTGGGCGGAATGGTTTGACTGTGACACAGGGAGTCACTGGAGAATCCTATAGTGAGGAGAGGAGAAAATTAAATGTAAATTCCCCCTTTCCTACATATAAATTCGTGGCCTGCACAATTTATTTATTTTTCCATAATGAATCCAGCTTGGTGTCCATATGGGGCGTTAGCTTAGTCTCGGCAGGGACCGCATGTGAAATGAGTCGCTCCATTTGCCTTTATAGAACCTCTCTGGGGTTCCTGTCCGGCGTATACCCGGTCTAGACATGAAACATGGAATATTCAGCCTAGGCAGGTGGCCTGCTTAATTCAACATTCATGACATCTCCCTGTCTAATGCACAAAGTTTCACTTTAAAGTCGAAGCGCCACAACGACCAAAAAGAGAGGACACAGCATTATTGTACATCATCTATAAGTCTATGTTATGCTGTGTTTACCTAGTGTACTAACTAGTGTACTAACTAGTGTCTAGTGTACTAACTAGTGTACTAACTAGTGTACTAACTAGTGTACTAGGTAAACACAAAGGGCACAAAGGTGTTATATTTTATGTTTAGATGTTGTTTACTGCTGTGGAAAAATGCAGATTCTGAAGCATTTTGTTTCTAAGCATTTTGTACCTTGGAATAAATATTGTTGTCCATACTGTCTCCACAGTCTTCTATCACACTGCGTTTATTTAACACTAAAAACAGCTGTACTGGTAGCAGGTTCTAAGTTTGGCTTCAGTATGAATGTTTTTGATTATCTCTGTTACTGCTCATGTTACTCTTTTGCAGAACTCCCACTTGGTTAAGTTTCAGGAAAGAGACATATTGCCGCAGGACCAATTAAAATCTATCTGCTTGAATCGACTGAACTGTTAGGTCCCCAACATCAGTTCAAGTAGAGGATTTTAGCATAACTTTAACAAGAACATCCAGAACATGCTGCGGGAATTAATGCATTTTGATTCATACAGTTCAGAATATTTTTGTATGAATTCATGAATTAGAATAGATTTGATCATCAGTTTGTCAGTAATCTGCTGTTACTGTGTACTTCATAAATCCCACATTCTGTAGTTTTAATGTTGAAATATAGTAGAGGGACACCCCTTCAAATTATTGGACTCGGCTATTTCAACCAAAGTCATTGCTGACAGGTGTATAAAATCAAGCACACAGCCATGCAATCTCCTAACATTGGCAGTAGAATGGCTCGTACTGAAGAGCTCAGTGACTTTTAGTGTGGCACCGTCATAGGTCACAACCTTTCCAACAGGTCAGTTCATCAAGTTTCTGCCCTGGTAGAGCTGCCCCAGTCAACTGTAAGTGCTGTTATAGTGAAGTGGAAACGTTATGGAGCAACAACGGCTCAGCTGCAAAGTGGTAGGCCACACAAGCTCACAGAACAGGACCACCGAGTGTTGAAGCGTATAGTGCGTAAATATTTTCTGTCCTTGGTTGCAGCACTCACTGTCGAATTCAATACTGCCTCTTGAAGCAATGACAGCACAATAACTGTTCGTCGGGAGCTTCATGAAATGGGTTTCCATTGCCGAGCAGCCACACACAAGCCTAAGTTCACCATGCGCAATGCCAAGTATCGGCTGGAGCGGTGTAAAGCACACACACACACACACACACACACACACACACACACACACACACACACACACACACACACACACACACACACACACACACACACACACACACACACACAGAATAATAGCATTGTAGAGTAATAGTGAAGACATCAAAACTATGAAATAACACATATGGAATCATGTAGTAACCAAAAAAGTGTAAAACAAATCTAAATATATTTTAGATTTTAGATTCTCCAAAGTAGCCACCCTTTGTCTTGATGACTGCTTTGCAGTTGGACTCTGGAGCAGGCGAAAAGCATTCTCTGGAGTGATGAATCACGCTTCACCATCTGGCTGTCTGACACATGAATCGAGGTTTGGTGGACACCAGAAGGACGGTACCTGCCCGAATGAATAGTGCCAAATGTAAAGTTTGGTCCAAGAGGAATAATTATCTGGGGCATTTTTTCAAAGTTCGGGCTAGGCCCCTTAGTTCCAGTGAAAATAAATCTTAACTCTATGGTGTACAATTACATTCTAGACGATTTTGTGCTTGCAACTTTGTGGCAAGAGTTTGGGGGAGTACCTTTCCTGTTTCTGCATGACAATCACCGCGTGCAAAAAGCGAGGTCCATACAGAAATGGTTTGTCGAGATCGATGAGGAAAAACTTGACCTGCACAAAGCCCTGACCTCAAAAGAGTCCTAACCACACCTACTGCGAGCCAGGACTAAGTCCAACATCACCTCGCTAATGCTCTTGTGGCTAAATGGAAGAAAGTCCCCACAGCAATGTGGAAAGCCTTCTCAGAAGAGTGAAGGCTGTTATAGCAGCAAAGTGGGGGACCAACTCCATATTAATGCCCATAATTTTGGAATGAGATGTTCGATGAGCAGGTGTCCACATACTTTTGCCCATGTAGTGGTGATATGGGCTGATACTTAAAACAACCAAAATATGTTTTATTTTTAAGTTCCTGCTTTACTGGAAAAGTCAATATCTTCACTTTTTTTATCAATACATCCAATAATTTCCATCCTGCTTACAGTAGACATTATGTTACAGTAGCAGTGAAACTAATTATCAGTTGAGAATATTGACAAGACAGTTCTACTCTAAATGATACAGACATATAAACATGGTGAAATGTGATAACACAAAATTAACAGTAAATGAATCGGCTGCCTGCCAAAAGCATTTCCCTTTTATACACACACACACACACACACACATACACACACACACACACACACACACACACACACACACACACACACACACACACACACACACACACACACACACAAACACACACACACACAGAGAATAATAGCATTGTAGAGTAATATTGAAGACATCAAAACTATGAAATAAAACATATGGAATCATGTAGTAACCAAAAAAGTGTAAAACAAATCTAAATATATTTTAGATTCTCCAAAGTAGCCACCCTTTGTCTTGATGACTGCTTTGCACACTCTATGCACGCTGGCATTCTCTCAACCAGCTTCACAAGAAATGCTTTTCCAACATTCTTGAAGGAGTTCCCACAAGTGCTGAGCACTTGTCTGCTTTTCCTTCGCTCTGCGGTCCAACTCATCCCAAACCATCTCAAGGGTTGAGTTCGGGTAATTGTGGAGGCCAGGTCATCTGATGCATAACTCCATCACTTTCCTTCTTGGTCAAATAGCCGTCACACCCTGGAGGTGTGTTTTGTGTCATTATCCTGTTGAAAAACAAATGATAGTCCCCCTAAGCGCAAACCAGATGGGATGGTGTATCGCTGCAGAATGCTGTGGTAGCCATGATGGTTAAGTGTGCCTTGAATTCTAAATAAATCACTGACAGTGTCACCAGCAAAGCACACTGTTACACCTCCTCTGTGCTTCACGGTGGGAACCATACATGCGGAGATCATCCGTTCATCTCACAAAGACATGGTGGTTGGAACCAAAAATCTCAAATTATGACTAATCAGACCAAAGGACAGATTTCCACCAATATAATGTCCATTGCTCGTGTTTCTTGGCCTAAGCAAGTCTCTTCTTCCTATTGGTGTTCTTTAGTAGTGGTTTCTTTCCAGCAATTCAACCATGAATTCAACCATGAGTCTCCTGTCAGGATTTGGCCAGGGTTGTTCCAGTTTTTGCCACTAGATGCCCCCATTGTGCTTTTTGACCCTTTTGTTTTCCCTTGTTCCCAGTTATTATTTGCACCTGTGCCTCGTTTCCTTTGAATGTATTTAAACCCGTAGTTTTCCTCAGTTCTTTGCTCTGTGTTTGAATGTTAGCACCCAGCCCCAGCGATGCTGTGAACATTTGTTGCTCCAGTTGGACTCGCTTGTGGTACTCTGTTTTTGTTCTCGTTTACTTGTTTTTGATTATCTTTTGAGGCTTTTTTTCTGCTGTACTTACCACCTTGTGGATTTACCTTTTGACTTAGAGGATTACCTTTTTCTCTTGGAATTACTTTTAACGTTGTGGATTTATGTTTTTGCCTGAAGAACCTTCCTTTTTACATTATTAAAACACCGTCTCAAGTACGGTGTTTTAATAATGTAAAAAGGAAGGTTCTTCAGGCAAAAATATAAATCCACAACGTCAAAAGCTGTGTCTGCCTCATCTTCTGGGTTCTGCCGACTATTAGTGGCTCAGTTTTCTAAGTGACTGTTTCTCACACCGGAGACCCGAGTTCGGAAACGGGTCCTGACACCTCCTCTGAACTGTTGTTGTTGAGATGTCTGCCCTGACCTCAATCCTATAGAAATTTGTGGGCGGAACTGAAAAAGTGTGTCCAAGCAAGGAGGCCTACAAACCTGACTCAGTTACACCAGCTCTGTCAGGAGGAATGGCCCAAAATTCACCCAACTGATTCTGGGAAGCTTGTGGAAGGCTACCTGAAACATTTGACCCGAGTTAATCAATTTAAAGGCAATGCTACCAAATACTAATTGAGTGTATGTAAACTTCTGACCCACTGGGAATGTGATGAAATAAATAAAAGCTGAAATAAATCATTCACTCTACTATTATTCTGACATTTCACATTCTTAAAATAAATTGGTGTTCCTAACTGACCTAGAGAGGGCATTCTTACTAGGATTAAATGTCAGGAATTGTGAATAACTGAGTTTAAATGTATTTGGCTAAGATATATGTAAACATTCGACATCAACTTTCTATTACATTACTCAAATATATAATCTATATATATTTTATACCGATCTATTGCACCTTGCCTATGCTGCTCGGCCATCACTCATCCATATATTTATATGTACATTTTCTCATTCACCCCTTTAGATTTGTGTGTATTAGGTAGATGTTGGGGAATTGTTACATTACTTGTTAGATATTACTGCACTGTCGGAGCTAGAAGCACAAGCATTTCGCTACACTCACATTAACATCTGCTAACCAAAATATAGGATCAAATTTGATTTGATTTGGCTTCATCATAGTGCTTGATGATTTTTGCGACTGCACTTGACATTTTTTAAGTTCTTGAAATTGTCTTGATTGACTGACCTTCATGTCTCAAAGTAATGATGGACTGCCGTTTCTCTTTGCTTATTTCAAATCAAATTTATTTATATAGCCCTTTGTACATCAGCTGATATCTCAAAGTGCTGTACAGAAACCCCGCCTAAAACCCCAAACAGCAAGCAATGCAGGTGTAGAAGCACGGTGGCTAGGAAAAACTCCCTAGAAAGGCCAAAACCTAGGAAGAAACCTAAAGAGGAACCAGGCTATGTGGGGTGGCCAGTCCTCTTCTGGCTGTGCCGGGTAGAGATTATAACAGAACATGGCCAAGATGTTCAAATGTTCATAAATGACCAGCATGGTCGAATAATAATAAGGCAGAACAGTTGAAACTGGAGCAGCAGCACGGTCAGGTGGACTGGGGACAGCAAGGAGTCATCATGTCAGGTAGTCCTGGGGCATGGTCCTAGGGCTCAGGTCCTCCGAGAGAGAGAAAGAAAGAGAGAATTAGAGAGAGCATATGTGGGGTGGCCAGTCCTCTTCTGGCTGTGCCGGGTGGAGATTATAACAGAACATGGCCAAGATGTTCAAATGTTCATAAATGACCAGCATGGTCGAATAATAATAAGGCAGAACAGTTGAAACTGGAGCAGCAGCACGGCCAGGTGGACTGGGGACAGCAAGGAGTCATCATGTCAGGTAGTCCTGGGGCATGGTCCTAGGGCTCAGGTCCTCTGAGAGAGAGAAAGAAAGAGAGAATTAGAGAGAGCATATGTGGGGTGGCCAGTCCTCTTCTGGCTGTGCCGGGTGGAGATTATAACAGAACATGGCCAAGATGTTCAAATGTTCATAAATGACCAGCATGGTCGAATAATAATAAGGCAGAACAGTTGAAACTGGAGCAGCAGCACGGCCAGGTGGACTGGAGACAGCAAGGAGTCATCATGTCAGGTAGTCCTGGGGCATGGTCCTAGGGCTCAGGTCCTCCGAGAGAGAGAAAGAAAGAGAGAAGGGGAGAATTAGAGAACGCACACTTAGATTCACACAGGACACCGAATAGGACAGGAGAAGTACTCCAGATATAACAAACTGACCCTAGCCCCCCGACACATAAACTACTGCAGCATAAATACTGGAGGCTGAGACAGGAGGGGTCAGGAGACACTGTGGCCCCATCCGAGGACACCCCCGGACAGGGCCAAACAGGAAGGATATAACCCCACCCGCTTATTTGAGCTGTTCTTGCCATAATATGGACTTGATCTTTTGCCAAATAGGGCTATCGTCTGTATACCACCCCTACCTTGTCACAACACAACTGATTGGTTGAAACGCATTAAGAAGGAAAGAAATTACACAAATGAACTTTTAACAAGGCACGCCTGTTCATTTAAATGTATTCCAGGTGACAACCTCATGAAGCTGGTTGAGAGAATGCCTTGAGTGTGCAAAGCTGTCATCAAGGCAAAGGGTGGCTACTTTGAAGAATCTCAAATCTCAAATATATGTTATTTGTTTTTGGGTTATTTCATAGTTTTGATGTCTTCACTATTATGAGCAGGTGTGTCCCAACACACACTCGCACATGTACATATGCATAGGCACAATGTGACATGATGTTTTGAAATACCAAAGTACTATTCACTACTTAATTCCTCACAGACATCTCTCACTTTCTATACTGCTGAAGATTGCCAATATCGTTGTGAATTATTCCTTTATATAAATACATGAAAAGGGAGAAGGCATTATGCAGGTGTGCTTTATTCTTATTGCCGTGGAGGAAAACAAAGGGGCTTGAATGAGCAATTGGTGGATTAGAATGCAAAACATTTAAAATCCTCATAAATGGGGCTTTTTCCCTCAAGACGGTTGTGGTATTGTTCATATTCAGTACATTTTCTGTGAAAACAAGTACTTAATCACAATACAGTATGTGAAATGAATACGAGATGTGCTCCTGCAGCTGAATAGTGTGCTGTAAACCACTGTCCCCACAGCTTTTCACATACAGGAAGTCACATGGATGTCAATGTGTAATTTCACTAAGGGGTTAGGACTCTGGCTACATACCATTGTTGAAATCAGTACACTTTCCTGTGGTCTAAAAACAGATACTGTGTAAATCGCTTCATTTATATAATACCTTGTAAAACAAAAATCTACTATATCAATTCATTCCCATTTTAGGGTGCCATTATAGAATGTCACATTAGTTACATTTAGATCATTTAAAAATCAACACTGAGGTAACATTTTGCCTTCAGAGGCCCAAGCCATGGGGTTGTGTTAAGCCCGGTAACATTTTCATAACGGTATTAAAGTAAGTCAAGGACTTGACTTAATTTCAATGGAAAGCATGTCAGATTTGATTGATTGAAATGGCATAATGCTCACGCTGGATAAGAAGGAATTGCCATAGAAATAGGTAGACAGCTGGCTGATACTTTACCAGACTTACACAAAAGGATTTACCCTTGGTGCCTAACACATGATTGTATTAAAACGTGTAGCATTATAGCTCAAATTCCCAGTTTCGGAGCCAAGAATAATACTAAGCTTTTAAGTGTAAGTCTGAGAACAATGAGACTATGAGTCACATGCTAACTTGAGCAAGAACACATGCATGTTCTGGTGTTTTGCGGAAGTCATGCATTGATGATAGTTACGGATTTGAGCGGATATACAAGTTGATTCATTGTAAATTCTTTGTAGATTCAAGTTACTGTAGAATTCATCCCTATGACCATCCTAACCAGAAATCTTTTGAGGGAGAGATGTGCAAAATATAGGATTCTTATTCAGCAATATTGGACTATACAGCATTGGGTTATCTGTGTAGAGCTTTCTTTAAAATAAAGACCAACGTGAGCCAAACCTTGATCTAAACAAAATATGTAGATTTTTCCCTGATCCAGTTCATTCCACCTGACTGGGTACATATAGATTTCTTAAAACATCCTTGAGGCTGCCTTGCCTGTAAGGAGGGTCGATCTTTATGTTTGGTTATTCAGAGTACAACGAGGACACATTTCCCACTATATACTGACATTAACGGAGACATCACAAACATCCTTGAGGGTGCCTTGCCTGTAAGGAGGGTCGATCTTTATGTTTGGTTATTCAGAGTACAACGAGGACACATTTCCCACTATATACTGACATTAACGGAGACATCACAAACATCCTCGATGGTGCCTTGCCTGTAAGGAGGGTCGATCTTTATGTTTGGTTATTCAGAGTACAACGAGGACACATTTTCCACTATATACTGACATTAACGGAGACATCACAAACATCCTCGATGGTGCCTTGCCTGTAAGGAGGGTCGATCTTTATGTTTGGTTATTCAGAGTACAACGATGACACATTTTCCACTATATACTGACATTAACGGAGACATCACAAACATCCTCGATGGTGCCTTGCCTGTAAGGAGGGTCGATCTTTATGTTTGGTTATTCAGAGTACAACGAGGACACATTTCCCACTATATACTGACATTAACGGAGACATCACAAACATCATCGATGGCTCATGGCCAGTGGTCACAATGTTGTGTCACAATGTTGACACATCTAGATATGGTTAAGTGATAATGCCCGAGAAGCCGGTGTTTGGAGGATACAGTGCCTTGCGAAAGTATTCGGCCCCCTTGAACTTTGCGACCTTTTGCCACATTTCAGGCTTCAAACATAAAGATATAAAACTGTATTTTTTGTGAAGAATCAACAACAAGTGGGACACAATCATGAAGTGGAACGACATTTATTGGATATTTCAAACTTTTTTAACAAATCAAAAACTGAAAAATTGGGCGTGCAAAATTATTCAGCCCCCTTAAGTTAATACTTTGTAGCGCCACCTTTTGCTGCGATTACAACTCGGAGAGGGTGGAGAGGAGGATCTGATGGTTCACAGTATCGAAGGCAGCCGATAGGTCTAGAAGGATGAGAGCAGAGGAGAGAGAGTTAGCTTTAGCAGTGCGGAGCGCCTCCGTGATACAGAGAAGAGCAGTCTCAGTTGAATGACTAGTCTTGAAACCTGACTGATTTGGATCAAGAAGATCATTCTGAGAGAGATAGCGGGAGAGCTGGCCAAGGAGTTTTGGAGAGAAAAGAAAGAAGGGATACTGGTCTGTAGTTGTTGACATCGGAGGGATCGAGTGTAGGTTTTTTTCAGAAGGGGTGCAACTCTCGCTCTCTTGAAGACGGAAGGGACGTAGCCAGCGGTCAGGGATGAGTTGATGAGCGAGGTGAGGTAAGGGAGAAGGTCTCCGGAAATGGTCTGGAGAAGAGAGGAGGGGATAGGGTCAAGCGGGCAGGTTGTTGGGCGGCCGGCCGTCACAAAACGCGAGATTTCATCTGGAGAGAGAGGGGAGAAAGAGGTCAGAGCACAGGGTAGGGCAGTGTGAGCAGAACCAGCGGTGTCGTTTGACTTAGCAAACGAGGATCGGATGTCGTCGACCTTCTTTTCAAAATGGTTGACGAAGTCATCTGCAGAGAGGGAGGAGGGGGGGGAGGGGGAGGAGGATTCAGGAGGGAGGAGAAGGTTGCAAAGAGCTTCCTAGGGTTAGAGGCAGATGCTTGGAATTTAGAGTGGTAGAAAGTGGCTTTAGCAGCAGAGAGAGAAGAGGAAAATGTAGAGAGGAGGGAGTGAAAGGATGTCAGGTCCGCAGGGAGGCGAGTTTTCCTCCATTTCCGCTCGGCTGCCCGGAGCCCTGTTATTAAAATAATGATTAACAGATTTTCATTAAAAACCTTAGACACAAGTCTAGGGTTCCTACCCAAGGTCGTTCGTTCTATTTGCAGAGACGCGACCCAGTCGTTCAGTCCTTTTGTTCTGTATCTATAGACACGACCCAGTCATTCATTCTAAATGCTCCATTGCCATACTCGCTGGCAACATTCATATCCCTTGCTTGCTAGCTAGCCAACTACGGCTAACTTACAGTCACGTCAAACATTGCAGCCAGAATAACAACATACCAGCTGCATTTGCTTTTGTTTAAGCTGTTTTCTAATTACAGTTTTGGGGGATACATCCATAACAATGAGCTAATGATGCGTGATGTCACCTGGAATAGATCGTCAGCACGTTATTGTCCAGAGGAACTAGCCAACAACACAGCTAACACAATCACTTCAAACTGACGCTGGAAACAATGCAAACTAGCTGCAGTTCGTTTCGTTTGACCTTTTTTCAATTGACATTTCTTTGTTTATATCCATACAATTTATGCCAGCTGATTCATGATTTCGACAGGCTGAGAAGAGCTGCCTGCCTGTCTCTCGCTCTGACTCTTCATTACTACGGGACAGCTGGAGATGGAATTTGAATATTGAAACAATGTTGCAAATGTCGGAGAGACAAATAGCACATTTTATACATATCTCTGCTGTTGAAAACTAAACGTTAGTCTAAAAGAAATGTGAGATAATGTCTAGATGTTTTTTATGGGGTGCCAGGTAGCCTAGCGGTTAGAACGTTAGACTAGTAACCGAAAAGTTGCAAGATCGAATCCCTGAGCTGACAAGGTACAAATCTGTCGTTCTGCCCCTGAAAAGGCAGTTAACTCAATGTTCCTAGGCCGTCATTGAAAATAAGAATTTGTTCTTAACGGACTATCCCTAGTTAAATAAAAACTTTAGTTGAGATAAAGTTATAAATAGCCAGTGGTAACTTGTGGAATAGACACCAGCTAGAATGTGTTTTTAACCAATCAGGATTAGACCCACCCGTTGTATAGTAGATCAATAAATACTAATGAGCACAATACAATTTCGGAAGCAAGATCACATCAAATGAATGAATGTTGAAGTCAAAATATGTCTCCCTCCCATTTACTTAATGCGTGCCTTCTAATAGTAAGTGAAACAAACACCCATCAAAGACAAATGTAGATCAGTTAAAGTGAGGGGCTGCTTTTTGTGCATTTGAATCACTTTGAGTTGTAAATGATATCATTAAGCGACATTGGAGCATCATTTGGAGTGTTCGATAAAAGAGAGAGAGTGGAGGGTGAGCACGTGCCTACACATGCTGAGCTTTCCAGCGGGGAATTCATCTTGTTGCAAGGAGATGGCGATGAAAGGGGGGGGGGGCTATGTCCTCCCAAACGGCATACTGAGTGATTGGTACATGCCCCAGAGTAGGAATACACCGGCAAAAAGCACTCTCTTCCCATGTAGACACTGTAACATAAAACATAGAACATGAAATAGCTATGGTTTTATCGCATATTTTCTGCCTCTCACCTCCACATTACCTATGACTCTTAAAAAAGGTGCAGAAATGATTACATTTTCATGTTTGGAGACCACCACATGTCTATAATTCATAGCCACTGTACTGTACATGCAACCGGTGTAGTGCTACAAGTCAGTCCCCATCCCTCTACCTACATAATCATTTCCCTTCAACCTGCAACTCCAAACCCATCCATCCTCCCTCCTCATGGTCACTCTCCATGCCCAATAGTGACACCAGGTGGTTAAAAGTAGGATTTAGTTATATCTGGTCAAAAGTAGTGCACTGTATAGGGAAAAGGGTGCCATTTTGGACTAAGCTCTGATTAAAACTAGTGCACTACATAGTGAAGAGGATGCCATTCTGGATGCACTCTTAGGAGATAAAACACGTTTTATAGATCTGGGTTGGCACCACAATCTAACCTTAAAAGGCTAGTACTTGATTGTAATAAGCGCTGATCTCTCACTTCATTAACAGTAAACTGGCAGTACATAAAATGCATCAATCTCCAGCCCTCCTGACACGGCTCTTACTGGTCTATAATATGCAGGAGTAGTATATGTTGATGTGGTACTAGAGACAACCAATTATCTGACTAACACTGTAGACTAGATTGCATTATTCCTAAATAATTGTTTAAGACTTTTGAAATATGTAACAAATGCAAACAAAACAATGTAGCTATATAGTTGAAATACTGTTGTAACATGACTGAATGGCATTGGTTGAGATTATACTTCATAAGCATTACGTTAAGTTGGGAGCATGGTTTATACTGTGTTGCTACCATGCGGTGTGGTCATGTGTTGCTGCCATGCTATGTTGTTGTCTTAGGTCTCTCTTTATGTAGTGTTGGGGTGTCTCTTGTCGTGATGTGTGTTTTGTCCTATATTTTTCTTTTTAAACCCAGCCCCCTGTCCTCGCAGTAGGCCTTATGCCTTTTAGTAGGCCGTCATTGTAAATAAGAATTAACTGACTTGCCTAGTTAAATAAATAAAGGTTAAATAACCTTGCTATAATATACTAGTTGCGACCATTTTGTCTTTTGTCTTTTTTTTATCTATCTGAGAGGACACTAAAGGTGTACTGGTGAAATGTGCTTCAGTACCATTGAGTGATTGATTGACTCTTCGTTTATTACTATCCTCATAAAAACGATATGGCTACAGTGAAGCAGATAACAACCTCAGCTGCTCAGGGACATCACAGTACCCATCACCAAACTACCGCTCAAATTAATAAAGGCTTAGACATCACAAAGTCAGACAGGCAGTGAAAAACATGACTCATAAATGCAACCTTTATGGTGACCAATAATACAATATACAGGTATATTGCAGTAATTCTAATTTCACAGTCTGCCTTTATAACACTTTCCAATTATAGGCCACACCGTAGCCAGCATGTCACCTCTCAAGAGAAACACTTCAACTGTTCTTGAATAGGGCTTGAATGGACACTCCTCTTCCACAGCCACGAGCATACACTGCCTGCCACTAGAAATGATCACTGGAATTAAATGTCTTGCTCTATTTCAGCTGCTCTCTGGCCTATAGACTGTGTTAGTGTGTTAGTGTGTGTGTGTGTGTGTGTGTGTGTGTGTGTGTGTGTGTGTGTGTGTGTGTGTGTGTGTGTGTGTGTGTGTGTGTGTGTGTGTGTGTGTGTGTGTGTGCGCGTGTGCGTGTGTGTGTGTGTGCATGTGTGAGACTGGACCGAGACTGGCGCTAGTGCGTGGCAGGCTGAGAGACTGAGGAAGCCAGACGTCCAGTGACCTCATCTATCACGACGACAAGCTGCGTCTTAAAGAATGGATGGCGACTGTGACCTTGGACCCAGGGTAAAGCCTGACACACATGATGAATTTAGAGGGCATTAGCACTTGTTAGGCCTTGCGCCATTACTCAACGCCCGAGTGGATGACTTAATCCAGTTTATGCAATGACAGAGTCGACGGGACCGGGAGCTATAGCCCTTGCCACAGGGATGTAGTGAACCACAGCAGAGCAGAGCAGAGCCAGCTGACAATCTGGAACACTATCAGAGCTTAGGGGGATCTGAAGCCTGGCAGACAATATGGGGGTTTCAAATGGGTCTTTCACCTGTGAATGTTTATTTTTTTTTCTTCTTTTTTCACCTTTATTTAACCAGGTAGGCTAGTTGAGAACAAGTTCTCATTTACAACTGCGACCTGGCCAAGATAAAGCATAGCAGTGTGAACAGACAACAACACAGAGTTACACATGGAGTAAACAATAAACAAGTCAATAACACAGTAGAAAAAAAGAAAAAAAAGAGTCTATATACATTGTGTGCAAAAGGCATGAGGAGGTAGGCGAATAATTACAATTTAGCAGATTAACACTGGAGTGATGCTCATGTGCAGGTAGAGATACTGGTGTGCAAAAGAGCAGAAAAGTAAATACATTAAAACAGTATGGGGATGAGGTAGGTAAAATGGGTGGGCTATTTACCGATGGACTATGTACAGCTGCAGCGATCGGTTAGCTGCTCAGATAGCAGATGTTTAAAGTTGGTGAGGGAGATAAAAGTCTCCAACTTCAGCGATTTTTGCAATTCGTTCCAGTCACAGGCAGCAGAGAACTGGAAGGAAAGGCGGCCAAATGAGGTGTTGGCTTTAGGGATGATCAGTGAGATACACCTGCTAGATCACGTGCTACGGGTGGGTGTTGCCATCGTGACCAGTGAACTGAGATAAGGTGGAGCTTTACCTAGCATGGACTTGTAGATGACCTGGAGCCAGTGGGTCTGGCGACGAATATGTAGCGAGGACCAGCCGACTAGAGCATATAGGTCGCAGTGGTGGGTGGTATAAGGTGCTTTAGTAACAGTTGTTGCGACAATGGCGGCGATAGTTTCAGAAATAGAGGGTCCAGATTGTCAAGACCAGCTGGTTTGTACGGGTCCAGGTTTTGCAGCTCTTTCAGAACATCTGCTATCTGGATTTGGGTAAAGGAGAAGCTGGGGAGGCTTGGGCGAGTAGCTGCGGGGGGGGGGGGGGGCGGAGCTGTTGGCCGAGGTTTGAGTAGCCAGGAGGAAGGCATGGCCAGCCGTTGAGAAATGCTTGTTGAAGTTTTCGATTATCATGGATTTATCAGTGGTGACCTTGTTACCTAGCCTCAGTGCAGTGGGCAGCTGGGAGGAGGTGCTCTTGTTCTCCATGGACTTTACAGTGTCCCAGAACTTTTTGGAGTTAGAGCTACAGGATGCAAATTTCTGCTTGAAAAAGCTGGCCTTTGCTCTCCTGACTGACTGCATGTATTGGTTTCTGACTTCCCTGAACAGTTGTATATTGCGGGGACTATTTGATGCTATTGCAGTCCACCACAGGATGGTTTTGTGCTGTTTTTGTGATGAGGGGTGGTCGTTTGACTGCGGGCCCGTATCGGATACAGGCAGAGTCAGTGATCGCTGAGATCCTGATTGAAGACAGCGGAGGTGTATTTGGAGGACCAGTTGGTCAGGATAACATGTATGAGGGTGCCCTTGTTTACAGATTTAGGGTTGTACCTGGTGGGTTCCTTGATGATTTGTGTGAGATTGAGGGCATCTAGCTTAGATTGTAGGACTGCCAGGGTGTTAAGCATATCCCAGTTTAGGTCACCTAACAAACTCTGAATCTAGATGGGGGGTGATCAATTCACAAATGGTGTCCAGGGCACAGCTGAGAGCTGAGGGGGGTCGGTAGCAGGTGGCAACAGTGAGAGACTTATTTCTGGAGAGAGTGATTTTTTAAATTAGTAGTTCGAACTGTTTGGGTATGGACCTGGAAAGTATGACATTACTTTGCAGGCTATCTCTGCAGTAGACTGCAACTCCGCCCTCTTTGGCAGTTCTATCTTGACAGAAAATGTTATAGTTGGGTATGGAAATCTCAGAATTGTTGGTGGCCTTCCTAAGCCAGGATTCAGACACAGCAAGGACATCAGGGTTGGCAGAGTGTGCTAAAGCAGTGAGTAAAACAAACTTAGGGAGGAGGCTTCTGATGTTGACATGCATGAAACCAAGGCTTTTTCGATCACAGAAGTCAACAAATGAGGGTGCCTGGGGACATGCAGGGCCTGGGTTTACCTCCACATGACCCGCGGAACAAAGGAGGAGTAGTATGAGGGTGCGGCTAAAGGCTATCAAAACTGGTCGCCTAGAGCGTTGGGGACAAAGAATAAAAGGAGCAGATTTCTGTAGAATATATTTAGGGCATAATGCGCAGACAGGGGTATGGTGGGGTGCGGGTACAGCGGAAGTAAGCCCAGGCACTGGGTGATGATAAGAGAGGTTGTATCTCTGGACATGCTGGTTGTAATGGGTGAGGTCACCGCATGTGTGGGAGGTGGTACAAAGGAGGTATCAGAGGTATGAAGAGTGGAACTAGGGGCTCCATTGTAAACTAAAACAATGATAACTAACCTGAACAACAGTATACAAGGCATATTGATATTTGAGAGAGACATACAGCAAGGAATAAAGTAATTGCAGGTCTTGATTGAGAGCTAGCTAAAACAACAGGTGAGACAACAACAGCTAATCAGCTAACACAACAACAGCAGGTAAAATGGCGATGACTAAGCAGAGAGGGTCGGATTAACTACACACAGAGGCTGAGTTTGCGGCTGGGGCCGACAGATAAAACACAAATAAACAGAATGGAGTACCGTGATTAATGGATTGTCCAGCAGGCATCAGCTATGTAGCCAAGTGATCATAGTGTCCAGCGGGCAGCAGTAGATGGAACAGCGGAGCCGCCACTACGCTAGCACTCGGGCGACACAGCGTTTAAAGTTAGTAGCCCTCCGACGGAGGCCGGTTGAAGGCACAGCGGATGGAGTATTCGTCGGCAGACCAGTCGTGGTGGTGCGGTGGGGGGCCGTGTCGACAGAGAATCCAAGCCAGATGGCGAAAGAGGTATTGTAGAATTTAGTTTGCTAGCCGGGAGATGCGCCTGGCTCACGGCTAATTGGTGCTAGCTTCGTGGCAGTGGCGTTAGCTACTATAGCCAATCGGTAGCAGCGGTGAACCGTTGCCAAGGTCCAGAGTTTACAGCAAGGATCCGGTAGAGTATTGGGCTCTAGCCGTGTATGAGTGGGGTTTGGGTGAACAGCTGAGTAGGCCGGGAGGTGGGCCTCAGGGATAGCTTCGGTACTGGGCACTATAGCCTTTTGCTTCACGGTTTGTTTTTGTAGTGTTTAATGTTTTGTTCGGCGTCATTTTCATTAATAAAAGTCAAATGTACGCTCACAACGCTGCACCTTGGTCCTCATCCTTCAACAGCCGTGACAGCAGGGTTATTTTCCTGCTGTAGCAAACTGTCTTAAATTAACCTTTTACTGCAGTGGGCTAAATCAGGGTCATACAGAGTGATTCTTGGTAGTCTTAAACAAATCTACTTTGAAGCAAAAATATAGACCTCACACACATGGTTATGTGCTTAAAAAAGAAGACACAGATATAGAGTTGAAATGTATTGAAATGTTGAAATGTATTCAATTTTGAGTTTGCATCACAATATTACACTTTATATACATCGCAGAATACTGAATATTTATGAATTATGAAACATATGAATTATTCCACCCATGAGGCCAAAGATGGTGCTTTTGGTCATTGACTGCAGGAAAGGACTACGATCCTACATCTGTAGGTCCTACCTTTAACTAATTCTCCCTTAGAGAAAGGTGCTGGGCGCCAGGCAGGAGCAATGGAAAACTTAGCCGACTGAAAGATGTCTCGCTTTCTCTCCTCTGTGCTCTCATGGACAACAGGTTATCAATCAGGGGTTTGGGTTATGATGTGCTTTTCAGGAAGAGGAGAATATTCACTGTCTGTCCACCCCGATCCTCTGCTACAGTGCTGCAGCCTCCCCATAGAGTACAGGATAGGGATCTGTCCCTTAACCAGTCGTCCTGTTTATGAAACCCACAGCCATCCTTTGTTGACCTACTGCATCCATTCTCTCTTCAATAAAGCTGCGAGACTTGTTTTTCTCGCAAGCCTTGGGTCTCTTTTACTCAGCTGACTGTCAGTGCTACTTCTAGACGTTCAGGTGTACTGTAGCAGTGCTGATAATGAAGCAGTACTGCATGACACTGATGTGCCTCTTCCAATACAATCTAAGAAAATGTAAATATTGCAATGACATCCTGCAATGATATTCTGCTTGACTTTTTCTTCATCTTAACACAGACAGTTATTATACCATGCGAATGATTTTCTCTCACATCCGGTGTAATAAGAATTACTCTGAGATGTACCTTTTCTCAGAAAGTCAAGGTTTAAGAGATAGACTGAGCTCGCCAGAAGATAATACGTGTGAACACTATGTGAGAGAACAGGGTGAGAGATTGAGATATTCTTGTCTGCTGCAGTGGAGACAGGCATGGTGCATCCATTTCTTATTGATGAGTTGAGGAGACAGACATGCATCAGCATTGCTTTTCATTTCAGTAATCATTTCAGTTAATAATTGATATGTGAGTTAATCGATCACGCGCTTTCTCAAGGTTCCCTGGAAGTCAATTATTTTGATGTAGCTCAAAACTTTGATATCCTGAAACACTTTTGAGGCGCTTGATACTGTCAATCACTTATAGTTTTTGGAACATAATCTTTGGGATCCAAAAGTTTCAAGTAGAAAATTATAGAAAAAGATCTTGCAGTAATTGTGTTAGTAATGATTGGCAGTCTGGATGGCGTCATATTTTATTAAAACCTTCTAAAGGGTATATATTAGCATAAATAACATGGTTCTCATGATAATTTAGCAGGTGTTCACCCCAGGAAGCTCCTCAACTAACCACCTCCAATGATTTGGTGCAATCAGTTAACTTTCTGATGCTGAAGACTTCAGAAATCAGTTTGATGTGTGTGATCGTTAACACAAAAAGCATCGCATTCTTTTCCCTTTCAGCTCCATGAAAGACCTGTGGACGGAAACTCCAGCCAGCCCTCCAGCCTACCAACCATAGTATTAGCCCTGGAAAATGTCTGACACATTTCCATTTGACAGTTTCCCCCCTTTGGCATGTCTAATTTGAGGCAACCGGAGCAGGTGCCACTCTCTACCAATCCTGACTGTCAGACTCGTCTTTCATTATAACACCGCTGCATGGCTGAAAGGTGAAGGCTAAAGTGGTTATGTCTAAAGTCAAATTATATCCAGGGCTTTGCAATTCAATTCACTTATTGAAAAGAAAAAAACTGTTAAAAGTAAACGCTCCATGTGCCCAACACGCTAAAAGATAGATCAACAAAGACAGGGAAATCCTCAAGTCAGATTGCCTGTCAATTTCTCTTTCAAATGTAAGCAGAGGGTTCACTCCACTATTCATGTAATGCATGAATGGAAGAAGGCAATGGTTTCAAGCAAGGCGTCTAGTCCCCATTGAAAATATCTTTATATATTGATACCACACAGGCAGTTGAAGCCATAACTCAGAAAAATGTCATAATAAATCTGCATTGAAGAGGTTCAACCTCATGGCCTACAATATTCCCACTTCAATGGTTGGACACATGCCTTTGTGTATGCCGCAATCACCTCACACAAATATATCCTGCTACATTTTCTTCAAGTGTCATTAGATATGTAATTATCTCCTTCTACTTGGTCTAGCTACCTGATTAGACTCCCTGATAATAAGCCAGTACTTGTACGTCTCTCTGTTTGTCATACAAAACGGAGCTTGGTGATTGTGATCCAATTGGCCATTGTGAATTTCATTAGAGATGTGAGAGGGCCCTGTTGGAGGATCCATTACATTGATGTTTCCTCGACCCTTGAGAAAATAACAACACGATAACACCTGAATTCAAAACACAGCTACAGCACTCCAAGATGAATAGGATCTGCCTTTGATGACTGGAGCACCACGTTATTCTGAGAGGAGATCAAATACTAATGAGTCATGTTGCTTGCCCACAGCAGATGAAAGACAACTTCACTCAGCGATTTGCAGCAGAGCCGGGCTGTGTCATTTCCCTCATCATTATTCTATATATGTTTCAGAGGGGTATTTAAATGTCCCTGGATGCTTGTATATCTGAATGATAGGTGGCTATAACAGCCTCACACGATGACACTCCATCTTTAAATGATCAGCTATCTCTTGATGGCTCTTTCCAAAGGTGACAGAAACCTATTTTGTCAGAACACTGTTTAAATGGAAAGTAGGATATTTCCTTTAACTTCCTTCAAACTGCATGGAGCTACATGGGTTCATCTGACTCTGGGTAATGTGAAAAATTGATTACCAACATTTCACACCTTCCCTTCAACATCACTTTCTAGTTTGTCCTATGTATAACCTCAAATGTAGTAATGAACTCTTGGGTTATAATTTTAGCGTTCAGAGAATTTGTTCATTTATATTTTTTCCACTTTGTCAGCAAATTGGAGTATGCCCTTCAATTGTCATGTACCAATGTTGTGGGATAGCAGTACAGCAGTTTGTCTGAGGAAACTAAATGTCAACTGAGATGGTTTAGCATTGTGAGATGGTTGATTAATAAGGCATGTTTAATGATTTATGGGCCAAATTGGAAGGATCTTTTGGTCAGCAGCTCCACAGTCACAGTGTTATTGGTGTATTGCATACGTTTTGGGCATGCGGAGCCAACGCACTTTCGTCTATTTTAGCAACCCATTAAATCACCTGCCAACAGCTAAAAAAACGCTAACAACAGAAGTTCTATTACTCACAAAAAATACACGAATGTCAAGAAACATAAGGTTTTATTTTTTGATGTTCCTTTCCTTGAATGAGTTTTCTCAGTTAACCTACGCTGATGGTTGATTCTTCTTTCATCACATCTCCTTTGTGTTGATGCCATGCCATAATTCCCCCTCCATTGTCCAGACAGCCCCTTGAGTAGCGCTGGCACCCTACTTACTTGTAATTCTACCAGGTCATGACTCATGACCTAGTCACACCCAACCTGCCATGAGAAAGAACCATGTAACAAGGAGTAGTCCCTAAAATGATTTACTAAATGATGAAGTCATGCCTGGCGGTTGTGTAAGTCAGTCCGTCTGAGAGAGAGAGAGAGAGAGACCGTCTTAGGGACCGGTCCATGACTTCCAGCAGCGATGGCGAGGGGAGGCTTTTCTGGTCCACTAACCCCACTGAGTCTCCAGACTGCAATCCATTGTCAGACCCCAGCAGCTTATCGACAGGGCAATTGATTTCCTGATTAATGTACCTCTCCGCCTTTGGCATTTACTGCTGCGGACATCATTTTAATGTGTGCATGATCAATAGCTCCATCAACACTGAAAATACCCTGCTGTCAAACGGCAGGGGTTAGTCTGTGTGGACTTTGTGCACATGCTCTGGTCTCCTCACTACGGTGAAGAGGTTGTGTGTGTTTAGTGCTCGCCAATAACACTCCTGAGTACAGTAAGTGCATGTGAACAAAGATGATTTATTCCATTGTGCAATCATAATGCAATTACATCCAGTGTTTATTGCATGATGCTACAATCAAACATGTAACCATCTTTTTGTAACCACCAAGCACCCAACATTAATAACCCAACCATTTTTAAAGAAAACAGCCAAACTAACTGACCCAATGCGTGCAACCCAGCAGTTGAGTCAACCAAACAAACCCAGCATTTTTTTGAGTGCACGAACACACAGCATCATTAACAGTTTGGATGTTGTGTTATTGACTGTATTTTCACACATATTTCCGTACATATTTCAGTCAACTTGCTTTTTCTTTTACAGTACAGACAAAACTTCACCACTGGCATACACAGATACAGTCATATCATACATTTTATAAGCGCATTAATTGGACAGACGAACCCAAGAACTCACTCAAACAGTAGACTTTACTCCCTTCCTATGTGTATGTCACCCCAGTAAGATTTCTCCTTCTTTAACCTGAGCTGCTCACCTAGGAGATCTGTTTTCCCTCGGGTGGAAGGTAGAACGTTTCTTGACTGGGTCGAGACTCGCAACGAGGCAGTACAACTAGTAGGAGGAAGGCGGCGGCGGAAAACAACTGGAAATCTTCAAAATAGCTTCCAAAATGTGTGGGTTCTTATTCACACCTGAAGGCTTTCCATCAATATTACATGTCCAGTCAGACCTAGAGGAAAATGGAGTAGTCTGAGAATTTAAAATACATTTTTTATTCCTCTCCTTTCCTCTCAATGATAGAGGGCAAATCAGGGAGCCACATATCCAGGTGGATAATAGCCTACTAAAGTCAATATTAAACCCAACCTTCCACCCTTATCCTGGACCCTTGGTTCACTGTTAGGTAATCATGCTGAGTATCCTCATCTTGCTGCTACAGTACACCACAGATACTAACTATACAGATGTGGTTAGGAGAGTGATATAAGTGAAGCTACTTTGGGGATATTGCAACTTTTACTGTCTAAAGCTGACTTAATTTCAGTGTTCTTTAACAGTCGAGGCTGGTTCCTTGTCTTGGTTAGATATTGGTTTATGACTTTTAGTGTTGTATAATTACTTTATATTATATATATTTTTCTTCATATTTATGTTTTTCTCCCGAATTTCAATCTTGTCGCATTGCTGCAACTCCCCCAACGGGCTCAGAAGGCGAATGTCGAGTCATGTCCTCCGAAACATGACCTGTCAAACCTCACTTCTTAATAACACCCACCCACTTAACCCAGAAGCCAGCTGCACCAATGTGTCAGAGGAAACACCGTTCAACTGAGTCAGCCTGCAGGCGCCGGGTGAAAGCCCCCCCAGCTAAACCCTCCCCCAACCCTGATGATGCTGGTGCCAATTGTGCACTACCCTATGGGACTCCCGATCACGGACGGTTGGGATACAGCCTGGGATCGAACCTGGGTCTGTAGGGACACGTCAAGCATTATGATGCAGTGCCTTAGACCGATGTGCCATTCGGGAGGCCCGGTTTATGACTTTTAATGGTAGATCAAGATGACATTTTTATTTTGTTTAGCATACCTACAGCCTTGAGAAACTTGGCATGCCATTAATACTTCCATCATAAATATTCATCATGGTCTTAGACAAGAAAAAACAACTTCATGAAATGTACAATATTAGAATAGGTGGCCTTCAATGCTCCCCAAGGAGATGAGATTCCTTCAGTGAGATCATAATGTATTGCATATTGTACTTTAATGTGTACTTCATGCATTGACATTTGTTGGCACCTCTGTATGTAGGCATAGGGGTTGATCTTTAAGATGTCACAAGAGTCGTTTTCATTTGATTCATATTTTAAAACAAACAATGTCTAAAGTTATCATTACACACGACTTGAATGTCATTGAATGTTGCGTTATAATTATATGATATATAAACAACAACAATCCATACAATGAATTCTAATAACAACAATACATGGCTTTGGTAACCTTTGAACTTCCAACCCTGGAGCAACTTATTTGCACAAAAGGAAGATCATAGCACCCTTGAGTCCCATTTAGGAAAAACAGTGTATCAAGTACAATATGAGCTATTTTTATTTTATTTCCTCACCTGGACTGGACATTCCTTTTTTAAAGATAAATGTGACATCCCTCAACAAACATGTCCTCCTGAAGCAATAGTCATATTCGTTTTGGCCATAGCTGTTCTCCAGTTTCTATCGTATATCCTGGTCAACAGAGATAGCTGTGGTCTGGTTCAGGTTTGGACCAGTCCGTCCGGTGACAGATGAGAGAATTATGACTTTGAATGTGCAGATGAATGATCTGTCTGATTGGCCAGGACTGTGATTAAAACCCCTGTCAAAAAAGTGAGTGTAATTACTACTGCTCCACCAGGGCAAAAGAGGTGTTTATAGGTTGCTGACAGTGGCTTGAATGGTGTTTCAAAACAAAACAGCTGGACATGAATTTATTTTGTTTTAGGTAAGATGTGTGGCCGGGGCAAGATGGATAGAGGAATGAATGCTGTACTTCTTGAACACGAAAAGTGGAAATGTGAAAGAAATTGTGACATTGATGAAAGGGGAAGTTGCCACAATACAAGTTAACTTGAAACCAAAAAAGTATTACTATTTAAAAGTTAACTTCAGAGCTCTTTTATCTTTTTCTTCTTTCCCTTGTCTTTATTTCTGTGTGTGTGTGTGTGTGTGTGTGTGTGTGTGTGTGTGCGTGCGTGCGTGCGTGCGTGCGTGCGTGCGTGCGTGCGTGCGTGCGTGTGTTTTGTTGTTATTGCTCTGTCATAAAGTTGAGCACAGTCATCCATCAGTATAGATGATAGTGCCATGAATGTTCACACAGTACAGGCACTAATGGACTAATGTAATCTGGGCCTGCTTTTGATTGTACAACGATTTACATTTGATTAAATTGACATATTAAAACTGACAGAAATATGTCAAATGTGTGTTACATCTGTGGTTTTGCTGCATGTCCACCACAGAAACAAACACTCGTTAAAGCTGTGTTGATAACCAAGCAAAGTACAGTTTTACATGAATGCATTGTATTTGATAAGCTACTGCAATTACTCTCTATTTCACACTGTTATCTTAAGGTTCCCGGGGTAAGAAAAAAAAACGAATTGTTCCTGTGCCGTGAGAATACCGTGAGGATATCACAAAAATACTAGTGATATCAACTTTTATTCAATATGTGCTTTTGACTTTATGGACGTTATTAAGTCCTCTTCCTACAACCCACGCAGTCCCATGTGTGCCTCCATTTACACACTGTCATATTATGTAGCAGTGCCGTGGTGGGAAGTCGACTAATTTCACATTTGTAAATGCTTTGAACCACAAAGAGTGTATCCTTGGAAGCAGCTGGAATTGTTGTGTGAAAGCCAGGAGCCAGGAGAGACCCCTACGCCTCAAGCCATCCCTCTGAACACCTCTCATCTCTTCATATCATCCCTCCAACGCATATCTCCATCCCAGACAGGAGGGCTGACAGAGACCTTCTAGGTGACGACCCAGGCAGAAGTGGGAGGTGATTTGCCCGCCTGAGACTTCCTTCACACACTTCCCTTATATTTATCTAACTTCTTATATACTCCACTGCTGCAGCAAAAGGAAAAGGAGGGCAGAACAGGACACCATTAACATAGACAAAGCTGAAATGGAGCGGGTTGAGAGTTTCAAGTTCCTTGGTGTCCACATCTCCAACGAACTATCATGGTCCAAACACACCAAGACAGAGGTGGAAGATGCCACGACAACACCTTTTCCCCCTCAGGAGACTGAAAAGATTTGGCATGGGTCACCAGATCCTCAAAATGTTCTACATCTGCACCATCGAGAGTATCCTGACTGATTACATCACCTGGTATGGCAACTGCTCGGCATCTGACCATACGGCGCTACAGAGGGTAATGCGTACAGCCCAGACACTTCACTGGGGTCAAGCTTCCTGACATCCAGGATCCACAGTTGAAGTTGGATGTTTACATAAACCTTAGCCAAATACATTTAAACTCAGTTTTTCACAATTCCTGACATTTAATCCTAGTAAAAATTCCCTCTCTTAGGTCAGTTAGGATCATCACTTTATTTTAAGAATGTGAAATGTCAGAATAATAGTAGAGAGAATGATTTATTTCAGCTTTTATTTCTTTCATCACATTCACAATGGGTCAGAAGTTTACATACACTCAATTAGTATTTGGTCGCATTGCCTTTAAATTGTTTAACTTGGGTCAAACATTTCAGGTAGCCTCCCACAAGCTTCCCACAATAAGTTGGGTGAATTTTGGGCCATTCCTCCTGACAGAGCTGGTGTAACTGAGTCAGGTTTGCTCGCACACGCTTTTTCAGTTCTGCCCACATATTTTCTATAGGATTGAGGTCAGTGCTTTGTGATGGCCACTCCAATACCTTGACTTTGTTGTCCTTAAGCCGTTTTGCCACAACTTTGGAAGTATGCTTGGGGTCATTGTCCATTTGGAAGACCCATTTGCGACCAAGCTTTAACTTCCTGACTGATGTCTTGAGATGTTGCTTCAATATATCCACATAGTTTTCCTACCTCATGATGCCATCTATTTTGTGAAGTGCACCAGTCCCTCCTGCAGCAAAGCAACCCCTCAACATGATGCTGCTACCCCGTGCTTCACGACTGGGATGGTGTTCTTCGATTTGCAAGCGTCCCCCTTTTTCCTCCAAACATAACGATGGTCATTATGGCCAAACAGTTACATTTACATTTACATTTAAGTCATTTAGCAGACGCTCTTATCCAGAGCGACTTACAAATTGGTGCATTCACCTTATGACCTCCAGTGGAACAGTAGTGCATCTAAATCTTTTCAGGGGGAGGGGGGGTGAGAGGGATTACTTTATCCTATCCTAGGTATTCCTTAAAGAGGTGGGGTTTCAGGTGTCTCCGGAAGGTGGTGATTGACTCCGCTGTCCTGGCGTCGTGAGGGAGTTTGTTCCACCATTGGGGGGCCAGAGCAGCGAACAGTTTTGACTGGGCTGAGCGGGAACTGTACTTCCTCAGTGGTAGGGAGGCGAGCAGGCCAGAGGTGGATGAACGCAGTGCCCTTGTTTGGGTATAGGGCCTGATCAGAGCCTGGAGGTACTGAGGTGCCGTTCCCCTCACAGCTCCGTAGGCAAGCACCATGGTCTTGTAGCGGATGCGAGCTTCAACTGGAAGCCAGTGGAGGGAGCGGAGGAGCGGGGTGACGTGAGAGAACTTGGGAAGGTTGAACACCAGACGGGCTGCGGCGTTCTGGATGAGTTGTAGGGGTTTAATGGCACAGGCAGGGAGCCCAGCCAACAGCGAGTTGCAGTAATCCAGACGGGAGATGACAAGTGCCTGGATTAGGACCTGCGCCGCTTCCTGTGTGAGGCAGGGTCGTACTCTGCGGATGTTGTAGAGCATGAACCTACAGGAACGGGCCACCGCCTTGATGTTAGTTGAGAACGACAGGGTGTTGTCCAGGATCACGCCAAGGTTCTTAGCGCTCTGGGAGGAGGACACAATGGAGTTGTCAACCGTGATGGCGAGATCATGGAACGGGCAGTCCTTCCCGGGAGGAAGAGCAGCTCCGTCTTGCCGAGGTTCAGCTTGAGGTGGTGATCCGTCATCCACACGGATATGTCTGCCAGACATGCAGAGATGCGATTCGCCACCTGGTCATCAGAAGGGGGAAAGGAGAAGATTAATTGTGTGTCGTCTGCATAGCAATGATAGGAGAGACCATGTGAGGTTATGACAGAGCCAAGTGACTTGGTGTATAGCGAGAATAGGAGAGGGCCTAGAACAGAGCCCTGGGGGACACCAGTGGTGAGAGCACGTGGTGTGGAGACGGATTCTCGCCACGCCACCTGGTAGGAGCGACCTGTCAGGTAGGACGCAATCCAAGCGTGGGCCGCGCCGGAGATGCCCAACTCGGAGAGGGTGGAGAGGAGGATCTGATGGTTCACAGTATCGAAGGCAGCCGATAGGTCTAGAAGGATGAGAGCAGAGGAGAGAGAGTTAGCTTTAGCAGTGCGGAGCGCCTCCGTGATACAGAGAAGAGCAGTCTCAGTTGAATGACTAGTCTTGAAACCTGACTGATTAGGATCAAGAAGGTCATTCTGAGAGAGATAGCGGGAGAGCTGGCCAAGGACGGCACGTTCAAGAGTTTTGGAGAGAAAAACTCTTGAACAGTTCTATTTTTGTTTCATCAGACCAGAGGACATTTCTCCAAAAGTACGATCTTTGTCCCCATGTGCAGTTGCAAACTGTAGTCTGGCTTTTTTATGGCAGTTTTGGAGCAGTGGCTTCTTCCTTTCAGCTTATATCGATATAGGACTAGTTTTACTGTGCATATAGATACTTTTGTACTTTCCTCCAGCATCTTCACAAGGTCCTTTGCTGTGGTTCTGGGATTGATTTGCACTTTTCGCACCAAAGTATGTTCATGTCTAGGAGACAGAACATTTCTCCTTCCTGAGTGGTATGACGGCTGCGTGGTCCCATGGTGTTTATACTTGCATACTATTATTTGTACAGATGAACGTGGCACCTTCAGGCGTTTGGAAATTGCTCCCAAGGATGGACCAGACTTTTTGGCTGATTATTTTGACTTTCCCATGATGTCAAGCAAAGAGGCAATAAGTTTGACGGTATGACTGGAAATACATCCACAGGTACACCTCCAATTGACTCAAATTATGTAAATTAGCCTATCAGAAGCTTCAAAAGCCATGACATAATTTTGGTGGGTTTTCCCAGGCTGTTTAAAGGCACGGTCAATTAATTTATTATCTAAACTTCTGACCGACTGGAATTGTGATACAGTGAATTATAAGTGAAATAATCTGTCTGTGTCACGCCTTGGTCTTTGTATTTTGTGTTTTCTTTATTTATTTGGTCAGGCCAGGGTGTGACATGGGTTTATTTTGTGGTGTGTTTTTGTATTGGGGTTTTAAGTAGGTATTGGGATTGTGGCTGAGTAGGGTTGTCTAGGAAAGTCTATGGTTGCCTGAGGCGGTTCTTAATCAGAGGCAGGTGATTATCATTGTCTCTGATTGGGAACCATATTTAGGCAGCCATATTCTTTGAGTGTTTCGTGGGTGATTGTTCCTGTCTCTGTGTTAGTTGTCACCAGATAGGCTGTATAGGTTTTCGCATTCCGTTTGTTGTTTTTGTATTGTTCGTGGTTCATCATTATTAAACATGTATCAAAATTACCACGCTGCATTTTGGTCCGACTCTCCTTCGACGGAAGAAAAACGTAACAGTCTGTACACAATTGTTGAAAAAATTACTTGTGTCATCCACAAAGTAGATGTCCTAAGTGACTTGTAGTTTGTTAACAAGAAATTTGTGGACTGGCTGAAAAACTAGTTTTAATGACTCCAACACAAGTGTATGTAAACTTCCAACTTCAACTGTATATACTAGGCGATGTCAGAGGAAGGCCCCAAAAGTTGTCAAAGTATCTGTCTCTGCTGCCACACGGCAAGTCTATGACCAAAAGGCTGCTTAACAGCTTCTACCCCAAGCCATGACTGCTGAACAATTATTAAGTGCTTGTAAGTAAGCATTTCAAGGTGTTGTATTCGGCACATGTGACAAATACAATTTGATTTGATTTGCAACACTTCAGCAATGTTCAACACCAAACAAAATTATATTGTAAACTCCTGTATTTGATAGTGGCTGGTGAAGTAACAAACAGGGGTTGGTAAGGTAATGAGAAAAAAAGCATTACATTTACATTTGAATAATTTTGCAGATGCTCTTATCCAGGGCAACTAGTGCATCATGGTAGGTTGATAGTCGACAGAATGTCCCACGACACTCTTTGAAAAAAGTTTCCTAAAGTGTTCTTCAGCTGACCCCATAGGTCGTTATCAATAAAACGTAACAATATGGTGCAGAGCATACGGCAAGAAGCAGTCGGCAACAAGACCCCAGCTCTGCTAAAACCATTCAACGGATTTTTAAATAAATGTTATAATAATGTCATTGAGCTTGTTGGTGGGGTTGAGGAGTACATCCATGAAGCGCTCCAACAGGGTATCATCCGCACATCCACTTCTCCTGCGTCGGCTGGTTTCTTCTTTGTGGCCAAGAAGGATGGAGGGTTACGCCCATGTATTGATTACAAAGGATTCAATGAAATCACCACCAAGTACCGCTACCCTCTCCCGTTGGTGCCTCCATCCAGCGAACAGCTCCACGGGGTCCAGTTCCGGGAGGGCGATGAATGGAAGACGGCTTTTAGCACGATGTCTGGTCACTACGGGTACTTGGTGAAGCCATTTGGCTTAGCCAGTGTTCCGTCAGTGTTCCAGACATTCATCAGCGAGGTGTTCTGGGACAAGATCGGACGCCAGTTGGCCGTGTATATCGATGACATCCTGGTCTACTCGGCTACCTTGGAGGATCACATCGCTCACGTCTGAGTAGTCCTGGAACGCCTCCTGGCTAACCACCCACTTGTCAAGGATGAGAAGTGTCAGTTTCAGGAGGCTGTTTCCTTCCCAGGCTACCAAATCAGCCCGGAAGGAGTGAAGATGGATGTCAAGAAGGTAGATGCGGTCAGGTCATGGCCAGTCTCTTGTAACCACCATAAAGGGTTTACAATGGTTAGTATAAACAGTTAATTAAATAGTACCCTCAAAACACCAGTCTCAAAGTCAACAGTGAAGATGCAACTCCGGGATGCTTACCTTCTAGGCAGAGTTGCAAAGAAAAAGACATATCTCAGACTGGCCAATAAAAAGAAAAGATTAAGATGGGCAAAAGAACACAGACACTGGACAGAGGAACTCTGCCTAGAAGGCCAGCATCCCATCACTGCTGACATTGAGACTTGTGTTTTGTAGGTACTATTTAATGAATCTGCCAGTTGAGGACTTGTGAGGTGTCTGTTTCTCAAACTAGACTCTAAGGTACTTGTCCTCTTGCTCAGCTGTGCACCAGGGCCTCCCACTCCTCTTTCTATTCTGGTTAGGGCCAGTTTGCGCTGTTCTGTGAAGGGAGTAGTACACATCATTGTACGAGATCTTCAGTTTCTTGGAAATTTCTCACATGGAATAGCCATCATTTCTCAGAGCAAGAATAGACTGACGCGTTTCAGAAGAAAGTTATTTGTTTCTGGCCATGTTGAGCCTGTAATCGAACCCACAAATGCTGATGTTCCAGATACTCAACTAGTCTAAAGAAGGCCTGTTTTATTGCTTCTTTAATTAGCACAACAGTTTTCAGCTGTGCTAACATAATTGCAAAAGGGTTTTCTAATGATCAATTAGCATTTTAAAATGATAAACTTGGATTAGCTAACACAACCTGCCATTGAAACACAAGAGTGATGGTTGCTGATAATGGGCCTCTGTACTCCAATGTAGATATTCCATAAAGCAAATCTGCCATTTCCAGCTGCAATAGTCATTTACAACATTAACAATGTCTACACTGTATTTCTGATTAATTTGAAATTATTATAATAAGCAAAACATGTGCTTTTCTTTCAAAAACAAGGACATTTCTAAGTGACCCCAAACTTTTGAACGGTAGTGTATACATTTTATTTTTTATTTAACATATAGTATATGTGACATAAGTGTATCTGAAACTCACAGATAATTGTATCATCTTACATCAAATTCAATTGTAATTTTCTCAGATGCAGTTTACAAAAATCTAATAAAACATAGGCTTCATGTCTGTAATGTCTCAAATTATGTCACTGTTGTGTTGTTCTTTCCCAAAAAACTCCTTTCACTTTATTGTGCTATTGCCTAACTTTGGCTTTTACCTAACCCAAGTATCTTCAAAATCAATGTATGTCTTTACTTTCCAGAGAGACATCAGGGATTGTAACATACTCTGTTTCACGGAAACATGGCTCTCTCGGGAAATACTGTCTTTGTCCATACAGCCAGCTGGGTTCTCAGTATATCTCAAAGACAGGAATAAAAAACTCTCCGGGAAGAAGAAAGGCGGGGGTGTATGTTTCAGGATACACCACTCATGGTGTGATTGTGATAATATACAGAAACTCAAGTCCTTTTGTTCACTCGACCTAGAATACCTTACAATCAAATGCTGACCATATTACCGCCCAAGAGAATTGTCTTCGGTTATACAGTAGTCACAGCCGTGTATATTCCCCTCAAGCCAATATCACAACATCCCTCAAAGAACTTCACTGGAAACTGGATGCAAACTGGAAACCACACATCCTGAGGCCGCATTTATTGTAGCTGAGGATTTTAAATAAGCAAATTTGAGGAAAACGCTACCAAGTTCTATCAACACATTGACTGTAGTACTCGCGCTGCTAAAACACTCGACCACTGCTACTGCAACTTCCGGGATGCCTACAAGACCCTCCCCCAACCTCCCTTCGGCAAATCTGATCACAATTCATTTTGCTCCCCCCTTCCAATAGGCAGAAACTCAAACAGGAAGTACCCATGCTAACAGCAATTCAATGCTGGTCTGACCAATCAGAATCCAAGCTTAAAGATTGTTTTGATTACACGGACTGTGATATGTTACGGGTAGCCTCTGAGAATTACATAGATGAATACATGGATACGGTGACTGAGTTCATCAGAAAGTGTATAGGAGATGTTGTACCCTCTGTGACTATTAAAGCCTACTCTAACTAGAAACTGTGGATAGATGCAGCATTCGCGCAAAACTGAAAGAGCGAACCAACTCATTTAGCCATGCCAAGGTGACTGGGAACATGGTGTAGTTTTTCCCTTTGTAAGGCAATCAAGCAGGCAAAACGTAAGTATAGCGACACATTTGAGTCGCAATTCAGTGGCTCAGACGCGAGACGTATGTGGAGGGATCTACAGACTATCACGGACTACAAAGGGAAAACCAGCCATGTCGCGGACAATGACGTCTTGCTTCCAGACAAGCTAAACACCTTCTTGGCCTGCTTTGATGATAACAAAGTGCCAACGACACAGCCCGCTTCCAAGGACTGTGGGCTTTCCTTCTCCGTGGCCGCCATGAATAAGACGTTTAAGTGTGTTAACCCTCGCAATGCTGCCGGCCCAGACGACGTCCGTAGCTGCGTCCTCAGAGCATGAGCAGACTAGCTGGTTGGAGTGTTTGCAGACATATTCAATGTCTCCCTATCCCAGTCTTCTGTCTCCACTTGCTTCAAGACGTGCAACATTGTTCCTGTACCTAATAAAGCAAGGGTAACTGAACATATTGACTAGCATCCCGTTGCACTCACTTCTGTCCTCATGAAGTGCTTTGAGAGGCTAGTTAAGGATCATATCACCTCTACCTTACATGACATCCTAGACCCACATCAATTTGCTTACCGCCCCAATAGATCCACGGACAATGGAATCGCCATCACACTGTACACTGCCCTATCCCATCTGGACAAAAGGAATACATACTATGTGAGAATGCTGTTCATTGACTCTAGCTCAGCATTCAACACCATAGTGCCCTCCAAGCTCATCAATAAGCTTTGGGACCTGGGTCTGAACCCTGCCCTACACAACTGGATCCTGGACCTCTTGATGGAACGCCCCCAGGTGGTGAAGGTAGGAAACAACAACTACATTTGGCTGATCCTCAATACAGGGGCCCCACAAGGGTGTGTGCTCAGCCCCCTCTTGTACTCCTTGTTCACCCATGACTGCATGACCACGCACACCTCCAACTCAATCATCAAGTTTGCAGATGACACAACAGTAGTAGGCCTGATTACCAACAATGAGGAGACAGCATACAGAGAGGAGGTGAGGGCACTGGGAGTGTGGTGCCAGGAAAATAACCTCTCACTCAATGTCAACAAAACAAAGGAGATGATCGTGGACATCAGGAAACAGCAGAGGGAGCACTCCCCTATCCACATCGACGGAGCTGCAGAAGATCACTTGGAAAGCTTCAAGTTCCTCGGCGATCTGAAATGGTCCACCCACACAGACAGTGTGGTGCAGAAGACGCAACAGCTCCTTTTCAACCTCAGGAGGCTGAAGAAATTTGGCTTGGCACCTAAAACCCTCACAAACCTTTACAAATGCACAATTGAGAGCATCCTTTTGGGCTCTATCACCACATTTTATGGCAACTGTACCGCCCACAACCACAGGGCTCTCCAGAGGGTGGTGTGGTCTTCCCAATGCATCACCGGGGGCAAACTACCTACCCTCCAGGATACCTACAGCACTCAATGTCAGAAAGGCCAAAAAGATCATCAAGGACAACAACCACCCGAGCCAATGCCCGTTCACCCCGTGAGGTCAGTACAGGTGCATCAAAGTTGGGACCGAGAGACTGAAAAACAGCTTTTATCTCAAGGCCATCAGACTTTTAAATAGCCATCACTTGGCGTAACCCTGCACCTTTGAGGCTGCTACCCCATATACGTAGACTTGAAATCCCTGGCCACTATAATAATAATGGAACACTAGTCACTCTAATAATGTTTACATATTTTTTCTACACTCTTCTCATATGTAGAGTAGGGAGAACAAGTATTTGATACACTGCCGATTTTGCAGGTTTTCCTACTTACAAAGCATGTAGAGGTCTGTAATTGTTATCATAGGTACACTTTAACTGTGAGAGACGGAATCTAAAACAATAATCCAGAAAATCACATTGTATGATTTTTAGGTAATTAATTTGCATTTTATTGCCTGACATACAGTAAGTATTTGATCACCTACCAACCAGAAAGAATTCCGGCTCTCACAGACCTGTTGGTTTTTCTTTAAGAAGCCCTCCTGTTCTCCACTCATTACCTGTATTAACTGCACCTGTTTGAACTCATTAACTGTATAAAAGACACCTGTCCACACACTCAATCAAACAGACTCCAACCTCTCCACAATGGCCAAGACCAGAGAGGGTGTAAGGACATCAGGGATAAAATTGTAGACCTGCACAAGGCTGGGATGGGCTACAGGACAGTAGGCAAGCAGCTTGGTGAGAAGGCAACAACTGTTGGCGCAATTATTAGAAAATGTAAGAAGTTCAAGATGACGGTCAATCACCCTCGGTCTGGGGCTCCATGCAAGATCTCACCTCATGGGGCATCAATGATCATGAGGAAGGTGAGTGATCAGCCCAGAACTACACTGCAGGACCTGGTCAATGACCCGAAGAGAGCTGGGACCACAGTCGCAAAGAAAACCATTAGTAACACACTACGCCGTCATGGATTAAAATCCTGTAGCGCACGCAAGGTCCCCCTGCTCAAGCCGGCGCATGCCCAGGCCTGTCTGAAGTTTCCCAATGACCATCTGGCTGATCCAGAGGCGGAATGGGAGAAGGTCATGTGGTCTGATTAGACAGAAATAGAGCTTTTTGGTCTAAACTCCACTCACCGTGTTTGGAGGAAGAAGAAGGATGAGTACAACCCCAAGAACGCCATCCTAACCGTGAAGCATGGAGGTGGAAACATCATTCTTTGGGGATGCTTTTCTGCAAAGGGGACAGGACGACTGCACCCTATTGAGGGGAGGATGGATCGGGCCATGTATCGCGAGATCTTGGCCAACATCCTCCTTCCCTCATCATATATGCATAGTCACTTAAACCATATCTACATGTACATACTACCTCAATCAGCCTGACTAACCGGTGTCTGTATGTAGCCTCGTTACTTTTATAGCCTCGCTTCTGTATATAGCCTGTCTTTTTACTGTTGTTTTATTTATTTACCTACCTATTGTTCACCTAATACCTTTTTTGCACTATTGGTTAGAGCCTGTAAGTAACTATTTCACTGTATCGTATTCTGCGCACGTGACAAATAAACTCTGCTTTGATTTGAATTCATGTGGAGTGGAGTTTTATAGTTACGTGATGACATCATGTGCCCAGTGTACCTTCAAAATTATTCGATAATCATAATTTATTCATCCGAAAAACACTGTTTCCATCATCATTTCTCACAATTAAGAATGTTAGATAAAATAAAAATCCACGTTGTTCAACAGATAAAAATGTTGTCGATCTTTCGGACAATTCTCCTATAGCTGCCGTTTCCATTACACACGTTGCAATGTTATTTTTTGGTCCCAGGTTTATTTGACAAAAGCAATGGAAACCTGCCTAGTGATACAGGGCTTGAGATATAATATAAACCATCATTTTAATGCATCAATAATCTTGACGTCTCTCTCGGTCTGAGTGTGCAGTCATTGATTTAACAAGCCTGTAAATCATTGATACTAGTAGAATCAATGAATGAATGTCAGCCATAGGAGAAGCATTTAAATCTATATACGTATGGGAATGGAGATGTTGGGAAGGATCCATAGTACCCATTAAGAGTACGTTCTGTTATGATAATGTGCTGAGTTTGATCGTTTGTCTATTTGAACATCCATTGCACTTAAACCTATAGAAAGTATACAGCCAAAATGTGTTATGCCAATATTTAATCACAGGTGATTCATAACTACTGAAACCAGTCTTGTACCAAAAATATTGGGTTGCTTATGATAGATATGATAGCGGGACATGATAGCATATCAGTATGTGAATTACAGGGGGGGTCAAAGCTCCCCTACATGCAACAAAAGGCAAACTTGGGGGGGGTCTCTAATTGAACCATTCTCATATTTGTTTAAAATGCTATTTTGCAGTGCTACAGTGGTAAATATGAAAATAAAAGCTTCCAAATTAAACAAACACCTCACATTATAAACTGCGTCCAGCCCGCTAGCGAACTTGCAACACTGCTTCCCGCGCCGATGCGCTCAGGACAGACACAGCTGTATTTGTGTCCCGTATTTGTCACATATGCTCCCTCTAGGTCACCAGGCTGCTGATTATGTACACCCGTCACCATTGTCACGCGTACCAGCACCTTTATTTTAATTTTATTTCACCTTTATTCAACCAGGTAGGCTAGTTGAGAACAAGTTCTCATTTGCAACTGCGACCTGGCCAAGATAAAGCATAGCAGTGTGAACAGACAACACAGAGTTACACATGGAGTAAACAATTAACAAGTCAATAACACAGTAGAAAAAAAAGAGAGTCTATATACATTGTGTGCAAAAGGCATGAGGAGGTAGGCGAATAATTACAATTTTGCAGATTAACACTGGAGTGATAAATGATCAGGTCATGTCATGTACAGGTAGAGATATTGGTGTGCAAAAGAGCATAAAAGTAAATAAATAAAAACAGTATGAGGATGAGGTAGGTAAAAATGGGTGGGCTATTTACCAATAGACTATGTACAGCTGCAGCGATCGGTTAGCATGACACTCACCTGGACTCCATCACCTCTTTACCTTCCCTATAATTTGTCACTCCCTTTTGTTCCTTCCTCCGGTGTTATTGACTCTGTTTCATGTCAGTGCATTGTTCGTGTTTCTTGTTTTGTTCATGTTCATTTATTTATTAAATGTATTCACTTCCTGAACTTGCTTCCCGACTCTCGGCCTATATCGTTACAGAATAACACCTCACCTAGGGAAGCATCAGGGAGTTGTTTTGTGTGTGTTGGTAGGGATTTCGGGTCCGGGTGTCAGTACTAGAGCCACCAGGGAGTCCTCAGCCGGCTCCTCAGGCTCTCACTCTTCAGCCGGCTCGTTGGGCTCTCACGTCTCAGCCGGCTCGTCGGACTCTCACGCCTCAGCCGGTTTGCCGGACTCTCACGCCTCAGCCGGTTCGTCAGGTTTCCACGCCAGTGGAGGCGACCAGTCCTCTCCTGATCCCCAGGATCGTCATTTTGGTTGGTTGGCGTCCTGCGGCTGGAGACAGTACCCCCCTCCTCGTCAGGAATGGGGTACTGTCACGTGTGCTCCCTCTCTGGCCTCTAGGTCACAAGGCTGCTGGTTATTGTGCACACCTGTCACCATCGTCACACGCACCAGCACCTCATGATACTCACCTGGACTCCATCACCTCCTTGATTACCTCCCTATATTTGTCACTCCCCTTGGTTCTTTCCTCAGGTGTAATTAACTTTGTTTCATGTCAGTGTGTTGTTTGTGTTTCTTGTTTCTTGCTTTGTTCATGTTAGTTTATTTCTTAAATGTATTCCCTCCCTGAACTTGCTTCCCGACTCTCAGTGTATATCGTTACAGTATTTCAGTCTCTTTTCAGGTGTCCAGACTTATCCTTTTACAAAAAAGGTCAATTTGTCAGCAGTGGTGTAAAAATACCTTAAAGTACTACTTAAGCAGTTTTTTTGCGGTATCTGTACTTTACTAATAATATGGAGTGTTCCCCTGGCTATCCGAAAAAAATATATATATATATATCAAAAATGTGCCACCTGGTTAGCTTAATATAAGGAATTTGAAATGTTTTGATACTTAAGTATATTTTAGCAATTCCATTTACTTTTGACACTTAAGTATATTTAAACTCAAATAGTATTTTACTTGGTGACTTTTACTTTTACTTGAGTCATTTCTATTATGGTATCTTAACTTTTACACAAGTATGACAATTGAGTACTTTTTCCACCACTGTTTGTCAGAAACATGCATCAATTACTTCAGGCTACACAAACATAGCCGCAATGGCACTTGCAGAACGTCATTACACTTGTTGGTGTTTTGTAACAGATATCTCTTTCCTTTCTTTAAATGGTGGGTGCACAGTGCACTGTTTGGATGCTGGAATTATTTTGGAGTGGACGAACGTGCGCAGCTAGCCTAATTTTTCAAGTGATTTGTTTGACAATCAGATGAAAACATCATGACTGGTTGTGTTCATGCCACATTAAAAGGTAACACGTGTTTACCGTTAAAATACATGTCTTTACCATTAGGCCCATAAAATAAAAAATGTAGACCCCCTGAATGTCACGGTATAATTCACATTCTAGCATATTATGGTATTACTTCCATTAGTGGTCATGTTGAGAAGTTTATTTGAGTAGGCATTAATATGTATAAACTTGGCCAAAATCTTGGCATTGATTGAACACTTTCTTGTGTGTTCTCCCCTTAGTTAATTATTAATGCATAAAACAAAACAGAATGAAAATAAAACTACAATACAAACTACAATAAAACCAGCTCAGATTAAATAAACGCATGTTATTCAACACTTCATGTTTACTATAGCCATAAAAAGAAAGTCCAGTCAACCTTTTGATGCCTTCGTGTGTGCACTACAATCCCAATGTGGACATGGTTTGGAAATGCCAAAGTATCAGCAGAAAACAAAGTAGACAAACAACAGCAAGCATGAAATTACAAAGGAAGTACAAAGCTCATAATGAAATATGAGTTTTGTATGGGAGCAGTATCTACATTGGGACACCTTGCTGTTGCTTGTTTGTAATGTGTCCCAACAAAGACTAAATGTGCTCCATGCATTGTGTCCAAAAAAGCCTTCCACACTTCTGCCAATGTAATCTCAGTGGATATAGCCTAACATTTTGGAAATGTTACTTACAAGTAGCAGTTAGGGTGCACCAACTAGACTTGAGGAAAAAACAGCTCTTCTCTCTATAGGAGCTTATCTATCTTCATCTCCACTATGAGCTGCAGCCAGCCAAGCCACCTGTTAAGATACGCTGTGTCAGTCTGTGTTCATTATACACATGCACAAAAGGTAATGGAGCACAGCCCTCTACAGTGAAACATACGTGCACATGCAGCAGAAATAATGGGACCATAAGTTATTATGATTTACAAAAACAATACAGTTGCGGTCAATTTCAGAGGAAAAATAAACACAACTCAAAAAAGCGAGCAAAAAAAATGTAATTCTTAAAATAGATCCCCTTATTATAACATAGGTGATTTATAAAGCTAATTTCTAACGTAAATGTCACAGTTGATTGGTTGCCAGCTATTTGGTCTAATGGCAGAGTGACATGGTTTATACCCTTTAATTATAGTTAGATTATTGCCTGCCTCGGCTGTTCCGGGGAAAGCCCGGGGAGTGGACCCGCCCTGTCAGCTCTTTCTGTTTCTGCCCAACTCACCTCCTGAGATCTCAACTTCATTGGTTCTTAAGTGGGACATATGGAATGTCCCTCTCTCTCTCTCTCTCTCTCTCTCTTTCTCTCTCACTCTCTCTCACACTCTCTCACACTCTCTCTCACACACTCTCTCGTTGAATAATTACGCTATTCTCAGAAGGCAGTGCCATTATAGCCATTACGGTAAATGATTGTGTTTTGTTGGAGTTGATGGTGATTGTCATAGGTCGTCAATGTCTTGTTTTAAGACCGCTGTAATTGGCCATTTATAAATGCTATTTTTAGGATATTGATTGAATGTCTGTCACCCAATTAATCCGCTAACATAAACAATGAATATCACATAACAGGCTTGTATACAAATACTTATAATCAGACTAAGTAGGAAATGTAATAATTTAATAATATTAAAACATACATTTGATTTTAAGCTACGGAAGTTTTACAGTATTACAAAATGTTTAATGACAATATTTGTATCGCCTGCTATATAAGCAGTAAATAAAGAAAGTTGCGGTGGCCTGTTCACCACTTTAAAGTTCCCAGCGAGGCAATAAAAGACAAGATGAATGGGTTGTATTTCCATTTCAGAGTCATTATATCTAAATTGAACCTTGGTCGAGACATGAGAGAAACAAGGTGTTATGCTTTAGGTGCACAATGGCACCTGCAGCCCTGTCGAAGGGCCTTGTATGTATTCAGGATTTGTTTGCGTCCTCTGGGAGCATTAGCAACAACCTTTCAGAAGTACTGATTGGATAGAAAGGCAGCTCTGCATATTAACAGGAAGTAGCGTCCTGGGAGGATTCACAGTCTGCCACAGAAGGTGCAAAGAGAAGCTGATGGAAAGGGGGAGAAGGAGGTGGGAAAATAAAGAGGGGGGTGAACAAATATATCCAATGGTCCTGGAAGAGGATGATTAAGATGCACTTGAGCTAAAATAAGTTTAACAGCTGACAATGGCAAGGGAGAGGAAAGGAGAGAAGAGGAGGGGAAAAGACAGGATGGAGGGAAGAGGAGGAGGGAGGAACAAGAGGGAATCAATTACAGCATTGCACTCTTTACAGGTTTATTTAAACTGTCCTGAGAGTGCAAGTTGGGGAAGTGTGAGGCTGCCATTGTGCGCCTATAAAGCAAATGTGATTGAGGGGTGGGGTGCTTGGATAGCAAAGTGCTATCAACGTGGGGAGCTACCGCTAGCAAAGCGCTATCAACATGGGGAGATACAGCTAGCTAGCGATAGTGCTGTCATTGGCGGAGCAACATGCTAAGACACAAAACTGATTGCATCAATAAAAATGATCGCAAGGCTCAACAACTGTTTTCAAATACATCTAGAGTCTTGACTATCAATGGATATGCTTCGTTTCTGGCTACACTGACAAATGACCCATCAGCTGTGTTAACAAACTGACACTGCGATCACTATCGCCAACTCAACCATGCTGTTTACTGAAGGAGAAATCTAACAGAGCATCATTACACCTTATGCAGAGATTTGGCTTCGTGTTTTTTTTTACAAGGCAGTGTTTCGTTCTGCAGCACAGTAGTCTCATGCTGGAGCAGGTCTTACATGGCCTCTCTGTCTCTACCTGCATGCCTGCCTGTCTGCCTATCTCATCAGCAGACCACATTAGAGCATGCTCTATCACACGGCAGTCAATGACCTCCTCGTCTCTCAATGGTGCCTGCCCTATCCTCCATGCATCAATTTATAGAAATGTTTTCACTCTCTCTATGCCTCCCCCTCTCTCTCTTTCTCTCTCTCTCTTTGCCCCTCTCTCTATAAACGCTCTTGTTTCCTCAGTAGTGAATAGTAATAACAACGATAACAGCTTCCAGAGATGTAAGCTCAGCAGTCTACAAAATGAATGCTCCCTATGAAGACATCTTGAGCTTGGCCATGTACCGCTGTGCAGTCTCACAGCAAAAGGTTGGTGAAATATCACCAGAGTCGGAGAAAAGTGAATCAAGCAACAGACAAACGCTCCAAAGAGAGAGGGCATTGTAGGTATGCGTTTATCCATCACTTCCCTCTCTGGAACCCAGCGAGGGCAGGAAATCCATCCCTCACATTTTTAAACAATATTCTCTCCATCTTTGTCATCCACCTATTGCAGAATTGGCACAAATGTCCGCAGAGAAATCAGTATAGTATGTCAGCTCTCGGGTAGGCAGGCACAACAATAACTTATCTTTTTTGACGAGGGAGACTTCAGCCCAGGAACGTACTTCCTTTGTCAAGTGTCACCCATTTTACATGTGAGACTGAGTTAAACAGCCAATATGAGTGTGGGTGTCAACGTATTGACATGACAATGGCTGTCTGGGAGGAACAGATTGTCCAGAAGTAGCATGGTGCTCTATCTGGCATCATGCAAAGAGCTTGCTGTACACAAGGACCAAAGGGTTACATAAATCATCTGTCTGTCTTTCAAGAGTTTATCTTTTTCTTCCTTCTTTCCTTCTGTCATTAAACATATCATTTCAGACATGCACGGAGAGACATCGAATGAGGGAAAGAAGCAAGGTTGCACATTTACACTTAACATGTCTGCCAGAGCTAACTGTAACGGTATTTTGCACCCTGGAAATAAATCTGATGTAGAAAGTGCAGTGAGTAAGAAAGAGAAAAAGGGAGAAGAAAAACACTAG